>NC_137045.1:30406459-30511501 GCF_032717465.1 Coenobita brevimanus | reverse complement strand
AAATATTCGGTGTAACATGGAAAATGTATTCCAAAGAAAGAGGTTCTACAAAATCTCTGCCAACGCGGATACTGCTCAGTAACATGAGGGAGTTGCAGTGAAATGCGTGTGTGATAAGGAAATGCACGAAGTGTCAGGAAAATGAATGAGTCAGTCATGGCTGCGTGCATGAATCTTTAGGCACGAAAGTGGTGAGATAATGCGAGAGATATAAAAATATTCGAACGTATGCGACCCCGGAGCATACATGGGTGAATGACAGAATCGCGTGCAGGAAATTACATCGTTCAGTTGTGGCCAGTCATCATCGCATTCGCAGAGGATGTCGAACCATGAAAGCGATATTGGGTAAGCCTTTCCAACCAGCTTCTGAATGTTTACAGTTGGGCAGTGTTCCAGGTGGCATAGGAGACCTCGTACACCTCTTCCATAGCCATCTATTTTTGTATAAACACCTTTAACATTCTCTTGTAAGTTATGTCCGTGTGATATCAACGTAGTTTCTTTCAGCAAACAGAATGATGGATGCTGAGACATTATGTGCAAAATAAATCGCTAAGAAGGGAGGTGTTAGGAAATCTCCCAGAACCACCTCTAAGCAGTGTGGTCTTCAACCCCTTCACTACGAGAGATTTCCCAAGGCTGAATTAAAACTGCAAGAGGGACAGTAAGGATGAACTAGTTAAAAAGATGATACTGAGAGGGTTGAATATCTCTTTTCCCGCCAGAGGTCTTCCCCGAGCAGAATAAAATCACCTGTTAGTAGTAAAAGCAAGGAAGAGGTCATCGCAGTGAAGAAGTTTAAATTGTGTGCATAGAGGAACCTTGATTTTCACAGTAACATTTTTTCCAACGAACTCCCTGCACTCCGAGGACTTGAATACAATCGTCTGAAGAAGACAAAAATAAAACGAATAATATGTCAGTGTACTGAAGGGAGTTTATGCTTGAGGCATAGTAAGATTTCTGTGCTATAAAGGAATACGTGAAGCATGAACGAGTGAAATTGAGTGGGTGAGTGAATGGAATAGGATGGTGAGTGGTTGGGAATCTATTAAGTGGCGCCTGGTGGTTTAGGTGGGTATACAGTTGCACTCCAATTGGATTGAGTCCGGTGAAGGTTTATATCCAAGGGATGGTTGGGGTTGATTGCTCGATGCAATGCCACTCAGGGATGAGTTGAGGCTGGTCACTCTCATCTTAAATGTTGGGGATCCAAATTGCCTAGCCCTGGCTCCGCCGCTCCTCATGGGGCGATATAGGATTGGATGATGGATGGATGATGGAAGGAAAGTGGACTTGTTGAAAAGTCAGTATTAGAAGTGGGAAGTGCATGAGAGAGAGAGTAATACTGTACTGTGCTAAACGAGAATTACATTAGTGATGAAATGCATGAGTGGCAGGAAAATGCGATTGTGAAGGAGAAGTGTATAGAGAGAAAGACAAGTGCTTAATTCCTTCAGTGTGATGATATATTTTTAGTTTTGTTCACGCTACCTCAAGACTATTTATATGAATAGCTTGTCACGAGTCCGCTAGTGACATTGGCTTTTGTGAGAAACCGCGAACTCTAGTGGAATCCCAGTTTATCATTCAGTTAACCGCTCACTCGGTCGGGAGTGTTTTCAAATCAATTTTTCACTGTCATAAGTGATCGTCTTTGTGTGAGACAGCGCTTCCGCTGAGCGATTTGTTTTGGGCGCGTTTTGCTCATTCTAGCCGTTAGAAATGCGGCCACAGCGCTCCCCTCTTTCCCACGATTTAGTCAGTTGAGGTTTGAGTGCCACGAAACCAGGTTGGGCCAGAGTGTAGTGCTGCCGTTCCTGATTTCCACATAGTATGATAGGCAAGAGACTTAAGCGAGTGCAGTGTCCTTCCAGTAACGATCCCCAGTCATCTGCTTAGTCCACTCTTTGACCAGTATTTCTTTTCGTTTTCCTAGACTTAAGAGTTTAGTTAAGGTGCTGTTCCCTCACATGCCGGCCGGGTGCGCCGCATGTTGTTTTCCTAGGTTTAAGAGTCTAGCTTTTGAGTCAGTGAATGAGTGCGATCTCCTTACTTTGAATTCATTTTGAAATGTTAAATTTATTCCTTTGTAATCAATAAATTTAACAGTTCTTTTTCTTTGATCATAATGTAATGTAATCTCGTGTTTCATTTCTCCATAACTAAGTTTATTTCCTTTATAGCTCCTAGCTTGCATAAACGCTTTGCTATTCATAACTGGTACTTTGGCCAGTCTTGTTGTATTAAGCTTAAAATCCGTTGTGCCTTCTAGGAGTTAACGCATCAGCAGGAACCTGATATCATTAATAGTATTAGTTATTTATTGTCAGGGGTGAAGTCACTTTCTCCAGAGGCTAACAGTACTAATCAACAGCAATTGTGAGGAATTAGTCTCTGCTGTGTACTGTTGAGAAAGTTTATAAATTCTCGTACTTAGAGAATCGGCGAAGCAAGCCACATAAAGTAATTATTGCTTGATTTTCATAAGACAATTCATTGTCTTGCTCTTCAGTATTACTGAACATTATCATTTAATATGGCATTTATCGTAAAAACCCCGTGACAATTGGCAACCTCATTCCAGGATATTAACTCCTAGCTCTAAAGCTATTCACGAGATAATACTCGTTCGTTCATACTTAGGTATTTATCATTAAAGTCTATGGGCACTACCTTACTGGTGATTATTGATTTATTTTTATTAATTTACATAATAGTTTGGCAATCAGTTGTTTTTTTAATTTTCTTTCTTTACCAGTTTTATTAGATAAAACTGGTCACCACTAACCTCTGCCTATATTCTTTATTTTTGATTATTGGCATTTCTCTTTGCAAAAAAAATTGCAGTCAGTACTGAGTCACTAGTTATTTAGATTGAGCTAGCATCATGGCAGCCAATGTTTTATGTACAGGAAGTTAAAGATATGGGCCTCACTGACCCAGAAAAATTCAAAGCTACGTCCTCTCATGGTTTAATTACAAGCAAGAACGTGAGAAAGATGCTCGTGAAGAGTGTAGAATCCAACGCGAACACGAGCGAGAACAGCGTGAATACGAGCGAGAACAGCGTGAATACGAGCGAGAACAGCACGAACATGAAGAACAACAACGCAAACTTGAGGTAGAGCAAGAGCAACAACAACGCGAACACGAGCAAAAACAACGCGAACTCGAGCTAGTACAAGAGCGAGAACAACATGAATACGAGCGTGAACAACGAGACAGAGAACGAGAACACGAACGTGCCGAGCGAGAAGCACGCGAAAAACATGAATTTGAAATGCTGAAGCTCAAGCGAGATTCCTTGGCTTCAGACACATCTGGTGCAGTTGGTCCAAGCTTCACGAGCGTTCTCCCTGCACATGTTATGGCGACCCCACACATCAAGCTTCCCCCATACAAAGATGGCGAACGAATCAAGCCATACATAGCTCTTTTTGAAGACATGGCTCAACTGTACCAGCTGGATGATGCAGCTAAGCGGCTTCAGTTTCTTAGCCTGTTTGAGGGCCCTGCCCTCAATATTCTCCACAGAATTCGTGGAGACAATCTCATGTATGAGATGATGAAGGCCGCACTCGTCAAAGCGTACGGTCTCACAGTTGACGACGCCAAGAGTCAGTTCATGAGGGCACGTTTACAGGATAAAGAGACTGCAGTTCAGTTTCTTGACCGGCTTACTGCTTACTAGATGAGTGGATGGAGAAAGATGAAACTCCTTCCACTCGTGAGGAGATAATTGACCTTATGCTGCGCACCCAGCTAGAAAAGTCGTGGCCTACTGAACTTATGGCTCAACTTAAGATCTGCCAGGTAAGAGATGCCAGCCAAATGGTGAAGAAGGCTGACGCATTCTTTACTGCATATGGGTATCAAACTCGCAAGCAGTATACCTGGAACAGGAAACCTGATAAATCTGGGAAACCGTCTCACACTGAACCCCAGTAACAAGGTCGTTCTCAGAATAATGGCCAAGGTCCAAAACCGCAGAAGAAGGACCAGGGGCAAAACACTCAGAAACCTGAGTGGAAGCGGTACAACAAGTACCCTAACCAGCACCAGTATCAGTCACGCAACCAACCGTCGGGACTGTCCTTTTCACCACCAGCTCAAAGGAGGCAGGAGGCGAACACAGCCTTCATTCCTCAGCAGCAGCACGGTGGTCACGTCCCTACCAGTATGGGTACTCACCCACAGTTCACTAGTCCCACAGTGACAGTGAACCCCCCTCCACAGATGGCCAATGTTCCATCTCCACAGGCAGTGAGTACGACCCCTCAAGTATCTAGTTCACAGGGCACCATGTTTGCCACATTATTTATTCAGCAGCCTAATCAGTGGCTAGCTGCTTCTTCCACAGGCCCTGCCACAGGTGACAGTGCCTTCCTTGTTCAGCCAGGGTTTGTGGGAGCCATTCCTGTGAAGGTCCTGAGAGACAATGGTTCCTCAGGTTGCTCTGTCAAGCAGAGTCTAGTTCGGCCTGAGCAGTACACAGGTCGACAGATCCAAGCTAACCTTATTGATGGATCAGTGAGATTGTTCCCTGAGGCACGTATCCAGGTGGCATCTCCATTTTACCCTGGTATGACACTCGCAGTTGTCATGCCAGAACCTTTATTTGACCTAATCATAGGCAATATTCCTGGTGCCAAGCATAGTTGCAACGAAGATGATGCTACGCAGACTTCGGCTGCAGAAACACGAGCCATTGCTGAGGCTCCAGACTGCGTCACCCCGGTGACCATTGAATCGCCGCAAGATCTGATGTGTAGCCAAGTTGTTGTTCAAGAACAACACTCTGACCAGACACTTGCTGCCGTGCGAAAGAAACAAAAGGGTAGAGTGATAAAGTATTCACGGGGAGGTCGAGCCAAGTTCCTTCACAAACAAGGACGGCTCTACCGTGAGTCACGAACACCCGAGGGGGAGGTTCGACTGCAGTTTGTCGTTCCCACCAAGTACCACCTAGCAGTGTTAGAACGGGGTCATTGTTCAGCCTCAAGTCACCTGGCCAAAAGGAAGACCCAGGACCGTATCCGAGCTGACTTTTTCTGGCCAGGGATGGGACGAGACATAGATAGTTTTGTGCGTTCCTGCAATGTGTGTCCACGTACCACTAATCAGGGACATGTCCTTCCTGCGCCGTTTGTAACCACACCCGTAATCTCTGAGTCAGTTGAGAGACAGGGTAGTGGTGAAGTGGGTGCAGACCTGACATCTCGCCCATTGGCCCCACAGGACACATCATGTCCAGGGCCTGTACATACATATGTACCATAAGTTAAGGGGGAAGTTTGAGAACCCTGCAGAGGCAGTCCGAGGCTGTGTATGAATTACCTTGTGGAACATTTCGAGCTGTGGGCCTCTCTGAGGATTCCCGGAGAATGCACAATATCCACACAAGTGTTCACACCCACGGTGGGTGTTAAAACGTGACCTGCCCGAGATTGCGTAGCGATTCTCAGCTTCCTGTCATTAATCGTAAGCGTAGAGTTAGTTAACCAGTAAAACTGGGTTCCATTAGTGAATCGCAGCGTTTGATGTCCTGCACAAACGCCCAGTCTTTTTGCTAATTAAGTTAAGGGTTTAACCATTAAACTGGGTGATGGGATGTTGTTAAGGTGCTGTTCCCTCACATGCCGGCCAGGTACACCGCATGTTGAACCCTCACTCTAGCTTCTGGGGACTGGGTGATGGGATATTGTTAAGGTGCTGTTCCCTCACATGCCGGCCGGGTACGCCGCATGTTGAGCAAGGTGGATGCCAGGTTAGAGCTCCCCCTAGACTGGGTGATGGGATGTTGTTAAGGTGCTGTTTCCTCACATGCCGTCCGTGAGCACCGCATGTTGAGCGAGGTGCATGCCAGGTTAGAGCTCCCCCGCTAAGAACCCTCACGCCTACGTTTCCTGGTTAATAATGTAAATAGTGTACTTTTTGTAACATAAGTACTGATTACTAGGCAGAGAGAGAGAAATGACATTTTTGATGCTCCACCTTAATTCCTTTTGCAGGTGCAGCTGGTGAGTGCAGCATTGCCATGCCGTGCAGATTAGCTGGTCATCCCAGTCGCATGCTGCCGCCTCTTCTCCTCTGCCTCTTTGTCATTATTTACTATAAATTTGTATTACATGATTTTACACGTAGGTACAGTTACACCACAACTGCCACACCTACACCATGTATTACATACGTTACGCTACATAACAATTAGTTGGTAACAAATGTAGCCAACTTTTCACTCAGTTTGACCTGAGTACAGGATTTTTCACTATTGTCAAGGAGTTTTTCCCTCAAGCTTGCTTCTATTAACGTAAATACGAGGTTTTTTCGCTCACTGGCGACTGCGACTTTCTCCTGTAGCAGGATAGCACACACACCACAGTGTGAATCTTGTGTGACTGAGTTAGGATTTATATGTATGTATTGAAATTTTTTCTCTGGGAAAAAATTTCAACTTTTCATGGGGCGTAATGTCACGAGTCGGCTAGTGACATTGGCTTTTGTGGAAAACCGCGAACTCTAGTGGAATCCCAGTTTATCGTTCAGTTAACCGCTCACTCGGTCAGGAGTGTTTTCAAATCAATTTTTCACTGTCATAAGTGATCATCTTTGTGTGAGACATTAGCGCTTCTGCTGAGCGATTTGTTTTGGGCATGTTTCGCTTCATTCTAGCCGATAGAAATGCGGCCTCAGCACTCCCCCTCTTTCCCACGATTTAGTCAGTCAAGGTTTGAGCGCCACGAAACCAGGTTGGGCCAGAGTGTAGTGCCGCTGTTCCTGGATTTCCACATAGTGTGATAGGCGAGAGACTTAAGCGAGTGCAGTGTCCTTCCAGTATCGACGCCCAGTCATCTGCTTAGTCCACTCTTTGACCAGTATTTCTTTTCGTTTTCCTAGACTTAAGAGTTTAGTTAAGGTGCGGTTCCCTCACATGCCGGCCGGGTGCGCCGCATGTTGTTTTGCTAGGTTTAAGAGTCTAGCTTTTGAATGAGTGAGTGAGTGCGATCTCCTTACTTTGAATTCATTTTGAAATGTTAAATTTATTCTTTTGTAATCAATAAATTTAACAGTTCTTTTTCTTTGAGCTTAATGTAATGTAAACTCGTGTTTCATTTCTCCATAACTAAGCTTATTTCCTTTATAGCTCCTAGCTTGCATGAACGCTTTGCTATTCATAACCGGTACTTTGGCCAGTCTTGTTGTATTAAGCTTAAAATCCGTTGTGCCTTCTAGGAGTTAACGCATCAGCAGGAACCTGATATCATTAATAGTATTAGTTATTTATTGTCAGGTGTGAAGTCACTTTCTCCAGAGGCTAACAGTACTAATAAACAGCAATTGCGAGGAATTAGTCTCTGCTGTGTACTGTTGAGAAAGTTTATAAATTCTCGTTCTTAGAGAATCGGCGAAGCAAGCCAGCATTAAGTAATTATTGCTTGATTTTCATAAGACAATTCATTGTCTTGCTCTTCAGTATTACTGAACATTATCATTTAATATAGCATTTATCATAAAAACCCCGTGACATAGCTTCAGTGAGATTTTCAACCTGATGTGGTTAAATGTAACCTTTCTAAACCCCTCAGTATGAGCGGACTGGCCATCTTGAGCTGAATAAAATCATCTGGCAGCAGCAAGAGTAAATGAAACACCGAGAACTATAGCTCCGAGCAGCCGACACAAAGCGTCACTCGGTGTGGATCCACAAAGCCTTGCACATGGACTCACCATACAACCTCCATGACCTTGCAGTCCTAGTTAATGCATCGTCCCTTCATACTCTATTACTGACAACAGTGTGGTCGAAATCCATCAAGGGGTTCAGGAGATATCGCACCCACAAAAACAAGCTAAGACGACCCTATATGACTTTAACCTTTGACCCATTGACCTTGCTGACCTAGTAAGTTCATTGTCCCTTCATACTGTACGACTGACAAAAGTTTGCTATAAATCTGTCGAGGGATTCAGGAGATATCGTGCTCACAAGGGTAAACTAAGCCTACTCCATATGACCTTGAACTTTGATCAAATCAGTTACCATCTCATACTGCATCAGTGACAAAAGTTTGATGAAAATCCGTCAGTGGGTTCAGGAGATATCGAGCCGACAATAGTGTTACAGACATGGACCCAGGCATGCATGGACGGGCAGACCATTCACTTAATGCCTCCACCATAGGTGGGCGAAGGCGTAAGTATAAAAGTATCGCTATGTAATGGGAGTGAAGGGGGAAGAGACTGAACGGGTGGAGGAGACGTGCTTAATTGAGCGGGAAATGTCTGAATGAAGAAGTGCTTGATGAGAAGAAAGTGCAAGAGTGGAGGAGAACTGCATAAGTGGAAGATGAATCCGTGAGTGAAAGGAAACTATGAGTGGAAGAAAGATGTATGGGCGGACACGTTTGAGGAAAATGCAGTGTTAATGAGAAGGGAAAGAGTGGAACACAAATGCATGAGTGAAGAGAAATGCGATGGTAGAAAAAGTGTGTGAAAAGGGAAATTGAATGACCTGAATCGGAAAGTAATACCTGAAGAGGGAAGGGGATACAACTGTGCAAGAGAAGTGAGTGAGTGAAGGAATTAATGGAATAAAAGTTCAGAGTGAAAGAGTGTGAGAGCAAGGGAAGTGCAC
Source organism: Coenobita brevimanus (assembly GCF_032717465.1). Classification (NCBI taxonomy): domain Eukaryota; kingdom Metazoa; phylum Arthropoda; class Malacostraca; order Decapoda; family Coenobitidae; genus Coenobita; species Coenobita brevimanus. Next base: position 30,502,860 of record NC_137045.1, on the reverse strand, counting down.
GAATGGAAGGGAAATAAACTGTGGGGTAGGAGAGTATAAATGAAAGACAAGTGTATGAAACTGGAAGAGAGTGTTTGAGTGAACAAGTGACTGTGTAAGATGTGTGGCGAGTGGAGGAGCGGAAAGTCAAGGCATGGCAGAGCGAGGCAAGGTAAGGTAAAGCACAGGCTGGTTGATGATGTTGTTAAAACATTTGCATAAGGCAGCGGAGAGCAGCGTAGCAGGAACAGATGGGTGGCAATGAAGCAGATGTGTGGGGAATGTAGTGTGGGGCGATATTTGTGGGGTAATATGTGTGGAATGTTGTGTGTGTGTGTGTGTGTGTGTGTGTGTGTGTGTGTGTGTGTGTGTGTTGAGGGGCAGGGGTCAAGGACTTACAGACTACAAGGATATTAATGAAACGTGTGCCATCACTTTGAACATGATCGATTTCAGTAAAAATTATGTGTTCGTTTAGGAGGGAGGTGGGGACATGTCCAGTAATGTTCTTCGTTATTATACCACAAGAATACCATAACTGATGATGCTGATTTTCCATTTTCTTCACTTCGATCGTCCTAACACTTCAGCGTCCAACACATTTCCCTTCCCTTCACGATGAAGTACTGGAACTGCCCTTTTCTGTCCACTTTAACTTGACTCAGAACTGCGATCTCTTCATGTCAAGTCCTCAGTTGTAGCAAAAACTTAACTCTACAAAGTAAAAAAAAAACAAAAAAACAGCAATAGATAAGTTGGTCATTTCGTGGCTTTTTTTTTTTTTTTTCTATGGGGAGGGACTCCTAAAACTGCTCTCTTAATTAAAGAAAACGAGAGAAAAGCAGGAAGGCTCCCTCACACGCACTAATCCCTCGAAAGAGAGAGTAAGAGATGGAAAGAGGAAGTGATAAAAAGGAGAGGATAAGGGGGAAGTTGAGAGGGAATGAAGGTGGGAGGAAGAGAGAAAGGAAGACTAAGATAGGTAAGATAAGTACAAGGAAAGTGAAAGTGAACGATTTGTAATACCCATTTTGCATTACACACATACTGTAAAAAATTTTCAGCTTATTACGGCGGAGTTCGGTCACCTAAAACTGTAAATCAATATTCCGTTTACCGATTTTTAAAAATCGTAATAATTAAGCAGCAGTTTCCGATGTGGCATTTTCATCAGGAAAGTGGGGCAGGTATTGAGATGATTATAACAAATTAAATATCACATTGTTGAAGGCGAATTGCAAGCACAAGAAGCTACTGTACGTGCATGCATCACACTATTCTCTACATGTCATGTGTTAACTAGTGTTCTCGTTGGTGTCCATGAATATAGATATAAATTCAATAACATCGCTGTAGCGTATAAATGTCACCTTTTTTGTGAGTCCACGTGCAGCCTGCTGCAGGACTAGTCCTCTGCACGGAATGAGAGCGAAAGACAGGCTTAATCCTCTCCATGTTGGCCAAGTACAAATAGCGAATGGGGTGTTTGTTGTGAGGGCGGTGCATGTGAAAGCATCTTGGTCAGTCTGCCTTCTCTCTCTCTCTCTCTCTCTCTCTCTCTCTCTCTCTCTCTCTCTCTCTCTCTCTCTCTCATTTTCTTCACACATAATTGATATCAACATTTTCTCCCACATGATTTGGTTTGACTGTCCCCAATCTTTTACGATGACTACAGTATATGTGTTCAGAAGATCTGTCATTATATTCTACACATCTGTCGTTCTGTTCTGTTGGAACTTTAATACATATTGTTTGGCTGGCTGTATTACGAGTACTGTCCATCTGGCATGAATACAAGACGTATGCAAAGAAGGATGATGCATTGCTCTGAGGTCTCAGAATAATTTGAGTACCTTCGTCATAAACAAATTTGTTTAGGTGATATCTGGTACTTCCTTCACTTCATTACAGTGTACCAGCAGTCACAGTTGTTCGAAAATAGTCTCCTTCATTATTTATGGATAATTGAACAGTGTTCCAAAACAGCTGATGTTGTGTTCAACTTATCCACTGGAATGGCTGCATTCTCCCTAATAATGTATTCTTTTGACTAACCAAAAGTGTGAGGTTTGTTTTTAATCCCTTTTCCCTTAAGTAGGCACCACGGCCAGGAAAAAATATGAATTAAATTAGATTTATATATACGCCGCATATCGGGTATGGCATGATCTCAAGAATAATACATTTGACCAACTGACACTCACCCAGCACTGTGCTTGTAGGAAGGCACAGTTTCATTTCCAGTGTATGTCTCTTTAAATTCCAAAGTTGTGGAATTTCTCAGATGCTGCACATGGCTTACACAGACTAAATTTTGTAATTACAGAGATGTCCATAAATCTGTTCAATAATAAGATGTTAATCAGGGGCCTTAGAGAACTGAATCAAAATAGACAAGTGGTGCTAGGCACAACAACCCTCACCCGACAGCAGTTATTTTATTGTTGCTAATACTGAATCGCTACTGCCATTTAGTGTCAGTAAACAATTAAAGTCTATGGTAATGGCGCAATACATTTTCAAGTTACAGCCCTCAGGAAATCCGTGATCTTGCATTTGACCTTTCGTCACTCAAGGTCAAAGGTCATGACACTAAATGAGAGCCCATATGAGACTTCCTATATCTTGATAATAGTAAATATATCTATCTTCTACCGGTTTTGAGTTATAGCCCCCTGAATACCAGTGACCTTGATTTTGACCTTTCAAGGTCACCTAAGGTCAAAGGTCATGATACCAATTAAAAACCCATATGGGACTTCCTGTTTGTTGATAATTGTAAATCTCTCTCTATCTTCAAACAGTTTCGAGTTGTGGCCTTCTGAAAATCCGTGACCTTGATTTTGACCTATCAGGGTCACTCGGTTTCTTTCAAAATTTAATCACTTTCTTTTGGGAGCAGTGCCCACATATCCTGAAAATTTCATAAGATTTCATTTCGTGGTTTTCCGTAATGTTTCGAACAAACAAACAAACAAACATACTCGACCAAAAACAATACCTCGCCGGACTCCGTCCCGGGCGAGGTAAAAATTAGGTGCTATGAAGATATGACATAGATACGAGGACACACAAGACCTCTGTGGATTAGGCCTTGTAGACTAGAACTGGCCAAAGTATCCTCCTGCATAGTTAAATTCAGCTGGCGGCCATGTAACACCGCCCATATTCAGTTTATTAAATTAGATGTAAAAGGGCCGCACCAGTATATGTGAGGCGTTCTACTTCAAAATAAAATGATGAAAGTATCTGGAATGATCTGCTTTTTGTTCATCACTTTTCTTTGTGCTTTCCCACATTCCGGCTGGTTTGTGTTATCCTCCTCTATCCCCAGATCTTTTGTTTATTTTTCTTTGTTCCCTGTCCCATATTCTCATAACTCATCTTTTGTTTTTCCCTCTTCTGTGCTGTTTCCCAGTGCCAGCTGCTTCTGTTCATCCTTTCTCTATTCCTTGGCCATATTCCGCCAGTCCATCTTTTTCTTCATCCTTTCCTTTTGCAGTGCATCTTTTATTCATCCCATTCTGTGCAGCTCATCTTTCTGTTCATCCTTCCTGTCACACATTCCTGCAATTCATCCACCCGCGTCCTCCGCACTCCAGCTAATTAACTTGTCATTAACGAATTTCCGATCGGCTGGGAAAATAAAATGCTAAAAACTGGTGTATGATGCTAACAAAGAAGCACCGATAGTCCTGACTGCGGCCATAAAGCTTTGTGTTGCTCTTTTTTCTGATCCACGCCAGTCAAAACAACATGGAGGCTGGACGGCGTGGTGGGTGGCGGGTGGTAGTGGGTTCAGGCTGGTGGGAGTCATAGGTGAGTGGAGGGGGGGGGTGAGCAAATAGGGCTTAGGGGGTTAAAAGGAAGGTGCCAATGGCCAGTGAGTCAAGGGAGGATAGGATAGGGGTTGGATCGGATGGGCTTGATGAACCTCATGGACCTGAAGGGTTCTAAAGGACCTAAAAGACCTGCATTATCATATTTCAAGAATCGTCCCTGTGGCAAAGCTGATTTTTGGCACACGCATGCAGAGACATGACTGGAATTGACCTGTACTGAGCTGAACTGATTTACAGAATGCTGAATCCAATGTGGCCTGGAAGGATATACATTAACCACAAGGGGCTTGAACTGGTATACTCTGGTCTAAACAGGAAAGAAATTCATTACAAGGTGTAAAGACAACTGAGCAATGTACGCGGTAAAAAAAAAAAAAAAAAAAAAAAAAAAAAAAAAATCAGACATACCAGCTTCTTCATAGCGTCAGTGTCAGGGTAAAAGAATGCTTACTAATACTTAGACCTGGAAAAAACTTTAACATAAAAAAGAAAAAACTTGAGGACCTGAAAGGTGCAGAGTGGGAACGCGCTTGTGTGCACGTCCGCACACACACACACACACACACCGAGGCACCGAGAGAGAGCAGACACAAGTCGACACCGCTCTATACCTGGCCAACTTGGCCAGCGGCACTACCTAAATAAGTATCTTTATATGAGTCAAGCTCTGTACAAGGTTAGATTAAATGGTGTTCTCATATGAAAAAGAAGATGTTTTAAGTAAGACTTGGTCAAACAGGAATGTAAACAAGCAGCGCAAGAATGCACACAATCAGCTGATCGTTGTTTAGTCTACAATCTGCCCCAGGGAATGTAAGTACTATATGCGCTTTTAGTACTGCAAAATGACCACATACTTTAGTAAGGCAAATTTGGAAAAGAAAAGGGATAAAGGCAGAAAGCAGGATGATGATTTCTACCAAGAACTGGTTGAAATGGAGACTCACAACAAACTGGTCAAACGAGTACACAAGTTAGAGACGGTTTTTCAGAATGAGACTGATGAAATTAAGAAACAGATGCACTTGCAAAATGAAGAAATTGAAAAATTAGGAAAGGAAGTCAACAAGAAAGACACAACCATAAATGAGCTAACAGTTGAAGTGGGTAAACTTAGGAGGAAAATTAGTGAAATGGCAAGTACAGTAGTCAACCACGAGAGTATTATGGAATAGTTCAAAAATGATACAGAGACAATTAGGCAAGTAAGCAGTCTGATAGATCAGAGCAGTGATATTGAGGAGAAGATAACACAGATGAATGAAGCTGTGCAAAGCTACAAAAATGATGTGGAAACCACATATGCTGAAATGGTGAAAGTAAAGAAAGACTTAGAACAAGGATGGAAGAAAAAAGCATTAAAAAAGAAGTGAAAAGAATAATCCAAAACAATCCTAAGTTAGTCAGAGATTCAGTAGATATTAACAAATCTATAGTAATCACTGGTATAGAAGAGGAAGAAGTAAAAAACAAGATCTCAAGAGACAAAAAGGAGATGATAAATGTAATGGGCATATTGAAAGAAGTATCAGAGGAAATCTGTAGTAAAGACATAGAGGAACACAAATGGTTAAGGAAATACGAGAAAAGCAAGTCAAGACCCCTAAAGGTAACCTTCCAGAATGTAAACACCTTGGAGGAGATACTAAAAAATGCAAAGAATCTTGTGGAAAAAGAGGAGTTCAGAAATGTATGGATAAAAAGATGCCTAACACAAGAGGAACTGGAATTACTGAAATAGAAGAGGGAGGAAGCAAAAACAAAAAATGAGGGAAGATCAGAGGAGGAGAAGAATACATTTTTTTTTTTTTTTTTTTTTCAAAGTAATTGGATGGCAGGTACGAAGGTGGTACATAAACAGGAGGGAATAAAAAGGAGGAAGGTAGCAGAACCAAGTCATGACAATTATATAAACAAGATGATTAAGTTGATGTACTCAAATGTGGATGGAATGGTATCTAAATTATTAGGGATGAATGATTATGTCAGAGAAAATGAACCACATATAATATGCTTAACTGAAACAAAATTAACACAAAGGATATCGAATGACATCCTAAACTTAGAGGAATATAATATATGGAGAAGAGATAGGAACTTAAAAAAAGGAGGAGGAATTATAATATTAACTAAGAAAAATCTAAAAGTCAAAGAAATAGAATTAGATATACCCTCACAAGTAGAACTGATTGCAGTAGAGATAATTACATCTGAAAGGAAAGTAATGGTAGCCAATATGTACATGCCACCCAGATCAAACACATGGGAAAGAGACGAATATGAGGACCTGGCGGAGAGTACAATTCAGAGTTTAAGAGCATTACTACATAAAATGGAAGAGAAATCGAAAAGAATTATATTAACTGGAGATTTTAATACAAATATAAATTGGAATACTCTGGATATAATAAGCCAAGAAAGCTGTTGGGACCAAAAGCTCCTGGATCTTGGGCAAGAGTTTTTCCTAACGCTACATGTAAGGGAAAGCACCAGAAAAAGAGGACTCGATGTGCCCTCAATGCTAGATCTCATATTTACTAGGCAAGAAAACGATATTGACAATTTAATATATCACCCTACATTCGGCAAAAGCGACCATGCAGTACTAAATTGCAATTTCAGGATTGTATATGACATAGATAACAACAATGAAAGTTACAAAAAGAGCCTAAACTATAAAAAGGGAAAGTATCATGACCTAAAGAAGTACTTCTTAGAAATTGCTTGGGAAAAGGAGCTTAGAGGACAAGATTTAAATGCTATATATGAAAAATTCTGTAAACTTTATGAAATAGGAGTCCAGAAGTACATCCCACAGCACAAAGAAGCAGAAAAGAAAATAAAGAAATGGTTCAATACAGAATGTAAAAAATCAAAAGAAAAAAGAGATTTGTTGTGGAATAGATACAGAAGACACAAGAGTGAAAGGGCATATAATAATTACAAACAGGCAAGAAACGATTATACAAGAATAAGGAGGGAAGCCCAAAAACAGTTTGAGGAGGATATCATATATAAAAGTAGTGATCAACCAAAGCTACTTCACAGCTACATCAGAAGCAAAACCAAAGTAAAAGATAAAATACAATCCATTACGGATGATGGAATCACCTATACACAAGAGAAGGATATTTGTGAAGCACGAAACAAGAATTTCCAATCAGTTTTTACAGAGGAAAAAAATTTTGAGAGGGATTATGTGGAACATGCATGCCCACACATACTACGAGATATACAAACATCAGAAAAAGAAATACAGGAGGAGCTAAGTAAATTAGACAAAGGAAAAGCAAATGGTCCTGATGAAATTTCATGTTGGGTGCTACGTGATTGTGCAAAGGAGATAAATAAACCATTATTTTTTAATTTTCAAGAAATCCTTGAGTCAACGTAAACTACCTGATATTTGAAAGAAATTGTTCCCTTATTCAAGAAAGGGAATAGACAAAATCCACTTGACTACCGACCAGTATCACTAACCAGTGTTGTAAGCAAGGTATTAGAAAAGCTTATAAGAAAAGCTTGGGTAAATCACCTAGAAGAACACGGTATGATAACAGAAAGACAGTTATGTTTCAGAAAAGGAAAATCATGTGTTACTAATCTGTTGAGCTACTATGACAGAGTAACCGACACAGACTTTTATGGAAACTGTCCCACCAAGGAGGAATTCGAGGGAAACTGTATTGTTGGATGTAAGATTTTCTCATGAAAAGGAAAATGAGAACAGTACTAAGGGGAAATTACTCATCATGGAAAGAAGTGACTAGTGGAGTACCACAGGGCTCAGTGCTGGCACCAATCATGTTTTTAGTGTATATAAACGATATAGACAGTAACACTGGAAATGAAAGCTATCTAAATATGTTTGCAGTTGATGCAAAAATGCAAAGGAGAATTACTAACACAGACTCTTGTAAAGAGGTATACAAGAAGAATTAAATAATCTTTATGAATGGAGTAATACATAGAAAATGGAATTCTATGTGAACAAGTGTCATGTAATCAAGTTTGGTAAAAGTGGAAAAAGACCTGATTGGGATTATACATTAGGAAATAATACCCTACACACATGAGAAAGAGAGAAGGACCTAGGTGTGATTGTCAATAACAGACTATCTCCGGCTGACCACATCAGTGAGAAGGTACGGAACATGTATGCACTGCTTGCCAATATGAGATTAGCATTTAGATACATAAATGAAGACATGCTAAGAAAGATAATAACATCATTCATCAGACCAACCCTGGAGTATGCATCAGTAGTCTGGAGTCCTCAACTCAAAAAACACATAGACAAGATTGAAAAAGTTCAAAGGGCCGCTACAAGATGGGTACCAAGCTTAAGGGATCTAAGCTACGAAGAAAGACTAAATAAACTGAATCTACCAACACTACAGGAAAGAAAGAAAAAGAGGTGATATGATTATGCTATATAAATGCATATCAGGGAAGGAGAAATAGACATAAATGTTTACTTAACGTATGGGGAAGCATCAGCATGAGGACACTGCAAAAAACTGCATAAAAAGAGAGGTGATAAAGATGTAAGAAAATTTAGTTTCCCAAATAAAGCAATTCATCAGTGGAATGCACTATCGAATGAAATAGTGTGTGCCAAAACAATTCACAAATTTAAGGATATGTACGATAAATATGGTTTAAGACACGGGACAGTACGAGCTTAACTCATTCCTGTACAGATACAATTAGGTAAGAACAATTCGGTCAGAACACACACACACACACACACACACACACACACACACACACAGGTTGGGGGTTGGGTTTGTGCGATATGCTTGTCAGATACGTGCAACACTCTTCCAATTTGCACATACATTTAATGCTGAACTTTGTATTAACGCTGGCTACAAAATCAATAACCCTCTAATATATCTTGTGTTAAGGAATTGTAGGAATCTCCATATTTACACAGCGCCTTTGGGGATGGCTTGATAAAGGCTGCCTACCCTACTTTCCTTCAGTCCGATGGCGTCTTTTTCTGTTTTGTTTTCGTTATCGCCTAATGATTCTGTAAACCTTAGGATAATCCCTCTCGTAGCAATGGAATTAGAAAATCTCTATTATGCCATTCATTGTGATGACATTGTCCTTCTTCTTGCTGAAGACCCCTTGTAGCGAAGGGTTTACAAGTTCCTGTTACCCGGTTCAGTACACTGACGGCTTTATTTTCCCCACAGCTTGACGATTTCATTCAGTTCAGTGAAGGGGTTAACCCTGGACTAAAAGTTTAACTCCTCCTATATAGGTATGTGCGGGTGTTGCATGTCCATAGTTCAATACCGGTCCATTTTAAGCTGTTACTCGAGGATATACGAGTGTTATTACTTCTGATTATTTAGTTCTGCTTTGGAGAGCACATTCGTAAAACAAAATATTATTGAAGACTCTGTTTAACACCTCCAGTTAGAAAAGTCTCTCCTAAGATAGATAAAATTGCTTTCTCTCCCAAACAGAATACAATCGTCTGGTGGCAACAAGATTTTAAAAGGTCACCATGATATAGGTATTCACCTTTATGAGAAATTTTGCCCTAGTAATATACGGTAATGTATTTTTGTCGGCACTGTAACACCTAATCTCTTTAAAATGTTCCACTGAGATCGGAGCAGTGGACATGAATATGAATGAAGCCAAAGAGGAAAAGCCAGAACATTCCCTAACTCCTTGTTTTGGCTGTGGTTGAAGAGAAATGGGATTTTTAAAAATAATTATTTTAGGTACAGTAGTTGTTTTATGAGGACGCCTGATGGCCTGATGACTAAAGGAACAATGGACCTCCTTTACTTGCATGCATTTGAAACTCCAGGAGGAGGGTGTGCTGCTACACCTCACATCGTAAACATATCTCCATACCTACAGCCAAACACAAAGCAGATAAATACACACACACTAACGTAACTCAGTCAAATAGAATATTACTTTTCATATTACAGTCAAGTTGAAGATTAATGATTAATGCATACTTTTTGAAAAAGAAAAAACGTGCTGTGCTCTATCACCCCAGTTCTCGTGCACAGATATGAATGAAGAGATTTTTCGATTACTACTGCTTCCAGGAACTGGAGAGGTCATCTGCCGTCAAATATTCTAGCTTATACCTAGTCTCGTCCCTTACACCTGGAAGGGGATAATTTGGGGCTGGCTGGTATCGTTTTACAGAGCCGTAGTATCGGTGGCGTGGGAGACTTCTTTGCCGTTAATTTTTAGCCATAAATTATGAATATTGTTCCGTAATATTATTTGCATATTAGTTATTTTGTATCAGTAATACACTGGAGAATATGAAGGTGTCATACACAAAACAAGTGGCTGAGGAAATAGGTGTTACGAAATCTTCGAGTCATTGAGAATATGCCCCCGCGCAATTATAGAAATGGTAATAATTCGTATGTAGCTAATACTTCATTGTCTTTGGTGGAATCGTTCACACCAAAATTCGAAAATTACAGAACAGTCTCCCAGTAACTCGCTGAGGACAAGGAGTTGTGAAATATGCCCCCTAATAATTATAGTAGTAATATTAGTACCTCAGGTGCTAATACCGTATTTGACCGAGTAGTTTTAGTGATATTTATATTCCTTTGTAGCAATTGCATCAGTGTCCGTTGGAAAACATTTCCTCGGAACTTGAACATTAGAGAAATAGCAGGTGGAAATACGAGTGCGGGTGTGCATGACGGCTGTGGCAGGTGTCAGGAAAAAAATAAAAGGAAAATGACGGAGGGCATTTGTCCCTGTCGACGGGGTTAAGATGGGGTGTGAGACGCCTCTGGTTTAGGGCACTGTCATGTAGGCTAGTTCATGTGAGAAAGTGGGCGTTTGAGTGGGTATGTGAGTGGCTGTATTTTTGCTTTGTGTTTTAGGGCATGGGTTTTTAGTGAATGGTTGTTGTTTAGTGTGTGTGTGTGTGTGTGTGTGTGTGTGTGTGTGTGTGTGTGTGTGTGTGTGTGTGTGTGTGTGTGTGTGTGTGTGTGTGTGTGTGTGTGTGTGTGTGCAACAGTAAGGAAAAGGGAAGGGCAGGAGATAGGAGGTCTCAGGGAACTTCTAGGATTTAGACATTTATGTCGGCTGGTTCTTGCAAGTGAGAGGACGGTTGTTGTATGGGTTGTGCATGAGTGTGTTGCGAATGGGTAGATGGATGTATGGGTGAATGTGAGTGAGTGGGTGTGTTGTGTGTGTGTGGGTGGATGTTTCAGTAAGTTGATATGCTGTGAGAGTAGGTGGGTGGCTTTATGAGTGAAGAGTGTGGCGTGAGTGGGTTGATGGATATGTGGGTGGGTTAGCATGCTGTGAGTTGGAAGATGTGTTTCATGTGTTTAATGTGTCTGTGCTGTATACCTTTCAAGTTAATGAGTGATAGTTGGGTTTTATGTTATGATTTTGACATTATTTAACCCTTTCACTAGGGTAACGTATGCTTTATTGTTACTGTCATAGGCTTATAACACTCAGTTCAGAAGGGACTTTTGAAATGGAGATGTTAGAAGCAGCCTTTGTATCCCCCTTCATTGCTAGAGATCCTTTGCAAAATAATAAATAAAATTGTCTGGTGAAAAGTTCAATAAAATTGCTTGGTCATCGTAGTGAAGAAGTTGGTGGGTGTTTTAAATGTAGGCCGCTGGTTGTTGTGTGAGTTTATAGATCATACCCACCCTATTTGTTTGTGGGAAATATCTCTCTCTCTCTCTCTCTCTCTCTCTCTCTCTCTCTCTCTCTCTCTCTCTCTCTCTCTCTCTCTCTCTCTCTCATTATATATACTTTTCTCTATCTCTGTATACTGTATGTACAGTATCCGGCTATTTGTGTGTCTATCTGTCTATCTTTATTTCTCTATCTATCTGTTTATCTATGTACGTATCTATCTATCTGGCTGTGTCTGCCTCTGTCAGTTTTTTGTCTGTCTGTCTGTCTGTCTGCTATCAATTAGCTGTCTATCTATACAACTGTATTTGTCATGCTGTAAATCATTTATCTACCAGATCAGGAAAATAACACCAGCGAGTAACATCCTTTCTTGCTCTTTCTCTTTATCCCTTTCCACCAAGAGTCCAAGTTTCTAGTGTTAAAAATTTCCCACGCTCGAACCCTGATTCCCACGGTCGGCAAAAATTTCTCACTGGTGTAAGTGCTGAGAATAAAAATATGTCTTTTGATTATCCGGTTTCTTAGGCGGTGCGTGAGTTGATTTTGCCTTTACTTATGATACGAATATACTGTAAGGAAGCCGTCCTCATTATATCGTTTTTCCGCCTTTCCATTCCCTTGCACCTCCATTTATTCGTTGTGTGTGTTGTTATTTATACATTTCCATGCTTTCGTGTTCTGTTTTATCTTACGTTTAGAATTTTGTATGCTAAAGACAGCAGACAAACCTAAGTGACAGTTATAATATACCTGGTGTATCTGATGACTAGAAATCCTGGTTTTAAGAATGGAGTCTATTTCTTCACGTATAACAAGGCTGCATCATGTAAGGTTAAGTAAATGCAAGTGTGTCTGGATTTCACACTGCTTTAAGTTGTGCAGGTGGAAGGTTTACACCAATATATGAAAGATAGTCCTTCGGGAAGGTACAAAAACGTTGGCTTGACCTTCCCTTTCTTCATCAGTGAGAAACATATCTGGGTAAAAAGCTTTCATCGTAAATATAATTACAAGTTAGAATAGCAGAGACTCTCTCTCTCTCTCTCTCTCTCTCTCTCTCTCTCTCTCTCTCTCTCTCTCTCTCTCTCTATATATATATATATATATATATATATATATATATATATATATATATATATTTGCAAATTTTTGTTGATACATCGCTGCTATTCTTAAGATCTCAGTCGTATTTATGTAAGAGCTGCCGTGGGAGTTGCAGAGCTGTCGATAAATAAGGAGAGATTAGCCTGGGTTGTGCACATCTGGAGGCATACGACGGGGAGGGTTGTGATGTAATTGATAACATGGCGTGCTTTGTTTATGAGGGCCATACCGGTGATGTTCGAATTCTCCTGTGGGGAGGGACTTTTCTTCGAGGGTCTAGCACATCTCTTTAATTGCCCTCAGCCACGTTTCAAATCCCTGTTCGTGTCTACAGTGACTGTATTTCCCTAAGTTTTTTTTTTTTTTTTTTTTTTTTTTTTTTTTTATATAGCTGAATGGTAAATAAAGAGCATGCCAATAAGCCTGTGGTTCAAAACTTTTTCGACCCTGATACTCCCAGGTTCAACTTCAAGTCAACCTTGTACCCCCTTCCTAATATTTTTACTCCTTTCACTTTCAGTTTCCTGTATACACAGAAAAGAAAATGGCTGTGAAAACAGCTGAGTTCTATGGGCTTTTGTTTTCAACAAAATAATATTCATACACAAACTATTTTTTCTTCACTGTTGCCAGTGAGTGTTACCAAACAGGAAACTGGTCATTTCAGGATGCCCCTCTGGATTCCCACAAGAACCCATTGCGATGCTTCGCGCGGGCATTGAGGTGCTAAGAACATCTCCGATGAAAAGATAAATTTATTAACATAAAGAGAGAATCTCTGAAGTAAATGAGATTTTGGAATATATGTTAAAGTGTTTAGTATGGTGGCATCACGTTTCCTGCCGCGTTCTTACAAGCCGCGATAGCGAAGCTGGTATTGTTTTCAGTTTGTCTGTGTGTTTATGTGTCTGTGTGTTTATGTGTCTTTTAGCATGAAAACTTAGCAACAACTCAGGATATCATCACTAAATTTTACTGGTGTGTAGTAGGGACGAAAATCTCCTACGAGTTCGAGATTGGTGAAAGTAGGTCAAGGTCTGTGTGTCTGTTAGCACGATAACTTCACATCCGCCCAAGATATCATCACAAAAATTTATAGGTGTGTAAGAGGGATGAAAATCTCCCACGAGATCGAAATTGGTGAAAGTAGGTCAAGGTCAAGGTCATATTCCGAGCCGCGCTAGATATGCATCGGCTCGCGGCTGACGTGATTACCCCCTTAGGGAGGGCTCTCAATTTAAGATGGGATTTCTGATACTCAAACTTTTAAAATGCATTTTTCACAATGTGATTAAGGTAAAAAAAAAAAAAAAATGCATCACTGGATCCAAGGGAATAAGAATCATTTTTCGAACTGGAGAGGTTAGAAGCAACTTTCATTAACCCTTTCGATACGGCTAGTCTTGCCAGAGCTGACAAACAAATCTGACAGCAGCAAGAATGAAATAAAACCTTATTGCAGTGAAAAAGTTGACCCATTCACTTCGTTGAGTTGCCTTTTAAGTTGAGTAAGTTCATCAGGCAGTAGCAAGGCAAATTGCATAAGACGCTATAGCAGCTGAGGGGTGAATGGAGACTAAGGGTTGTATTCTAAATGACTATAGATTTTGTAACACCTGTTGCTTAGGAATATACTGTATATTAGGCCTTGGTGTCATCCAAAGCCATTTAGAATACAGTCCTAATTCCAGTCCTTTACACAACGATGGATATCACCCGAACTGAAATAGCAATCTCTGTTTCTAGTATGAACTATTACTATATACCTAGACTGCTTCCCCCAAGGAAAGGGAGGTAGCCGAGACAGGACGACACACTCCCCATTTACTCATCCATTCAAACACATTCATTCGCATCTTAGCCCCAAAGGGGAGAACGGACAGATCCTCACCGCACCATCCCGCACAAGGGTCAACTGCGCAACGCAATCAGTGACAACTGCAGCAGGGCCCGACAGCAGAGCTGGTTTACCCCTGCCACATCATAACAGACTCATCCCCTTACCCGCACCTGACCTGAAATAGCTGATCAGACCAAATGCAGGAGAATATCCCCTCAGGGCTGTGTCATCACTTATTCATTCACAATTTCTCTCCATTTATTTCTGTCACGCACAGCCACTCTTCCTTGCTCAACAGACATCCCTCGCGCATCCAGCGCTCTCTTCACACTGTCCATCCATCCTATTCGTGGTCTTCCTCTCAGCCTTACACCTCTCACATCAGATCTAGTTATCTTTTTCACCAATCGCTCATTATCCATTCTCTCCATATGCCCAAACCATCGCAACACCCTCTGCTCAACTCTACCAGCCATCTCCCGAACAACTCCAGTTCTCCTTCGCACTTCATCATTCCGCACTCGATCCATACGCGTCACTCCACACATACTCCTCAGACACCTCATCTCCATTACATTCAAACTTTTCCTCTGTGCTACACCCATATTCCATGTTTCAGCCCCATATAATGCAGTCGGTACCACAACACCCTCATACAGCCTTCTCTTTACATCCATTCTAAGCGAATGACATCTAAACACTTTTTTCATTCCTCCCAGCACCTTTCCTACTTCATTTATTCTAATCTTCACTTCTGCATCTATTCTTCCATCCACAGCAACATGTGACCCTAGATATTTAAAACACTCTACCTCCTCAAGCAACTCGCTATTCAAAACTATATACATCCCCCTACCATCTACCAACCTCGTACACTTCATCACTTTACTCTTATTCTCATTTACTTTCAATTTCCTCCTTTCACACACCCTTCCAAACTCCTCTACCAACTGTCTCAATCTCTCCTCTGAATCAGCCACCAGTGCAGTATCATCTGCAAACAGCAGCTGCTTCAGATTCCACTCTCCACCATCAACATTCAACAGACTCAGACCTCCACCTAAAACTCTTGCATTCACCTCCCTTACAACACCATCCATGTAAATATTAAACAACCAAGGCGACATCACACATCCCTGTCGCAGCCCCACTCTCACAGGAAACCAATCACTCACAGCATTTCCCACTCTTACACACGCTCTACTATTTACATAAAAACTTTTCATCCCTTTTAGTAACCTACCATCAAGTCCATACAATCTTAAAACAGTCCACAAAGCCTCCCTATCAATTCTATCATACGCTTTCTCTAAATCCATAAATGCCCAAAACACATCCTTGCCTTTCGCTAAATACTTTTCACACACTTGTCTCACCGCAAACAACTGATCCACGCATCCCCTCCCTTTCCTAAAGCCACACTGCTCATCACCAATCACTCCCTCTGTACCCACTCTAACTCTCATAATTAACACTCTTCCATACACCTTACCTACAACACTCAACAGACTTATACCCCTAAAGCTAGTACATTCATACTTATCACCCTTGCCTTTATACAGCGGGACCACATAAGCACTTGCCCTGTCAACTGGCACCATACCTTTCACAAAGCACACATTCAACAATCTTACTAACCAGTCAACAATAGTCACTCCACCACCCTTCAGGCATTCCACAGCACACCCATCCATACCTGCAGCTTTCCCTGTTTTCATCTCCTTTACTGCCTTCTCCACTTCCTCCTTCGTGATCAAAGAATCACTCAACTCTCCCAACACATTTATTCCTTGCACGCTTCCATCCGCCACAATCTCAGCCACCCTTTCCTCCTCTACATTTAACAATCTTTCAAAATACTCTGCCCATCTCTTCCTTACTGCATCCATCTCAGTTAACATCCTTCCATCCTCTGCTTTTACTCGTTCTGGAACTGAAATTGATAGTAATGTCATTGTCAGTACTGGCTTGGCCGCCCACACGGCATCAAATCAGGCTGGTGAAAAAATGAGTCAGACCCCCTGTGTAATTCGCACACACCACTTTCCAGTCTCCATGTTGGCCTCTTACTTAGGCTATTGGGACCCATTTTACCGTTCGATTGTCTGTCACTTTTTTTATGTGTGTGTGGATTTGTATCTGTTGTACTATTTGTCTGTCGGGGGGCATCGCCCACCGTCCATTCACTCAGTGCAGTGTTGTCTTCAGGTGACTGCACTGTATGACAAGCCAAAGAGTTACCTGTAATTCAGGAATTTACTACGTTGGGTGGTAACCATATAACCAACAAATGGACTTTTGGTAGTGTAGTTGGTGAAGGCGCTCCAAGTGGATGTACCTCGTACGGATCATACGAAGGCAGATGAAGTTAGTCACACACATAATACCACTTAGGAGCAAGCAGCTCTTCGCCCGGTCCTTGTATATCTTAAGTGAGTGGCCTAGCCCTGTGCCCCTACGCTGCTGATGGGCAGTATACGATTGCGTGGGTGAAGGGATGGATGAACAGGTCTACATTTTCGTTATTGGACTTCTCTTTTTTGTTATTGGACTCATTTTGTGCGTTTGTCTGGCTGTCATGTACTTTCCTTGATTTTTCTATTTTCGATATTGAGCCAATTCCATTTTGTCGTACCCAGTCGTTCTCTCACATTTTTTGTTATATTTGTAAGGCAATGGTTCTCTTATCCTTTTTTGTTTTTTTGTACTTTTATTGTTCGGTCTGTCAGTCATGTATTTCACCAGATTTTTATTTCTACTCTCCAAGCGTGGAAGTAAATAAAAAAAAGTGGGTGAACTGTTGTGGAGAGTGACACTTCAGAATTCACTGACTGTGACTTATATTTGGAATTTTTCCATTTCCTTTTAATTATTAGTTTTATTCTAAATAATTCACTTGAATGAAACGCCTTCAATAGGATGACATCATTTCTGTTGCATATATGCTTCCCAAACATATTTTATTTAACTTAACTTTTCCTTCCGTACAGTGACGTCTATTTTCATTTTATGTTGCCACCGTCAGACGATTTTATTCGGCTTAGATGAGACCTCTTCTAGCGAAAGGGTAAGAAAGAGTCTCATTGACCCTTGAAAACCAGTTACATCTTTTATTTAGTGCATTCTGACCAACAATAGACTAGTTTCATCAGTTTAAGAAAAATATTATTCATGGCTGAAAGGGTTTGATAGGTCTGTCTGTCATAATGAAAGGGTTATATAATTACGTTCTTCATTTGTTGTTCGTTACGTTGCCAGCTTTTTGTCCTTTCACTCTGATGGCGTCTTCGTACTATGCTCGCAATGCTTCCTGTGTTTTTTTTCGTTTTTTTTTTTTTTTAATCAAATATGTTGCACTAAAGAGGCTGAAGAAAATTACATCTAACCCTTCTAGTTGAAAAAGCGTCTCCTAGGCTGACTAAAATCATCTGGGGGCAGCAATACTAAAATACAAAATAATTTATCGCACTCAAAGCGTTCATTTTTTCTCGCTTATCGCCGGACTATTTTCTCTAAGCTCAAGATATGTCTAAATGAATGAGTTCACATTAGTTCATCAGCTTTTTACCAGTTTAAGCCCAACCTTCAGGCAAGTGTACACTGAATGACGAGTCAGATAGTTTCCTGTAACCCCGGAAACCATTCACTGCATTAAATGGAAATCATATAACCAAATGGTCGCCTGGTGGTTTAGTGTGTTACGGTGCCACAGCCGATGGGATCTGTAAGGGTTGTCATCTGTGGGATGATTCGGGTTTATTGGTCACAGAATGACACTCATAAACAAGCAAGATTGGTTGCCCTTGTTGTAAATGGCCAGACTGATTTACTTGGCCCTGCGGTCCCTGAGCTCCATAATGCGACAAGAAAAGGATTGGATGAGGCAGTCCAATGGAAAAATAATGTTTGATATATCTTTATTATATAGCTTAGTTTGACATGTTAAACATGTACCTTATTTTACTTTTCTCACACACTTACCATTTTTTCCCCTTTATTCACATTTTATTAGGTAAAAAGTGTTTGGCATTTCATTTTCTGGAAATTCCACTTTTTGGTCATCCCCTTAAGTCTACTTACCTCGTATGCCTTCCCTTTTCGTTTTCAGTAAGTTTTTATCAGCTTAAATATGTTTGGCATTTCACTTTATGTAGATATCCACTTAATTTACTTCCCTCTTATATCTCCCCCGTTTCACCCCGTTTCTGTATTCATCCTCTCTCGTTCAGGCCCATATGCCTGTTTTTCCTCTCGCTGCTTCCTTCCGTTTACCGCTATAACCATGTTATTTGTTTTCCAGTTCTGGGTTCGCTGTATTTTTATATATATTTCCTGTTTTATCCAAAGCCATTCACAGCAAAGGAATTAAAGAATAATTATCTCCTATAACTCCTTCGGTACGATAACATCTTCATCCCATAACCCCTTCAACCTGTGTGTGTGTGTGTGTGTGTGTGTGTGTGTGTGTGTGTGTGTGTGTGTGTGTGTGTGTGTGTTCTTTAATTTATTCCCCTCCCAGTCGCCTCGCTCCTCACATTTCTGGTCTCCCTCTTGATAACCACACCCCCCATCCCACTTCCACTCATTTCCCATGTTCTGAGTCATTTCATTTTCGGTGTCAGATATTATACTCTTCTCAGGTTTATGTCCTTTTCTTCTCATTTTTTTTTTTTTTTTTTGTGTCAACATTAGTGTTATTGTCCTCTTTCATTTACATTATAACACTTTCTTCTTGTCTGCAGGGCCTATTTGTTTGTACTCTTTCATTGCTGTTAGTTTATTTATCTAACATATTTTTATGTAATTATTTTTTCACTTATGTATTATTTATTTACTTTTGTCTTATCTTCTCAAGGTACAACCAACTCTTCATATTCTATTCCCACTTACGTCAGATGTTTTATGTAGGAGCCAGTTAATCAAGGGACAACCTTGTGGTCGGAACAACTCTAGTAATATACTCCAATGGGCATTAAACGAATATATAATCAAATTAAGATTATTACTTAGATCATACATCACTGGCTGCCTTAATGTTTGCTCCGTTATAGACAAAAAAAAAGTAAAAGATGAGAATGTATACTTATAAAAGCAATGCGTTATATAAGTGTATTCTCCGTCTTATAGATTAGAACTTTCCTTACGGTCAGTACTTTGTAGGTACTTGCTTCGGTCCACAGGTTTATACAGCAAATAGTTCTCAAGAGAAGAAATTGGAAAATGACATGAATCTTACAGAATATGGCAACTGAGACAGCAGCATTTGGTGTCTCTCCTGTTAGAGACTAATACTTCTGGTGTACGAGTCTTCCCTCTGTGCCATTTATACGTCACTGTGACCCCTGAGAATGTGACGTGAAAAACAAAACTTTTCTCTTTACAATGATTTATATGAATTTGAGACCCGCAACACTGAAAAATGAACCTTGAAAATATTTACCGTTAAACCAACATCATAATACATGAAAGTCTTAAACGGTACGGTTATTTATAAGAGGAGTTTTATAGTATCTTCTTTCATTTTTTTTTTTTTTTTTTATGCAAGGAAGAAGGCGCCAAAGGCCAGAAGCCAGCAAGATTGTTCCCTCTACGAAAAAACAAAACAAGATAACAGAGAGCCAGATTCAAGATCTGTTTATTTCGAGATGCCTGGGCACACTGCCTTTGAAAGGCTGGACACCATTGGAAGTGGGAGCTACGGACAGGGGGAGACAGTTCCAGATTTAACCTGCTGCATACATGTAGGGCTGGGAGTAACGGTTAACTCTTGCATTAGTGAGCTGGACAGAAAAGAAATGAGAGTTTGTTGGTAGACGGGAGGTATGTGCCCGCCATAGTGGAGCAGTGACAATTGAAGCAGCGATAGAAAAAAAAATAAAGATGCAACTTTGCGGCGAAGAGACAGAGGTTGAAGGAAGCCAATAAGAGGAGGAGAGTTAATGAGACGTAAAGCCCTTGCCTCCACTTTGTTGAGAAGAGCTGTATGTGGGGAGCCTCCTCAAACATGAGAGTTGTTCTCTACAAAGGGACGAATAAAAGTAAAGAAAGCACAGAATCTACTTAGCACACCTAATCTCTAAGAAGCAAATTATACAAAAATGGTAATATGACCTTCCCAGGACAAATCTCGAGGGACTGATTATCAAAGTTTTTTTTTTTTTTATGCGAGGAAGAAGGAACCAAAGGCCGCGAGCCCCCGCAGTTATTGTTTCTTCCAAGAGAAAAACAAAATACAAGAGTGAGGCAAATTCAAGATCCGATCATTTCGAGATGCATGGACACACTGCGTTTAAAAGACTGGAGATCATAGGAAGCAGGATATACAGACAGAGGGAGACAGTTCCAGAGTTGACCTGCTGCATAAATGAAGGACTGGGAGTAACTGTGAACTCTTGCATTATAGAGTTGGACAGAAAAGAGATGAAAATTTGCTGCTAGACGGATGCTACGTGCCCGTCGTAGAGGTGGAGGAATGCATGCAGACAGTTCAGAGGAGCAGTGACCATTGAAGTAGCAATAGAAAAGAGATAAAGATGCAACAGTGCGACGAAGAGTCAGAGGTTGAAGGGAGCCAATAAGAGGAGGAGAGTTAATAAGACGAAAAGCCTTTGACTCCACCCTATTGAGAAGAGCTGTATGTGGGGAGCCTTTCCACACATGAGAGTTGTACTCCACACAGGGGCGGATAAAACTCCTGTATAGAGTCAACAAATGTGCAGGGGTAAAGAAGGAATGGAGTCGGCTTAGCACACCTAATCTCTTGAAAGCAGAATTTACATAAGATGTAATATGATCTTTCCAAGATAAGTCCCGAGTAAATGAAACCCCAAGCATGTTCAAGGATGATGCAGGATTAAGCTGAATATTATTAAACATTAGTGCATATACCTGTGGAAGATTTTGTCTGGTTGATAGGTGTAAAAACTGAGTCTTTGATGCATTAAAAACAACCAGATTAGTTTTACCCCAGTCAGAGGTTCGAGCCAAGTCAGACATTAGGTGTGCCATAGCCTCATCCTTTGTTTGCTGAAGTAACTGCTGAGATGGACGTTGCGAGAACCGAATGGAAAGGTGAAGGGTGGAGTCATCAGCGTATGAGTGGATAGGGTTAGATGTACAGCTTAAAAGATCATTGATGAATAAAAGGAAGAGAGCTGGTGATAGGACAGAGCCCTGAGGAACACCACTGTTGATAGTTCTAGGAGAAGAACGATGGCCGTCTACAACAGCGGCTGTAGAAAGACCAGAGAGGAAGCTAGAGATGAAGGCACAGATAGAAGGATAGAAATCGTAAGAGGGCAGTTTGGAAATTAAAGATTTATGCCAGACTCGATCGAAAGCCTTTGAGATCTCAAGTGCAATGGCAAAGCTTTCGCCAAAGTCCCGAAAAGAGGATGACCAGAAGTCTGAAAGGTAGGTGAGAAGATCGCCAGTGGAGCGTCCCTGATGGAACCCATGTTTAGACATGATGCACAATTGAGTTGGATAGTGTTAAAAATTAGACAATACTCCTGCAAAAGTTTTTGAGAGGTTGATAGATGTATGATCTGAGTCTCTGGAGCATTAAAAACAACGAGATTTGTTTTACCCCAGTCAGAGATAATAGCCAAGTCAGACATTATGTATTCCATAGTCTCATCCCTTGTTTGATGAAATAACTGTTGAGATAGATGCTGTGGCAAGTGAATGGAAAGGTGCAGGGTGGAGCCATCAGCATAAGAGTGGATAGGGTTAGATGTACAGCTTTGGTAATTGATGAATAGAAGGCAAAGAGTGGGTGATAGGACAGAACCCTGAAGAACGCCACTACTGATAGCTCCAGAAGATCCGGTGGCCATCTACAACAGCAACTATTGAACGACCAGAAAGGAAGCTCGAGATGATGGCACAGATAGAAGGATAGAAATCCCAAGAGGGCAGATTGGAAATTAAAGATTTAAGCCAGACTCGGTCTAAAGCCTTTGAGATGTCAAGTGCAATGACTAAGTCAAAGCTATCGCCAAAGTCCCGAAAGGAGGATGACCAGGTGTCCAAAATGTAGATGAAATTATTGCCAGTGGAGCATCCATGGCGGACGCCATACTGATGATCGGAAAGGAGGTTGTGATAGAAAGGTGGTTTAAAATTTTGTTGTTAAGAATGGATTTAAAAACTTTTGAAATACAGGATGTTAAAGCGATTGGGCGATAGTCAGAGGGCTGGGATTGGTCACCTTTCTTTGGGGCAGGCTGAATGAGAGCAAACTTCTAGCAAGAAGGAAATGTACAAGTTAACAGATAAAGGCGAAAGAGTTTACCTAGGCAGGGTGTAAGCACAGAAGCACAGTTCTTGAGGGCAACAAGAGGGACCCCATCAGGCCCATGTGCCTTGTTACTACTGAGGCCAGTGTTAGCAGAAAATACATCAGTTGTTTAAATTTTAATGTCAGCCATGAGGAAGTCAGAGAGGGGAAGTGATAGAGGAGCAGCACCAGAAGTGTCTACTGTAAAGTGGAACTGGAGGAGAAAATCTGAGCAAAAAGTTCAGCTTTATCCGTAGACGAAACAGCTACAGAGCCATCAGAGTGGAAAAGAGGAGGGAAGGATGATAAGGTAAAGTTGTTAGAAAGGTTTCTGACAAGGTGCCGGAAGGAGTGGGAGGAATTTGAGTTGGAAACTTCAGAACACTGAGTAAAAATGAAATTATTTTTAGCATAGTGGAGAACAGACTTAGTAGAATTACGGGCAGAAACATAACAGAGATGAGATTCAGTGGTGGGCTGGCTCTGGTAAGTTTGGAGGCCCTCTCCTTTTTGTGGACAGCATTAGAACAAATGTGATTAAAACAAGTTTTTTTTTTTTTGTATTAGTCACAAGATGAGATAAAGGAATGTATGCTTCCATGCCCGAGAGAGTAACTGTAATGCATAAGGTACACTCAAATGGCTCTCAGCCATGGAAACATCATTCCAGGGAATATCAAAGAAGTACTGCCTGAGGACCTCCCAACCAGCGCTCCAAAGTGCCACAGCCATGACTACATCTTGTGAGGGTCCACAGGCCTTACTGGAGCAATAGGACAGGTTAAAATGATAAGCTTGTGATCGGAGGAGCCCAACGGAGAGAAAAGATTAAAAGTGTATGCAGAAGGATTACTTGTATGAAAAGGTCAAGTATGTTGGAACTCTGTCCAAGGCAGTCAGAGATACTGGTAGGGAGCTTTACAAGCTGCTCTAAGACATTAAGGATAGAAAAGACGTAGCCTTGTTCGCCAGGTGGATCAGTGAAAGGAGAGAGAGCCAAAGATGGTGGTGAATACTGAAATCGCCAAAATGGAGATTTCAGAGAAAGAAGAAATTGATGGGATGTGATTCATCCTAGAAGCAAGATAGTCGAAGAATTTTTCATGGTCAGCAGAATTCGGCGATAAGGAAACAGCACCTACGTATTTAGTCAGAGAATGACTGGATAGTCGAACCCACTGAGTTGAGAATTCATTAGATTCAAGTTAAGGAACACAAGAGCAAGATATGCTGTTCAGTATATATACTCAACAGCCACCTTTGGCTTTGGAATTAGTATGGAGAAAGTAAGAGGACAAATAGAAGGGTTTGCTGTCAGTTCCCTCAGACAGTTGAGTCTCTGTGAGAAAGAGAAGGTGAGGTTTAAAGGAGGAGAGGTGGTGTTCAACAGAGAGAAAGGTAGAGGATAGGCCACTAATGTTGCAGAAATGAAGAAGTGAGAAAGACTGTGGTTCCAGGCATCTCGCTTGGAAGTCACCAGGAGAGTGGCGGATGGTGGGGGCTTTTTTGGTCTCACTCTTCTGGGGACTCCGAGGCTGGGTGTTGAGGTGTCATTTTAACAAAATTTTGAATAGGAAGTATAGTGTGTAATGTGCACGTAGTTTGGTGTTGACAGTTAGAGGAACTTGTACTGAAGAGTATGCTGGCCTCTCTGTGTTACTGAATCACTGAAAAACTTCAGCAAGGAGGGACTGTCAGAAGTTAGTTCCGAGGGAGCTCCAGCTCTCCCCGTCATCAGCTTTCCATCCGCCTTGGGAGAACTGCACCTCTTTCAACAGTCACAGTGTTAGATTTCTTTCACCCTTTCCTCATTTATAAGTTTTTTTTTTCTTACATTTTGAGTCTTGTTTTTCAGTGTTAGCTTTCATATTAACATTTTTTTTTCTTTTGAACTTTTCCTTCCGTTTTTTAACATTCTGTCATACTCAGTTTCATTTATTTTTACACTATTCCATTCAAGGTAGCATTTTTATTTATATATATATATTTTCTCAATGTTCATATTCATTAAATCTCCATATTTTACTCTAAAACTTTCTTATTTTTACTATTTAAGTAATCCTTTTAAGATTATATTTTCATTTCTCTCTCTTCTTTCTTTACATGATTTTTTTTTTCAGTGTTCAGTACCCAGCAATGATGGTGACGTTTGAACAGTAAAATTACGCAGAGGTATATCCTTCTCTTTGATGTGGGGAAACTGGGATAATGATGTATGAAATGAGTGGCTTTAACAGACACACATACGGTACTCCGGAATATTCCGGAGAATACCATAGTATCCCCGACAACGAGGCGAACCAGAAACAACGGAGTTCGCCCACGAGAATGCCGACACCCCCACTCGGACCCCACGGGGTAGCCGCCACTAGCCACCACCATTCCGGGCAACAATGACGCATGCCAGCCCGGGCCGTGCGCCCCTGTGACATTCAACCACCACGCCGCCGCCACCGTAGGCGAAAGACACTACCTTCGCATGGCGGAATCACCGAGTTAGCTAGGGGTGGAGTCAGAAACCATACTCCAGGCAGTGCCCCTAAGGTAGAGACGATCTATGGTCGCTCTGATAGTGTCAAGGTAGAGACGATCAATGGTCGCTCCCATAAAAACAAGGTAGAGACGATCTATGGTCGCTCCCATAAAAGCTCAGGTAGAGACGATCAATGGTCGCTCCCTGAAAGCTCAGGTAGAGACGATCGACGGTCGCTCCCTCAGCACTCCGGTAGAGACGATCAATGGTCGCTCCCATAAAAAAAAGATAGAGACGATCTATGGTCGCTCACATAAAAATCAGGTAGAGACGATCAATGGTCGCTCCCTGAAAGCTCAGGTAGAGACGATCAACGGTCGCTCCCTCAGCACTCCGGTAGAGACGATCAGTGGTCGCTCCCATAAAAACAAGGTGGAGACGATCTATGGTCGCTCCCATAAAAATCAGGTAGAGACGATCAATGGTCACTCCCATAAAAACAAGGTGGAGACGATCTATGGTCGCTCCCATAAAAATCAGGTAGAGATGATCAATGGTCGCTCCCTGAAAGCTCAGGTAGAGACGATCCACGGTCGCTCCCTCAGCACTCCGGTAGAGACGATCGATGGTCGCTCCCAGGGTATAGTAAGGAGGAAAAACCTCCCTGTTTCCCCCGGCCTCTGTTCCCTGCGCGAGGCCCTTGAGAAGACCCACCTGTCGGGCCCCCGTGACAGCCGCTGCCGCAGTCCTCCCCTGTCGGCGCCCCTGCTCATAGGAGACCGCAGTCCGTCGCCTCTTCCGACCCGCCCTAGGACACCCGGGCGAGACCTCACCACGCCCCCGCGACGCCGGGACCTGACCCAGAGGTTCCTAGCCCTCTTCGGCCCCAGTCCCAAGGGCCTTACACCGGAGCCCAGTCCGGAAACCCCCGGACGTGAGAGGACGCCCTAGCGAGTCGCCCCGTGCCCTCCCGGCTCGCCCTACCCTGACGACACCCTCAGTCCGACCGGATCATCACCGAGATAACCGTGTCTCTCTCCACAAGAAATACGAGTGATCCTGTAATAATCGTGAAGTAGATTAAGTGTGACTCCTTTCCTCTTAGAATAAGACTAGTGCAGTAATTTCATGTAATTTCCATTGGATTAAACCAGGACATAATCCTCCGTTAAAGGGCGAGAATGTGGGTAGAGACCTCAAGTGAAAATACATGCGAGTGTCATCCCGAAGTTTTCTAAAGCCTTCTCTCTAGAGCCCGAAGAAAGACTAACACATTATTGGAGTGCTATTGGCTAAGCTCTGAGTAATATAATAGAATAGAATTTACGAGGGTTCCGACTTTGTTACGCGTTGGGAAGTGCGAGTCTACATAACATACCGGGGAGATGTGTAATATATAAGTTGTGCCGACAGAAACCTAGTGTCACCAAAACAACGAGGACAGCAAGTAATAACTATATTCCCCTGCTCCGCAAGCTATCCCCAAAAACTCTCTCCACTCCTCACCCCCGCTCTTAAAGTCCAAATAAGAACCAGAGTTAATTGTCAAAGAATTCTTGCCAACAGAAAACACCTAAACTCCCTTGCTAATATCGGGCCTCATTAAATATTACCATAACTTCCCCCTCGCCGTTCTAAGTCACTCTCCGTGTCTCCCTACTTCCCCCCCCTCCTGGTAGATCACAAACCCCCCCTTCTCCCCTCACGTGCTCCGCGCACACGGGTATTTACTGTACTCCTAGTACTAAGATTTGTTATATTGTCATTAATATCCAGGAAGCTAGTATCCTGCGAGATACACAATATTTTAGATAAGGTTTTGTATTGCTCTATATTGTGATGTAATGTCTACTGAAATGTCTTGTGTCTGACTGAAATAATACACGTGTATGGTGTTGCCGAAGGTTTTTATGTCCTGCCTCTCTTCATTGCACTAGCTCCGGTCTCGAAAGAGGACCCCGCTCCGTGTTGAGTTGATTTGGGACGAGAAGTCGAGCCAAATTCAACTCAGCATTACACTGGTGGCCAGCGGTGGTTCTAGATCCGAGCGTTGAAGAGAGGTAAATAGGAAATATTTGGAAAAATCGCAACTAAACCACACGTCCAGTTACCTAAGTTTGACCCTGACCAGTATGACATACACACATATCTTGCAATAGTTAAACCCTTACTAGATATTGGCTTCGATAATGACCAACAAAAAATTGCAGTCACACTACCACTACTGGGTAAAGCCGCAGCGAATATTGCGCCGAAAATTGTCCCAGAACTCACCTGGCAGAACTTTACCAAGTTCGCTGTCCAAGCCATCACCCCATCACTAGAGAAAGTGGTGGCTCTATCCAAATTGGATAGTTTTACTTATGACGGGGATTTAGATAATACCAGGTTACAGGCAAGACGCCTGGTTACTGCTGCCTACCCGGAGGCAGATGAAGAAACCCGGGATCAACACACATTTAATACTCTGCTCAGAGTACTCCCAAGTGTTGTAAGACAACACTTCACTATCCATGATCCAACAGGAGACATGGATAAAGATATCAGTTTAATGAGGCGCCTTTTAGCCGTCCATGCCACCCCTCAACGCATCGGCGAAATAAATCAATTCCCTGTTGACCTCATCACCATCAACCCGTGGGAATTTTCTCCGTGCTACCACGGATGTCCGATCCACGACATCCGTGAGCAGCTAGAAGCTGCCCAGTGCAGCCAAATGACACGAGGGCGCTTACAAACCTCCCCACCTTACGCAAATTCCCCTAAGCCCCAGGGGAAGAAAAAACAAAAAGGGAAAAACAAAAAGCGCCCCCCTGCCCCCGCATCCCACCGTAATGGCGGGGGCCACCTCACCTCTCCCCCAGTCTACGACAGGGGAGAACGTTATCTTTCCTTTTCCCCCCCTCTCACTATCTCTTCTGTTCTACCTTCCCCTATTCCTGCCCCTAGTTCTAACCTTCCCACCCCACACACCACTATACTCCCGCAACACAAAACCGGCCTCCCTCTTCACAGGCCTCCTAGGACCCTCTCCACGTCTTCCCCTAACCTACTTCCTAAAACCACCTCCCCCCGTCTACTGCCTTCCACCTCCCACCCCGTGCCACCCACCGCCATCACTTCACCACCGTTCGCTTTCCCCGCCCACAAGGTTAACTCATTCACCTTCCCTATCACACCCTCCTCCTCATCCCCGAGCATTCAAACAACCCCGCGAGACCGCATCTCCCCACCACCACTGTCTCTCTCTCCCCCTACACTTCACCCCACCTTTCCTCGGCTCCGATGGCACACCCCACCTGCCACATCCCACTCCACAGCCCCTGCCAGGCCACCACGGGTTCAGCACCGCACACCGTCAGCCATCGCCCCCACACCCGCACCATCCCCTAGCTTCGTACCCGCCGCCCACCCCACACCACTAGCACAGAGCCCTGCTACCTCCCAGACCACTCCACCACCAAACACCGGGATGGCACCACAAGATCGCACTCCCTCCTCGCCACCTACCCTCCAAGCCAACTCTCCTGCCACCTCACCACCACTACCGACCTCACAACCCCAACCCCCCCCTGCTCCCGCACCGCCTGTCACTTCCACATACGAGTGCGATGGTTCCTCCTCGCCATCCCCCTCCACCTCCACTACCACCTCAGCCTCCACCGCCTCCACCACCTGCACCACACCTGACATCTCACCCGCCACGCCTCACTCACCCTCACCCCTTCCCTCCGCCGCCACACCCTTTCCACCCAAGCCCACGTGCCCCGCCCACCCTGCCACCCCCGCAGGACAACCCACTACCACCGCCCTCTCCCCTCCACGCCTACGCACGCCCACTCCGACGTTCTCACCTTCTTCCGCGTCCCCAACGCGCGCGACGGCCCACGCTAACCGACCCCGCCCACCCCACACGCCTGCTTCCCCACCCACACCCACCCTCAGAACCACCACCACCACCCCCTCCGGCCGACTCTTATGCCCACCCACCCGATACACACACACCGTCAAGCTACATCAGGCCCAAATCCCTCCTACCTGTACTCCCCAGAGACTCAACGCCGCATTACCGTGACACAAAACCCGGCCTTCACCCACCTTATCCACCATTCAACCTCCAACCACACCGACAGCCACACCAAGCAACATGAGAATTAAGCGGGCCATATGGGCCCCTACCCTTATCAAGAACCACCGACTCCGCAGGCCACACCACCTGTTAAATATTCTCCAGTCGACCACCGCCCCCTCAGCCCTCTTCCTCACCTATGACCAAGCACAGGAGGAAAATTCCTACACTATCGCCTGGCAGAACACACTCCGACACCTCCAGCCCGTTTACACCACCTCCAACACTCTAGCGTTCCACCTCCAGCCACAGGAACGTGACTTTTTTCAAGAACACGGTGGTGAAATGAGTGGCTTTAACAGACACACATATGGTACTCCGGAATATTCCGGAGAATACCATAGTATCCCCGACAACGAGGCGAACCAGAAACAACGGAGTTTGCCCACGAGAATGCCGACACCCCCACTCGGACCCCACGGGGTAGCCGCCACTAGCCACCACCATTCCGGGCAACAACGACGCATGCTAGCCCGGGCCGTGCGCCCCTGTGACATTCAACCACCACGCCGCCGCCACCGTAGGCGAAAGACACTACCTTCGCGTGGCGGAATCACTGAGTTAGCTAGGGGTGGAGTCAGAAACTATACTCCAGGCAGCGCCCCTAAGGTAGAGACGATCTATGGTCGCTCTGATAGTGTCAAGGTAGAGACGATCAATGGTCGCTTCCATAAAAACAAGGTAGAGACGATCTATGGTCGCTCCCATAAAAGCTCAGGTAGAGACAATCAATGGTCGCTCCCTGAAAGCTCAGGTAGAGACGATCGACGGTCGCTCCCTCAGCACTCCGGTAGAGACGATCAATGGTCGCTCCCATAAAAAAAAGATAGAGACGATCTATGGTCGCTCACATAAAAATCAGGTAGAGACGATCAATGGTCGCTCCCTGAAAGCTCAGGTAGAGACGATCAACGGTCGCTCCCTCAGCACTCCGGTAGAGATGATCAATGGTCGCTCCCATAAAAACAAGGTGGAGACGATCTATGGTCGCTCCCATAAAAATCAGGTAGAGATGATCAATGGTCGCTCCCTGAAAGCTCAGGTAGAGACGATCCACGGTCGCTCCCTCAGCACTCCGGTAGAGACGATCGTTGGTCGCTCCCAGGGTATAGTAAGGAGGAAAAACCTCCCTGTTTCCCCCGGCCTCTGTTCCCTGCGCGAGGCCCTTGAGAAGACCCACCTGTCGGGCCCCCGTGACAGCCGCTGCCGCAGTCCTCCCCTGTCGGCGCCCCTGCTCATAGGAGACCGCAGTCCGTCGCCTCTTCCGGCCCGCCCTAGGACACCCAGGCGAGACCTCACCACGCCCCCGCAACGCCGGGACCTGACCCAGAGGTTCCTAGCCCTCTTCGGCCCCAGTCCCAAGGGCCTTACACCGGAGCCCAGTCCGGAAACCCCCGGACGTGAGAGGACGCCCTAGCGAGTCGCCCCGTGCCCTCCCGGCTCGCCCTACCCTGACGACGCCCTCAGTCCGACCGGATCATCACCGAGGTAACCGTGTCTCTCTCCACGAGAAATACGAGTGATCCTGTAATAATCGTGAAGTAGGTTAAGTGTGACTCCTTTCCTCTTAGAGTAAGACTAGTGCAGTAATTTCATGTAATTTCCATTGGGGTAAACCAGGACATAATCCTCCGTTAAAGGGCGAGAATGTGGGTAGAGACCTCAAGTGAAAATACGTGCGAGTGTCATCCCGAAGTTTTCTAAAGCCTTCTCTCTAGAGCCCGAAGAAAGACTAACACATTATTGGAGTGCTATTGGCTAAGCTCTGAGTAATATAATAGAATAGAATTTACGAGGGTTCCGACTTTGTTACGCGTTGGGAAGTGCGAGTCTACATAACATACCGGGGAGATGTGTAATATATAAGTTGTGCCGACAGAAACCTAGTGTCACCAAAACAACGAGGACAGCAAGTAATAACTATATTCCCCTGCTCCGCAAGCTATCCCTAAAAACTCTCTCCACTCCTCACCCCCGCTCTTAAAGTCCAAATAAGAACCAGAGTTAATTGTCAAAGAATTCTTGCCAACAGAAAACACCTAAACTCCCTTGCTAATATCGGGCCTCATTAAATATTACCATAACTTCCCCCTCGCCGTTCTAAGTCACTCTCCGTGTCTCCCTACTTCCCCCCCCTCCTGGTAGACCACAAACCCCCCCTTCTCCCCTCACGTGCTCCGCGCGCACGGGTATTTACTGTACTCCTAGTACTAAGATTTGTTGTATTGTCATTAATATCCAGGAAGCTAGTATCCTGCGAGATACACAATATTTTAGATAAGGTTTTGTATTGCTCTATATTGTGATGTAATGTCTACTGAAATGTCTTGTGTCTGACTGAAATAATACACGTGTATGGTGTTGCCGAAGGTTTTTATGTCCTGCCTCTCTTCATTGCACTAGCTCCGGTCTCGAAAGAGGACCCTGCTCCGTGTTGAGTTGATTTGGGACGAGAAGTCGAGCCAAATTCAACTCAGCATTACACTGGTGGCCAGCGGTGGTTCTAGATCCGAGCGTAGAAGAGAGGTAAATAGGAAATATTTGGAAAAATGGCAACTAAACCGCACGTCCAGTTACCTAAGTTTGACCCTGACCAGTATGACATACACACATATCTTGCAATAGTTAAACCCTTACTAGATATTGGCTTCGATAATGACCAACAAAAAATTGCAGTCACACTACCACTACTGGGTAAAGCCGCAGCGAATATTGCGCCGAAAATTGTCCCAGAACTCACCTGGCAGAACTTTACCAAGTTCGCTGTCCAAGCCATCACCCCATCACTAGGGAAAGTGGTGGCTCTATCCAAATTGGATAGTTTTACTTATGACGGGGATTTAGATAATACCCTGTTACAGGCAAGACGCCTGGTTACTGCTGCCTACCCGGAAGCAGATGAAGAAACCCGGGATCAACACACATTTAATACTCTGCTCAGAGTACTCCCAAGTGTTGTAAGACAACACTTCACTATCCATGATCCAACAGGAGACATGGATAAAGATATCAGTTTAATGAGGCGCCTTTTAGCCGTCCATGCCACCCCTCAACGCATCGGCGAAATAAATCAATTCCCCGTTGACCTCATCACCATCAACCCGTGGGAATTTTCTCCATGCTACCACGGATGTCCGATCCACGACATCCGTGAGCAGCTAGAAGCTGCCCAGTGCAGCCAAATGACACGAGGGCCCTTACAAACCTCCCCACCTTACGCAAATTCCCCTAAGCCCCAGGGGAAGAAAAAACAAAAAGGGAAAAACAAAAAGCGCCCCCCTGCCCCCGCATCCCACCGTAATGGCGGGGGCCACCTCACCTCTCCCCCAGTCTACGACAGGGGAGAACGTTATCTTTCCTTTTCCCCCCCTCTCACTATCTCTTCTGTTCTACCTTCCCCTATTCCTGCCCCTAGTTCTAACCTTCCCACCCCACACACCACTATACTCCCGCAACACAAAACCGGCCTCCCTCTTCACAGGCCTCCTAGGACCCTCTCCACGTCTTCCCCTAACCTACTTCCTAAAACCACCTCCCCCCGTCTACTGCCTTCCACCTCCCACCCCGTGCCACCCACCACCATCACTTCAAAACCGTTCGCTTTCCCCGCCCACAAGGTTAACTCATTCACCTTCCCTATCACACCCTCCTCCTCATCCCCGAGCATTCAAACAACCCCGCGAGACCGCATCTCCCCACCACCACCGTCTCTCTCTCCCCCTACACTTCACCCCACCTTTCCTCGGCTCCGACGGCACACCCCACCTGCCACATCCCACTCCACAGCCCCTGCCAGGCCACCACGGGTTCAGCACCGCACACCATCCGCCATCGCCCCCACACCCGCACCATCCCCTAGCTTCGTACCCGCCGCCCACCCCACACCACTAGCACAGAGCCCTGCTACCGCCCAGACCACTCCATCACCAAACACCGGGATGGCACCACAAGATCGCACTCCCTCCTCGCCACCTACCCTCCAAGCCAACTCTCCTGCCACCTCACCACCACTACCGACCTCACAACCCCAACCCCCCCCTGCTCCCGCACCGCCTGTCACTTCCACATACGAGTGCGATGGTTCCTCCTCGCCATCCCCCTCCACCTCCACTACCACCTCAGCCTCCACCGCCTCCACCACCTGCACCACACCTGACATCTCACCCGCCACGCCTTGCTCACCCTCACCCCTTCCCTCCGCCGCCACACCCTTTCCACCCAAGCCCAAGTGCCCCGCCCACCCCGCCACCCCCGCAGGACAACCCACTACCACCGCCCTCTCCCCTCCACGCCTACGCACGCCCACTCCGACGTTCTCACCTTCTTCCGCGTCCCCAACGCGCGCGATGGCCCGCGCTAACCGACCCCGCCCACCCCGCACGCCTGCTTCCCCACCCACACCCACCCTCAGAACCACCACCACCACCCCCTCCGGCCGACTCTTATGCCCACCCACCCGATACACACACACCGTCAAGCTACATCAGGACCAAATCCCTCCTACCTGTACTCCCCAGAGACTCAACGCCGCATTACCGCGACACAAAACCCGGCCTTCACCCACTCTATCCACCATTCAACCTCCAACCACACCGACAGCCACACCAAGCAACATGAGAATTAAGCGGGCCGTATGGGCCCCTACCCTTACCAAGAACCACCGACTCCGCGGGCCACACCACCTGTTAAATATCCTCCAGTCGACCACCGCCCCCTCAGCCCTCTTCCTCACCTATGACCAAGCACAGGAGGAAAATTCCTACACTGTCGCCTGGCAGAACACACTCAGACACCTCCAGCCCGTTTACACCATCTCCAACACTCTAGCGTTCCACCTCCAGCCACAGGAACGTGACTTTTTTCAAGAACACGGTGGTGAAATGAGTGGTTTTAACAGACACACATACTGTACTCCGGAATATTCCGGAGAATACCATAGTATCCCCGACAACGAGGCGAACCAGAAACAACGGAGTTCGCCCACGAGAATGCCGACACCCCCACTCGGACCCCACGGGGTAGCCGCCACTAGCCACCACCATTCCGGGCAACAACGACGCATGCCAGCCCGGGCCGTGCGCCCCTGTGACATTCAACCACCACGCCGCCGCCACCATAGGCGAAAGACACTACCTTCGCGTGGCGGAATCACTGAGTTAGCTAGGGGTGGAGTCAGAAACTATACTCCAGGCAGCGCCCCTAAGGTAGAGACGATCTATGGTCGCTCTGATAGTGTCAAGGTAGAGACGATCAATGGTCGCTCCCATAAAAACAAGGTAGAGACGATCTATGGTCGCTCCCATAAAAGCTCAGGTAGAGACGATCAATGGTCGCTCCCTGAAAGCTCAGGTAGAGACGATCGACGGTCGCTCCCTCAGCACTCCGGTAGAGACGATCAATGGTCGCTCCCATAAAAAAAAGATAGAGACGATCTATGGTCGCTCACATAAAAATCAGGTAGAGACGATCAATGGTCGCTCCCTGAAAGCTCAGGTAGAGACGATCAACAGTCGCTCCCTCAGCACTCCGGTAGAGACGATCAATGGTCGCTCCCATAAAAACAAGGTGGAGACGATCTATGGTCGCTCCCATAAAAATCAGGTAGAGACGATCAATGGTCGCTCCCATAAAAACAAGGTGGAGACGATCTATGGTCGCTCCCATAAAAATCAGGTAGAGACGATCAATGGTCGCTCCCATAAAAACAAGGTGGAGACGATCTATGGTCGCTCCCATAAAAATCAGGTAGAGACGATCAATGGTCGCTCCCTGAAAGCTCAGGTAGAGACGATCCACGGTCGCTCCCTCAGCACTCCGGTAGAGACGATCGATGGTCGCTTCCAGGGTATAGTAAGGAGGAAAAACCTCCCTGTTTCCCCCGGCCTCTGTTCCCTGCGCGAGGCCCTTGAGAAGACCCACCTGTCGGGCCCCCGTGACAGCCGCTGCCGCAGTCCTCCCCTGTTGGCGCCCCTGCTCATAGGAGACCACAGTCCGTCGCCTCTTCCGGCCCGCCCTAGGACACCCGGGCGAGACCTCACCACGCCCCCGCGACGCCGGGACCTGACCCAGAGGTTCCTAGCCCTCTTCGGCCCCAGTCCCAAGGGCCTTACACCGGAGCCCAGTCCGGAAACCCCCGGACGTGAGAGGACGCCCTAGCGAGTCGCCCCGTGCCCTCCCGGCTCGCCCTACCCTGACGACGCCCTCAGTCTGACCGGATCATCACCGAGATAACCGTGTCTCTCTCCACGAGAAATACGAGTGATCCTGTAATAATCGTGAAGTAGGTTAAGTGTGACTCCTTTCCTCTTAGAATAAGACTAGTGCAGTAATTTCATGTAATTTCCATTGGGGTAAACCAGGACATAATCCTCCGTTAAAGGGCGAGAATGTGGGTAGAGACCTCAAGTGAAAATACGTGCGAGTGTCATCCCGAAGTTTTCTAAAGCCTTCTCTCTAGAGCCCGAAGAAAGACTAACACATTATTGGAGTGCTATTGGCTAAGCTCTGAGTAATATAATAGAATAGAATTTAAAAGGGTTCCGACTTTGTTTCGCGTTGGGAAGTGCGAGTGTACATAACATACCGGGGAGATGTGTAATATATAAGTTGTGCCGACAGAAACCTAGTGTCACCAAAACAACGAGGACAGCAAGTAATAACTATATTCCCCTGCTCCGTACGCTATCCCTAAAAACTCTCTCCACTCCTCACCCCCGCTCTTAAAGTCCAAATAAGAACCAGAGTTAATTGTCAAAGAATTCTTGCCAACAGAAAACACCTAAACTCCCTTGCTAATATCGGGCCTCATTAAATATTACCATAACTTCCCCCTCGCCGTTCTAAGTCACTCTCCGTGTCTCCCTACTTCCCCCCCCTCCTGGTAGATCACAAACCCCCCCCTTCTCCCCTCACGCGCTCCGCGCGCACGGGTATTTACTGTACTCCTAGTACTAAGATTTGTTGTATTGTCATTAATATCCAGGAAGCTAGTATCCTGCGAGATACACAATATTTTAGATAAGGTTTTGTATTGCTCTATATTGTGATGTAATGTCTACTGAAATGTCTTGTGTCTGACTGAAATAATACACGTGTATGGTGTTGCCGAAGGTTTTTATGTCCTGCCTCTCTTCATTGCACTAGCTCCGGTCTCGAAAGAGGACCCCGCTCCGTGTTGAGTTGATTTGGGACGAGAAGTCGAGCCAAATTCAACTCAGCATTACAATGTAGATGATTAAGGAAGGAAGGAAGAAGAGAGATAGATATATAGAGAGGTGTATTGACAAATAGATAGATAAATAAATGGAGAGAGAGAGAGAGAGAGAGAGAATCCACGTACGTGTCGCATACTAGGTGCAAATAAGTGTCTGTATCGTCTCTGTTAACTAGGCTTGAACATATGATACAGCGACAAATACGGGTACCAATAAACCCTTAGCGGTGAATATGAGCTCAACGTTAATGTTTTTTGGCCGCCACCCTCGCCAGTAAAGTCCAGGCTACATGGGCCATGAATACGTTGAATCTTGTTTACGAGCCCGCCCCTCATGTTGCCCACGTCTGCTCTGAAACGGGGCGGGGGATGGGGGTCGATTGTAGTTGCTAGTTGTTGGGAGGGGGGCAGGGTAGATGGTAGGGGACTGTGAGAAGGCTAGAGTGATGTAATGAGGAGGGAAGTGGCTGTGGGGGGATGTGATAGGGGAAGAATGGATTGGGAGGGAGGATATAGGGGTGTGTAGTTGAGGTTGGAGTGGAGGGAAGGAGTATAGGAGTCTGCACTAGAAGGTAGGAGGGCGTGAATTTGGAGGGGTGGTAGGTACATGAGCTGGATATGAGAAATGGATGGGGATTATTGGGCTGTGTTGTAGAGGGTGCTGGATGTGATGGGGGATGGGATAGATGGTACAGGAGGAGAGGAGGAATTGGGAGCTAGTTGTACATGTGTGTGGAGTTAGGATTATAAGGAATACAAGGTAGAGGTCTTAAGTGGGGAAAGTGGTGGTGACTGGTTAGGGATGTGTTGGAGAGAGTGATACCTAGGTAAGTGAAGCTGGCAATGGTAATGGTGGTGACGCAGGGAGTGGGGTAGGTACAGTAATGTGCTAAAGGAAGGTGTTTGAATGGGAGGATAAAGTGGGTGGTAGTGAAGCGGTTGAAGTGGTTGGTGAGGGTGTGTGTTAGATGGACTATGATAGGCAGGCTGATAGAGGCGTGTGTGGTCGGGAGTTGGATGCCTGCCAGAGGAGCATGGTAGGAAAAATTGTGGTTCGGGTTGAACGGTAGAAGGAATATATGATGGGGAGTGGGATAACAAGTTAGATTGTATGTGGTGAGCAAGGGGAGTTAGGAATGGACTCAGAGTACATGCAGAATGGAACTAGGGGAAGAAGCTATACTAATTGGGGTGAATATTCTAATGCAGCAAATTCATTCATTGCCTGTCTCTCCCTCCCTCCCGTGTATCCCTGATGATTTGAAAGCTGAATTCTGACGCAAACAGCTTAGACAAGTAGGCCTTCGAAATTCGTCCAAGGTATTGCTTAACTCTGTCCCTATGAGGACATAATTTTTTTCTTTTATTGCCAATACAGCCAGAAGATTATACTGCATCGTGAGACTCCAGGTGTATGAGAGTGGTGTGTGCTAATTTGCAACAAGTTTTGAATCCACGCACAGAACCAAAACCTCGCTCAGGCTGGCTCCGCTCGCGCGGCAAGGGAAAAATTTCTATGACCCAATTTACCCTCGGAAAGTGCTTATATTGTTATAAATCGCTTCCCATAATCTTCGTTGATGTTTGTACTATCAGATAAGAAAAAAAATATATAAAACAGATGAATAAATGTATAGAAATGAAGCCTGAATAAACCTAATTTACATGAAAACTAGCTTCTCATAGCTTCCCAACATCACTGTGAAAATTTTTTCCCGTGACGCGCAGTTGCAAAGGACATGTCTATAAGCAGAATTTCATGATCCTTCATCTGTGAAAGTTTCAAGTTGATACGTCCAATAGTTTTCGAGTAAATAAAAAAAACTACGAAAATTGCCTAAAAACGTTTGATTTGTTTATTATTTCGTATGTTGTTAGGGACACTAACAAACATATATGTAAATTCTTTCCAGTTTTGTATCCCAAAGGTTAAGGAAGACCATGATATAATTCACAGTGTTATAACCCTTATTGTTATGGAGAAAATGAATTTTGAAAAGTTACAATGGGTTGCGTGCGGTGACAACTTCGCTCCAGCCTCTAGGCTATGTTCGTCTTTCGTAACTTTTCCCCACTTATTTTCACACATAGGTTACTTTGCTTTACAAAAGTATGCATAAGAAACCATCAATATGATCAAGCTTTCTTCAGATTTTGATGCAACCTATACTTTACAAGTATAATGACAGAGAGAACTGCAAGGAAATCCACCACATTATCCCTATGAGAAATATATAGTAAACACACATTTTATACCTTAGAGTACAATATTATAAAAACTAGACAAATAAGCTGGTTACTCACGTCCTTTAGCAGTGTTGTAGTGTTTCTTGAGAGATGGAGTTGCAGAGAGGAGGAAGGTACGATCACAGCCTGTGTGTGTGTGTGTGTGTGTGTGTGTGTGTGTGTGTGTGTGTGTGTGTGTGTGTGTGTGCATGTGTGTGTGTGTGGTTGGGACGAGGTGAACCAGGGGGACGTAAGAGGCCCATCCTGGTGACCTTGGCTTCGAAGCAGGTGCGGGATAAAATTCTTGGGAAGACCAGGAGGCTAAAGGAGACTGGCGTGCCGTATGACCGTGTGTTTGTGAAGAAAGACGTACATCCTTCTGTACGGAACGAATGGAAGCATCTGAAGGATGTTGAGGCGGCAGAGAGGACTAAACCAGAGAATGTCGGCTGCACAATCAGGCTGGACACAAAGGAGAGGAAACTTTATCGTGACGAGGTGGTCATCGACAGGTGGCAGCCGGCAACTTTCTAGGTGGACCACAAAGGAGAAATGTTGCAATCATGTCGTGGAACATCAATGGGGTTCGTACGAAGTTAGAAAAGCCCAGTGTACAGGCATTGTTAACCCGTCACGTCCCGAGGTTTTCCACACCTCCGACATCCCCCAGTCCCGAGGTATTTTCGATTTTTTTTTTTTTTGGCTAAAACCTTCACTTTTGGTGAGAAACATCGAAAATTCATAGAGAAATCGCTCACCTGAGGTTTAAAGTGCCCAATCCAGGTAGGAGTTCCTCCTTACCTGAGTGGGTTTTCTAACATGCTGGCACCAAAGAAAACGAGTTCTATGGGAGGGTAACTATTTTATCCACTCATAAATGGTATTTATTTATTTACTTGGTACGAATGTATATGTAGTATGACAGTATATTGGTTTTCAAGCAGTAATAAAGGCATTATAAGCATTGTTTCACTCACTAACTAATCACCATACCTGACCTATTTTTGCCACACTACCTGATCATTATTTCTGGCTGTTTCTTCTTCTAATGCTATGTAAACATTGTCCTCCACATTGTCATCGATTGGGGAATCACTCTGGCCCTGAATAACTTTACTAGCCAGGTCACTGGTAACAGGTCCTTTGCCAAGACAATGGCATGAGGGGGGGAGGGGGGAGATTATGCAGTGTAAGGCATTGTCCCTGCTTGGTATCTTGTACAGGAATAGAGGAAGGTGTCCCGTGTATACATACGAAAAATCACGTGCGAAAATTGAAAATTGTGCAAATTAGGTACCTTGCAATTGCACGACGTACTGGTACGTCGCCGGGACTGGCAAATGCAAATCGTTGCAACGTACCCATACGTCGTCGGGACGGGGCGGGTTAATGAATTACAATGTGATAGGGTTGAATGAAGTGAAAACTAGTGATCGTATCGCTCTACCTGGCTATGTTTGTTATAGAGACACTGTGAGGTCAGACGGACATAGAGGGGGCACAGTGGTACTGGTAAAGCGTTGTTTACAGTCATCTGTGATGGGTGTAGCCTGTAAAATGAAAGACCAAATTTGGCTCAGATTGTCCCTATTGAGCACTGTGCTCTTGGGGTTTGTGTATGTACCCCCTACAGATTCGTAGTACTTTAATCCTAACAGTTTCAGTTACATACAGGAGAAAATCATATGTGGAAAAGAGGAAAATTGTAATGTTCTACTACTGGGAGACCTGAACACACGTTTTGGTACTGGTGTTCAAAGTATTATAGTGAATTTACTTGTCTCTGGATCTGATTATTTCACCTACCCCGAGATTCCTGATCAAATTAATTTGCCTAATGAGAATGCAAATACTATGACTACTGTATGTGTAGAACAAAATTTAGTGGTGGTAAATAACTTAAAATACAGTGAAAAACTTTATAAGAGCAATCTGACGTATAGGAAACGTAATGAATGGATTTCCGAAGTAGATGTGTGTATTGCTTCTACCAAAATTTTAAATTGCATTCAAAGTTTCACTGTGAATAATGATCTTGATCTTCCATCGGATCACGCCCCAATAGCAGTTGCTCTGTCCCCCCCTGTGGTGGATAGGATGTGTCTTGGTGTGCGGGCGGGTTCGCTTGGTGATCATGCAGTTTTGTATTCAGGTTGTAAGAAGAAGAAATCTCGGTTAAAACGTCCTATAAAGTTTTGTGATGTTCACATCGAAAACTTTATTGGGGAACTTTCTCGATTCGATATTCCCCAGTTTGATCCTGATACTGATACTAATGTGAGCCAAATGGCAGACATGTACAGGTGTGCTAGTGCCAGTTGGTGTGCTCAGGTGACTGTGCCAGAGGATGTCACAGTGAGCAGGTGGGAGAGACTTAAATGATATGGATGACAGGCATATGTGGAAAGCTATAGACTGGCGTGGGGAGTATAGAGATGATAGTGATGATTCTGACGGTAATAAAAAACCCACAGATGAGGATTTCAAAGCTTTTTTTGAGGAAGTATATAACCCACATGAAGCTGAACCTATAGTACCTACTGAGTTTGATACAAATGTAACCATAACAGTTCTTGATGATGACATAGAATTTGATGCGGTTGTGCGAGAAATACATAGATTAAAGCCTTCTAGAAGGCTAATTTATAATATGTTGAACCCTACCTTGACAGTTCACGAGATCTATAAATGTCGTGGTAAAACTAGTGAGGTACACAGAGTGGCATTTAGTTGGCTGCGGGTAATCAGTCATAATCTGGCGATTGAGACGGGCCGTTGGAATCGGCGAGGACGGGGACGTCTCCCGGTAGCGGAGCGGCTTTGTCCCTGTGGTGCTGTGCAGAGTTGCATGTACTGGAGGTGTGTCCACTGACTCAGCACATACGTACAAGATATAACTTTACTTCCTGAAGTCAAATCATTGGTGATGATGCTCAGTTTCCTATTGAGGAAATAGTGTATAAGGTACTTTCCTGTTTGGGCTAGTGTGTACCATAATGTTTATCATAACCTATGTTATTTAAAGTGTACTTAATTCATTTTGTATGCTCTTATTCTAACCAGGATATATCATTGGGATTTTTTTTTTTTCCGTAAAAAAGGTGATTGGTCAAATTGTAGTTAAGTTACTAATCAGAAGTGTAATGATTTCCATCTTTCATTAAGGCTATATAGATGCACTGATCAACCCTTTAATACTTCGCTTCTTTTGTGGACCATAATTGTTTGCGAATATCTGATGTGCTGTTTATCATGCTAAGGTTTATTGTTGCTTGAATCCTGTATGTGTAACTGGATATTTGTGGTCAGTAAATACTTACTTACTTACTGTGTGTGTGTGTGTGTGTGTGTGTGTGTGTGTGTGTGTGTGTGGAGTGGTGGCAGTGGTGTCAGCTGTCATGGGAGTGATGGCAGTGGTGTCAGATGTCGTGGGAGTGATGGCAGTGGTGTCAGTTGTCATTGGAGTTATGGCAGTGGTGTCAGTTGTCATAGAAGTGATGGCAGTGGTGTCAGTTGTCATAGGAGTTAAGGCAGTGGTGTCAGTTGTCACAGGAGTGATGGCAGTGGTGTCAGTTGTCATGAGAGTGACGGCAGTGGTGTCAGTTGTCGTAGGAGTGATGGCAGTGGTGTCATTTGTTATAGGAATGATGGCAGTGGTGTCATTTGTCATAGGAGTGATGGCAGTAGTGTCAGTTGTCATAGGAGTGATAGCAATGGTGTCAGTTGTCATAGGAGTGATGGCAGTGGTGTCAGTTGTCATGTACTCTTTCTCTGAGAAGCCTTTGCAAGACATTGTAGGTTTAGTGTAAAACAGGAGGGGAACAGTAAAAATCGGTTAGGAATTTTCAGATCTGGCTTTCTC
Source organism: Coenobita brevimanus (assembly GCF_032717465.1). Taxonomy (NCBI): domain Eukaryota; kingdom Metazoa; phylum Arthropoda; class Malacostraca; order Decapoda; family Coenobitidae; genus Coenobita; species Coenobita brevimanus. The sequence continues at coordinate 30,460,240 of NC_137045.1, read as the reverse complement.
TGAAAATATATAAGAAATACTTCTACACTTTCTTCACAAGCACACTGCACTATATATAACACAGTATCACTATACACACATTAGGTATGGACGGTGCGGTAATAGGAAATGCGGGTTTAAATGCCCGGCCGCAAGTCACACACCCTTCGAGCCTGACTGTCGGGAGAATATTGAGCTAAATGTAGGTCACTTGCCCCTCTGATAAGCTCCCGGCTGTTGCCATATATTTCCCTTAGACGTGGCTACTCTCAGCTTTGACTCAACTAAATTTGATGCAAATCCATCCACAGGAAAAGTTTCTACGACCATTTATAGGGAAGTTGCATCATGTTGCATCATTGGTTACTCTTCAGATTGCAAGGCTTATGACTCACGTTGTGTCATCTTGTACGGAGGGGTTAATGTTGCTAATGCCAGGGCATGTTCTTCAGCAGAGAGAAATACTAGAGGTCAGAAGTCTTACACACTATCATGAGCAATGCTTTCTTTGCTATTGTTACGTGTATTATTTTGTGTGTGTGGAAGGAGTTAACATCGGCCAATTTGGTTCATGTGAAAGGGATCCTGGCAGTCAAGTGGTTAATATTCTTTTGTATATTATTCATATTTTCTTATTTCGATATAGATAACATGCGAGAATATAATTATTAGCAGATACCAGAAAGAAATGATAAGGAAAAGGTATAGTTCTAACACCGTAATCACCCCCACACCCCTGGCCCCCCCTCATCCCTCGACGCCCTCACCCCTGGACCCCCTCACCCCTTGATCCCCTCACCCCCTGACCCCCCCACCCCCAGACCTCCTCACCCCTAGACCCTTTTACCCCTCGACCCCCTCACCCTTGGACCCCCTCACCCCTTGACTCCCATTTTTACATCTAGCCGAACTGGAGAGAAGTGGGAACCAATCCTAGTGCGAAATATCTGCGTTTGTTGGAAGTGATACCATGTACTGTGTTTAATTAGAGCATTTGTGTTTCTTTTTGTCATGCTTTTATTTGTAACAGACAAAAGGAATGTAGTTAACATTTTTGGTGTTTCCTTTGCATTTTGATATCTTGAACTTAAGCAGCTGCACACTGAAGAAAGTAGGGTTCTGCTTTCATTTCAGCATGTAAGGTTTAGAGTTAACAATGGAAATCCCAAGGAAATACAAGTCACTTGTAAATCTTCAGCAAAACATGGAAAACATCGTGGTTGTGCATTGTAGCCTAGTGTAGTCCTTTGAGAAATAAACTTTTTGCCCCATATGCTGTCCACTTACCACCAGCCTACCTATAGAGCATACCAGAGTGATCAAAATTTCACTTGACAACTTTTGCAAAGTACTTTGCAAAATGAAGTTCCCATTGCCAGGGGAATGAGAACATTTGCGAACAAAGTTATTCCCCCCCCCCCTTTTTTTCCAGAAACTTTTGTTGCTTTGAAATGTTTTACCATCATTTTTTCTGTGCATTGAAGGGACGGGGGGGGAGGGAGATACTGGATTTTGTGAGAGGCAAATAATTATGGGAATAGGTGAAAACTTGAGAAAATTATGGAGATGACCCTTCGTAATTTTTCTACTATTTTCCTTTGGTCAGGAGAATGAGAATATCACAATTAGATGAAAAAAAAAAAATGGTTTAAAACACTTAGGAACTTCATTTTGCAACATACTGTACGACATGGCCTCTGTTTCTGCTGTCAGGGTCAGCACTGACTGGTGTGACTCTTCATTAACTTCATAATCATATTTCATTGTAATGATACTAGAAAATTTCAAGACTATCTTTTTTTATCAAGTATAAAACTATGCATCTACTCAATAATACTAAGAAATCCCGTGTTCAGACAAAAAACGTAGACAAAAGTTAAGATCATTTACATTATCAAACTTTAAATCACAGTTACCCGAACGACTGTGGGGAGAGAAATCTGCGCTCGCATATCAGTCTCTTGATTACCTGGCTATTTTTTTTAATGCAAGGAAGAAGGTACAAAAGACCAGCAGTCTGCAAATTGTTCCCTCCAAGAAAAAACAAAAACAAGATAACAGAGAGCCAAATTCAAGATCCATTCATTTCGAGATGCCTGAACACATTGCGTTTGAAAGACTGGAGATCATAGGCAGTAAGAAATACAGACAGAGGGAGACAAATCCAAAGTTGACCTGTTGCCTAAATGAAGGACTGGGAGTATCGGTTAACTCTTACATTAGAGGAAACAGAATGAGAGTTTTTTGCTAGACAGGTGCTATGTGCCTGTTGTAGTGACATAATGGTGAAGGGATGTAAGCAGACAGTTCAGAGGAGCAGCAACCATTGAAGTAGCAATAGAAAAGAGATAAAGATGCAACAGTGCGGTGATGGGACAGAGGTTGGAGGAAGCCAGTACGAAGAGGAGAGTTTATGAGATGAAAAGCCTTTGACTCCACCTTGTTGAAAATAACTGTAAGTGGTGAGCTTCCCCACACGTAAGAGTTGTATTCTACACGGGCAAGTAAAGCCTGCATATAAAGTCAACAACTGTGAAGGGTTAACCCCCCCGTTCTGACCGATTTTCCACCACTGACTTCCCCCGATCCCGACCAATTTTGGAAAAAAAAAAATTTTGGCTCAAACCTCTGCTTTTGGTCAGAAACATCGAAAATTCATAGAGAAATCGCTCACCTGAGGTTTAAAATACTCGATACAGGTAGTAGTTCCCCTTACCTTACTGGGTTTTCCATCAGGCTGGCTCGAAAGGAAACGAGTTCTATGGGAGGGTAACTATTCCACACCACTCATAAATGGTATTTATTTATTTATTTGGTACGAATTTATATGTAGTACGAGAGTATATTGGTTTTCACACAGTAACATAAGCAATATAAGCATTATTTCACTCACCAAACACATCAACATACTTTACCTTTTTTGGTGACATTACTATCTATCTATCTATTGCCAGACGCCTCAATCCTGTTTGGGGTGGCCACAAACAAATCGCCTCCAAGTCGCCCTGTCCCCCGCCATTTCACTCCCCTGCTCCCAACTCACACCCCCCTCTCTCATATACCTCTCCACCCCATCTCTCCATCTCATCCTCGGCCTCCCCCTCCCTCTTTCCTCCTCAACCTCACTCACATACACTCTCTTCGTCAGTCTTTCACCCTCCATCCTCTCCACATGGCCAAACCACCTCACTGTGTTCCTCATAACGCTTCCTATCACATCCACATCAACACCACAACGCTCCTTTATATCCTCATTCGTCAGCCTGTCTCTCCATGTGACTCCACAGGCTCCTCTTAAATAACTCATTTCCACGGCTCTCACTCTTGACTTGTGTCCTTCCAACAACGTCCAAGCTTCACTTCCGTACGTTAGAGTTGGTATCACAATATTGTCATGTAGTAACTTTTTCACTTCCATGCTCACTTCCCTGTTTCTTATCACTGCTTTCAAAGAACCAGCAACCTTTCTTCCCTGCTCTACCCTTTCAAGCACTTCACCCTCCAAACCTCCATCCTTACTCATCACACTACCCAAGTACTTAAACGTATTCACATTTTCCAATTCCTCACCATCCAATCTCGCTGTACATTCACTGACTTCACCTCTCTCAAAGACCATCACTTTACTCTTCCCTACATTAACTGATCATCATTTCTGATTGTTTCTTCCTCTAATGCTACGTAAACTTTGTCCTCCACATTGTCATTGATTGGGGAATCACTCTGGCTCTGAATTTCGTACCATGGCACGACATGTCATTACTGGCCAGGTCACTGGTAACAGGTGAATTGCCGAGTCAGTGGCATGCGGAGGGGGAGAGGTCATGTAGGGTAAGGCATTATCCCTGCCTGGCATCTTGTAAAGGAAGGTGTCCCATGTTTACGTACCAAAAATCAACACACAAAAATTGAAAATTGTGCAAATTAGGGACCTTGCAATTGATGCGCATTTATATATGTCCACGGGACTGACAGCGACAAAATGTGTGGACGTATATATACGTCAGCGGGACGTGGCGGGTTAAAGGCATGGAGTCGACTTAGCTCACCTAATCTCTTTGAAGTAGATTTTACTAGAGAGGTAATATGTTCTTTTCAAGATAAATCCTGAGAGAATGAAACCCCAAGTATGTTTATAGGTGATACAGGATTGAGCTGGATATTGTTAAAAATTAGAGGGTACTTGTACAGGAGATTTGGTTGGGTTGTAGATGTAAGAACTGAGATTTTGATGTCCTAAAAACAAGAGTACAGGTCTCTCTCGTTTTACGCTGTATCGTTTTACATTATTTCGCATTTACGATCCTTCTTCATTAGTACCAAGTGTTCATTTTACGATTGAGCTCCCTCGCATTTACAATTGGACATGTGGAAATCCTGCACTCACAGGCAGATCAGCTGAGAGATGCATGGCATACCCGCCCCACCCACACAGTTTCCCGTGCTTTTGCCAGTCTCACCCGTGCTTGTTCAGCATACAACCTCTGTGCATCTGTGTGCATTAGTGCCCATGATATTACTATTTCTCCTGTTCTTCATATTTTGCTCCCCTAGTGCCACCACAGTGATGTCTTGTAAACGCTCTGCAACATCTGGTGCTGGTGATATGAAGCCAAAGAAAGCAAGTATGTCCTTAACCCTGGAGTCTAAGCTTAATATTGTGAAGCAGCACGAAGCAGGTGAGGGGGCAAACTCCATTGCTCGTTCCATGAGTCTTGCACAGTCGACTGTATCGACTGTTATAAAGCATGCTGTCAACATTAAGAAAGCTGGGGAGACAAGCATGACTCTACAGTACATAAAACATCATCATTATTATTGCATATTAGATCACTTGTATGGGTCTTGGATTCCTTATAAACGAGTCCAGGAACGCATCCCTATTTATCCCATTAAACCTTAATTTCGCTTTACAATATTTCGGTTTATGATTGCCTCTCTAGGAAAGCATACCAATGGTAAAACGAGGGAGACCTGTACTGTTTATCCCAATCAGAGATATGAGCTAAGCCAGACATTAGGTATGCCACAGCCTACCCTTGTTTTATGAAGTAACTGCTTAGATGGGCGCTGCCAGAAGCGACTGAAAAGGTGGAGGGTGGAGCCATTAGCATATGAGTGGATAGGGTTAGATAAAATTTATGGCTTAGGTCATTGATGAGTAGAAGGAAAGGAGTTGGTGATAAGACAAAGCCTTGAGGAAGACCACTATTGATAGCTCTAGGAAAAAAATGGTGGCCGTCTACAACAGCAGCTTTAGAATGACAGGAAAGGAAGCAAGAGATGAAGGCACTGATACAAGGAGAGAAAACGCAAGAGGGCAGTTTGGAAATTAAAGATATATGCCAGACTCGATCAAAGCCTTTCAGATGTCAAGTGCAATGGCAAGGCCTTTGCCAATGTCCCGAAAGGAGGATGACCAGGATTCTGAAAGGTAGTTGAGAAGATCACCAGCCGAACGTCCCTTGTGGAAGTCATACTGGTGATTAGAAAGAAGGCTGTAGTAGGATAGATGTTTTAAATCTTTTTTTTGTTAAGAATAGACTCGAACAGTTTTGAAACACAGGATGTTGAAGCAATTGGGTGATAGTTAGAGGGATGTGAATGGCCACCCTTCTTTGGGACAGACTGAATAAGAGCAATCTTCCAGCAAGAAGGAAAGATACAAGTTGACAGACACATACGAAAAAACTTTACATAAGCAAGATGTATGCACAGAAGCACAGTTCTTGATGATAACAGGATTGACCCTATCATGCCCATACTCCTTGTTAGTATTGAGGCCAGTGATGGCAGAAAATACGTCAATTGAAGAAATTTTAATTTCAGCCAGGAGTAAGTCAGAGAGGGGAAGTGATGGAGGAACAGCACCAGAATCGTCTAAGGTGGAATTGGAGGAGAAAGTCTGGGCGAAGAGATCTGCTTTATCAGAAGAAGAAATAACTACAGAGCCGTCAGTGGAAAAGAGGAGGGAAGGATGATGAGGTAAAGTTGTTTGAAAGGTTTTTGGATATAGTAAGTTATAAACAAAAGATTGATGTCATTCCCTCGTGCACATCTTCCCCTGAATACTGGGCTACGGTAAATAAATAAACATTAATTAGGTGTTTGATTCAGCTGTTGACATAAGTAATTGATTAAACTTCGACAGTTGTCCATCGAGTTACCACTGTCACACATGGAAGAATGATAACAGTGTTTGTGCTGGAAGGGCTGTTACCACTAGGCTATTCAGTAATGGCAACTGCCTTACGTTATGTCAGTCGTTTACATAGTGGACTTCGGTGTACCCTTTTTATTAATAAATTCTGGAGGCCGTGAGTCGAAGGGTATAGGGGTCTGTTTTATTTTTTATTTTTTTAGAACTATCCAGGGAAAAGATGTAGGGAACCTCCTTAACAGACAATAATACTACCTCTGGGCCACGGTAAATGCGGTAAATGAGCGTTGCGGAAAAACAGATGACACCAAGGTTACGGACACCAAGAATGATTAGCCTACTTGAAGGCAAGCAAAAACTTCAGAACAACACCACGTTCATGACACAACAGACAAGACACGACACAACATGACATCACATGGTACAGCACGACACAAAAAAGCAGATAACACTGCATGATATGACATCACCAATAACACACCGTGGCATGACATGACAGAACAAATAACTCAGTGAGAAATGGCCTAACTGACCAAGTATCTCTACAGAAAACCTTCGCCACTGCCATTGCCATAAAAATGGATCCGGATCCGTGGTTATAGGATCCTCATCCGAATCCGGATCCGCCCCAAAATTTAATCGAAGCTTTCTTGGTCAATGGCCAGTCTTCCCACAAAATTTGATTGAAATTCATTGAGAACTTTTGGAGATATTGTGCAGGATACTCTAGATCCGGATCCGGATCCGCCCCCAAGTTTAATCGCTTCCTCCCTGACCCATGTCCCACCCTTCCACAAAATTTCATCAAAATCCTTTTATAACTTTTTGAGTAATCCAAGACCCGGATCCGTGGATATAGGATCCGGATCCAGACCCTGATCCCCCCCCTCCCCCAAATTTCATCAATTCTTTCTTGGTCCATGGCCCACCTTTCCACAAAATTTAATTGAAATTCATGGAGAACCTTTGGAAATATTGTGCGGGATACTCCGGATCTGTGTCCGGCCCAGAATTTTATATTTTCCTTGGACCATGGCTCATCCTTCCACAAACTATCATCAAAATTGTTCATAACTTTTTGAATAATTCTGATAACAGACAAACAAACAGACAAATAAACCAATGCTGGATAAAACGTAACCTCCTTGGCGGAGGTAATAACTCAATACGACACGACATGGCAGAAAAAGCAACTCAACAGGAAACGACATGTCAGAACAAACAGCACAACAGAACATAACATAACAAATAAATGAATGCGACACAGCATTCCTGAACAATCAACTCAGCAGGAAACGACTTGACAGAACAAAGAAGAAAAAACAGTCAATAGCGCCACTTCTGCCAACGCCTATATTAGACAACTCAGATCACAAACAAAACTTAATCAATTCTTCCTTGGCCTATAATGCACATAGGCCTATGCACAAAATTTCATTGAAGTCCATCAATGACTTTTTGAGATATATCTTTTGGACAAACAAGCAAACAAACAAGTTGAGCACACTCAAGTTAAGCGCATACTTCCGCCAAAGCCAGTGCAAGACAACTCAGGTCACCACCAAAATGTAATCAACTCTTCTTTGGTCCGTGACCTACATAATAATAAAATTTCACAGAAATCCATTAATAATTTCTTGAGATATTTTGTGGACAAACAAACGGAGTCCCTAAGCGGGTCTGGAACTCAGATCACCATCAAAATTAAATCAGTTCTTCCATGGCTCATGACTCAAATATCCAAAAAAAAATCATTGAAATCCACCAATAACGCTTTGATATCTCTTGTGAACAAACAGACAAACAAGCAGAGGTGAATGCATAATCTCCAGTTTCGATGGAGGAGGTAATAACTGAACAGGGCAAAGCACAACACGACAAGATATAAGATACGACACGGTGCGAGACGACACAACTCTGCCACTCGACACGATACGTCACAACACACGACACGACAACACGTCATAACACTCATCACAGCACAAAACGGCAGCACGCTTCATAACACAAATCACAATACAACACGGCACACATCACGACACATCTCAACACTCAGCACGACACACGTCACAGCGCACAACATGACACGACGTCATAACGCAAGTCACAACACACGTCATAGCACACGTTACATGTCACAACACACAAAACGACACATGTCACAACACACGTACCATACACAACACAAAACATGTCACAACACACAACAATGCAACACGCTACAACACATTACACGACACACCACAACACACGATACGTCGTAACACATTACACGTCGTAAAACGTCACATAACACGACACACCATAATACGTCACAGCACAAGACGTCATAACGTGACAACACACAAAACAGCACGACATGTCATAACGCGTGAAACACGACACAGCACACAACATCGTAACGCACGTTGTAACACACGCACATCACACGACACGACGTCACAAAAAAGGTCACAACTTTCGATACGACACGTCACAACAAACGTCGCAACACACGACACGACACAAAACACGGTATAATACACGTCACGACACACGACACGACAAGTAATAACACGTCAGACACGACACGACAAGACACTGTAGAACAAAATAACACACAACACAACACACGATCCTGTCCGACATAGCACAACCTTGTTTCATTACAGGAACGATAAAAATTCCCTCGCATTCACAGGGTCATTAATACGGCCGCTTTATTGGTGTGGTGATGGGGTACTGTGGTGATGGGATGTGGTGTAGTGTGGTGCAGTAGTGTGGTACTTTGGTGGTGTGATAGTTTGGTGATGTGGTGGTATTATGGTAGTATGGCAGTGTCGTGGTGTGGTACTGCGGTAGTCTGGTGGTGTTGTAATGTTGTACTGTGGCGGTGTGTTAGTGCGAGGTGAGATAGTTAGTGCTTTGGTGGTATGACAGTGCGGTTGTATGATAATATGATGCTTTAGTGGTGTGGTAGTGAGGTAGTGTTGTGTTGTGGTGGAGTGGTAGAGCGGTTTGGTGTTGTTTGATTTTGCGTCTGTGTGGTGGCGTGGTAGTGTGATTAGATGGTGTGATAGTGTGGTGTTGTGTTGGTGCAATAGTGTTCTACTGTGGTGGTATGTTCGAGTTGTACGTTGGTTGTGTGGTGCATTAATGGTATTCTGCGGTGGTAGTTTGATGATGGTGAGAGTAAGGTATGGTGCTGTATGATGTAGGTAATCAGAATTAACAGTTTGTTAGGGAAGTGTGATTAATTAGGATTAGATTATGTAGGCTACGGCATTCCTATTTTAAATTGTAACTAAGTATTAGTCACTGAAATTGATTACGTGGCCTTGCTAAGTATAGGTTTGATCAACACTTGCCTAAAACTGATTAAATTTTCATTGTTCACTTAGACAAGATTAGATCGTATTGCAGCACATTTACCTAGATTGACAAAAATTATAATTAAGGTTAGGGTTAGTTAGTCTATGCAAACACGAAAATGGGTAAAGTAAAAGAAGTTTAGATAAAACTAAAAAAAAAAAAAATGTGTTGTGTGTGGCAGATCACACGACTGACATTTTTGTTTTATGTGTATAGGCTTTGATGAACTGTGGTGGCCGAACTGTGGCAGGCTAGAGAGAGAGAGAGAGAGAGAGAGAGAATTAATTAATGCTTTATGCATGTGCGAACGTGTGAATGAAATCATCAGATGAAGGGCAGGTATTGGTCCCATCATGCCTTTGATTCCCGATCGGAAGTGTAATATGGAGGACGTCTCAGTACACGAGTCACTGCCACTAGCACGTGCAAGCTATTTTCCGCCCTTTACTTGTTTCCATTTCCCTGACTCACTTCGCTTTAGGTACAAGGTATTAGCATCATTGGTCAACTCATGGTGCCCTTATTGTTAGTCACGTTTTCTTGCTTTGTTTCTTGTTTAATTGCGGCGGGCACTTCTACCCTTCAGAATTAACCGATTCCGACCAAACTTGGACACATTGACCAGCCTATGACCTAGTTGTGTCAGCGAGGTTTTGGTTGCTAGGCAGTTACTTGTTGCCTAGGAATGGCCGAAAACCTGTTTTTTTCGTACTTTTCACGTTTTGAGCTGTAGATGCATTACTAATGGGCGTAAAAAGGTCTGACTTCTTTAGGCATAATCTTGAGGTTATTCCCTATTGGAAGTGTGCCATCCATTTTCCTCTCTCTCCTCTTGTTTTCCAGCGGCTACCCTGCGAAGATTGGCCTCAGCGTCCTTAGCAACCAGTATCAGTTTTCAAAAATGCTTCCCTAATATACCAGCGGCTAGATGGAATTGAATGAAACTTTGCATGCCTATAGACACTGACTAGTACTACAACACTATCGTACACCTATGTACTGCATTGGCCAGGTCAGGAATCAAAGGTCATCAAATGCAAAAACCGTGAAAATAGCTAAAAATCACGACTATACTCGCATGAAATGCTAAGGTTTCGAAGATTATTAAGCCAGGACTATGATTCTTGGGTAGAATGTTGCACAGGAATACCTCCATACAAAAATGACATTTAGTGTCGAAACTCACTTCCAGTCGCTGGCAGTGTCACCAAAAAGTTGTATCTCTGGTGGGCCTTTCCGCAAATTTCAAGTTCTCTAGCTCCACAGTTGGTGGATGGAATCGAATGAAACTTTTGCATACTTATAGACGTTAGTGAGTACTACAAGTGTGTTTCGTATATGCATGGCCTATATCAGCCACATCAGGAGTCACATATCATCAAATACACTTCAACGAAATATCGCCAAAATCATGACTAGGTTCAAACGAAGTGCTAAGGGTCCGAAGATTGTTGACTCAGAGCCATGGTTCTTGGGTGCGATGTTTTCCTTCGGCACCTCCATACGGGGGTGACTTTTCATACCAAAACTTCCTGTTGCTGACAAAGCTTGGTCCGCTTAGAGCTGGCCATCGTCGCCTACCGCCATGTTAATTGTGAAGTATTAGGGAGCAGTGGGAAATCGGATGGTAATGATGATGATGATGATGATGGCGAGGATGATAATAATGGTATGAGCCACTTTCAACCTCTGATCTATCAACATCTCAATGACTTACGCCGTCACTAAGGTACAAAGTATCATTCACTGCATATTATTAGCGGAATATTGAATGATGATGATAGTGGTGGTGATGGTGGCGATGACTGTGGTGGTGGTGGTGATGAGTGTGGTGGTGTTGGTGATGGTGATGATGTGCATAAGGTATTGTAATAATTCTTTGGTTTTTAAAGTGGGAAATAGAATGAGATGATGATGACGACGACGACGACAATGATGATGATGATGATGATGATGATGATGATGATGGTGATTCGTTTATTGTTAGTAGGAATTAGATTTATGATGATGGTGGTGGTGATCATGGTAATGGTAACGATGTCCAATAAATAATTATTTATTGTGTATTAAATGGGAAGTAGGGTGATGGTCATGATATTTATGATGATGATGATAATGATGATGATGATGATGATACGCATAACGTCTTGTCATCATTCATTGTATATTATTTGTGTGAAATAAGTTGAGGATAATAATGGTGGTGATGGTGATGATGGTGATTGACGATGGTGTTCATTACTAGCCCTTGTCTGCGTGAGGTCTCTGCCACGGTAAATAAAACCGTTTGTCGGTAGCAAAGAGGAAAGTGATAAATTCATCCAATATTGAGGGGTTTAATTGAGACTGGCCGATTCACTATGAGCTGTCTGTACCATGCCGTACAATTTTCTTTTATGTTCCGACTGAGGAAATAGAGCAGACAGCGTGTTCCCTGACGTCCAGCAGCCCTTCTTGTTGTCAAACACCTTCGCATGTTACCACTTCTAGTCTAATACCCATGTTCCATACTGAATACTGCAGCATTTTGGCGGCAGCGATAATACAATAGATAAACAACATGGCACTGAATGGGCGTATATTCTTCCGATGTTTCACGCTGCATTGCGGCATACGCCTGCGTGTGTATTTCTCCTGTCTGTCAATATCTGGTTGTGTTTTGGCTTCACGACTGAACGGATTTTGATCAAGGCTCTCTTACCTGTAAGCTTAATTAGTGTTATAATCTGTCAGAAGGTGGATTTTCCTCGTTATTATTATTATTATTGTTATTATTATTATTATTATTATTATTATTATTATTATTATTATTATTATCATCATCATCATCATCACTAGTATTATTATTTTCAAATATTTAATATTATTATTTGTTTTTCCCTAACATGCATATTCTCGTTCATTTAACTTCAGTGTACAGTAGTATCCATCCCTCCGGCCATCAGCCAATTCTTTACTTTCCCTTCAGGAGCGTAGAGGCTCGATGCCAGGCAACTCAGTGCAGACATTCAAAAGGCTATGATAACCAGTCGCTGATCCCTGAATGGCATTATGTGTGCTGTAAACTCAGATCCTCCCTTGGGCCTCAGCATTTTCGGACTACATCTGGTTTGGGTGCCTTACATCACTAGACCACCAGGCGTCAAAATTTCACCACCATTACCACCCTCACTTTCACCACCACCACCACCACCACCATCATCGTCATCATCATCATCGTCATACTCATTCAGCTTTTCAGTGCTACTTGGTCATTCATTAGGCATGAGTTCGTTAGTGAGGCGGATCAAATCTAGAGTAACCAAAATAAGAAAGAACAATAGCCAAGTCTTCCCCCCTCCCTCTCCGTTAGCCTGTCAGAGAGATCACGGTCCGCTTCCTTCTTTGCCCCCTACCCCCCCTTCCTTCTTCCTCATTAGTGCTGGTAATGGTTTTCCAGCCGTCAGTCGTTTTCACGCCTTGAGGAGTCTGGTGACCGTCAAAAATGGTTCATTTTTTACTCGCCTTTTATCAATTTCCATGTCTTTTTTTGAAGCTCCGTTTTTACTTGTAATCCTGATTTTTCCACTTGTTTTCGTGATTTATTATTATTCTTTGGCTTAATCTTCAAACCTCACATACTTTTTGCTAGTTCTTTTATTTTTTCTACGTCATTTGTTCTTATTTTATTTTGGCCCTAATTTATTTTTCCATTCTCGGTTTTCCGATCGTGCTTCTGTCTTCGTGTGTATATATATATATATATATATATATATATATATATATATATATATATATATATATATATATATATATGAGAGAAACTATAATTTCACCTTTCAACTTCATTGCATTTTTACACTGCTTTATTTTTCTTTTTGGCCCACTGCATCTGTTTTAGAGTTGTTTGTCCCCTTTATCCATTTTGTTTGTATTCCATTTTCTTGTATTTTGTATTTTTCGTTTTTTTCTTTTTCTTTTTTTTTATTTCCAGTCTTACTTCATTTTTGGTTATACTTTCTCCTTCTCTTCCACGCCATGTATTCATTTGTTTTTGGATTTTATCTTTGGTTTGGATGTATCAATGGTTCTCGTTATTTTGTTGTATGTACATTCCTTCGCTTTGTGTAGTGTCCTTTTTTCTCAGCCACCTTTCTTTCGTCTGTTCCTTATTTTCCCTTACTGTTTTTTGTGTATCTGATTTTATTCCATGGTTTGCTTATTGCCAGCTGCAGAGTTTAGTTGGTTCGGTTTGCTGATTACTTTTTCTTTACAGCTGCTGCAGTCAGTTTTTTTTTTTTTTTTTTTTTTCGATATTTTCCGACAAGTATATTAACTACATGTTTCAGTCAGTTGTACATTTATTTGCTGTCGTCCGTTTCGTTATAATTTGCCACCTCCCCCAAAAGTCTTAAATCTTGCTTAACTATATCATTCATGTATCCATTCAAGTAGCCTGGTAAGTGCTTCAAATAATAAAAGGTTGCTTCTAGATGATATTTGGTTGGTTTAAAGTGACAGTAAGTGAACAGACATGTCTCTTACAGAACCGATAATCCGAAAGGCTTTTGGAATGTAAACTGGTATTTTATTTAGGTATAATTGTAGTTTACTAAAATCTTCTGGTGGTTGCAAGATAAAAATAAAAAAAAAGGTCGCCTTAGTGAAGTGGTTAATTGTTTTTCTACACCACCCCTTCACGCCAATGTACCTGCTCCAACATACTTTGACACTCCCTTAAGAAAGAAAGCATTACTACAACAGATTTGTAAACATAAAAAAAAAAAAATGTCTTGCGCTGTATTGGACTGTGATACCATACCATCATTTAAAAGTACCGTATATTGGATAAGTATGTATCATCTAATCCACAGCTAAACACGTTCTCGACTGAAGAAAGCATCTGACTATTATATATTCTCTCATCCATAACATGAAGGACACAGCAACAACACATTTTTATTCTGTTAATGTTTTTTTTTCTTTTTTTAATACAGATTGATATAATGTAAATCATGTATGCAGTTCACCCTTTTCTTTGAAATTTCAGTGAAGATTTATGTGTGTTGCATTGTGGTCACTTTCAATTTTCCTTGCCGGCTTTTGTTGGAGGAATTGGTGGATACGGGGAGCCTTCTTCCTTTATTCTTATTATTTTCAGCGCAGAATACATGGCATGGTCGTACTTTTCTCCGTGAACGGTCTCGAAAGGAGCCTTAGATCTATTGATGTTTGCTTTCTTTTGTACACTTGTGCTCTTGCAGTACTCCAGTGCTCCTTCGCTACTGTTCACTGCTCAACTTTTATTCACGCCCAACAATGTTCTACCGTTTTCTGTTGTATCCATTGGTCACCTCGTCCACTGTCACAAATTCACGATTTAGTCAAGACATCTCAGTGGCTCATGTCCCCATCTACAATACCCTGAGTCATAAAGTAAATGTTGGATTTGCCCTCGGGATATGTGTTAGGTTTTGTGTTGACAGAAAGAACTGGGGACGAGAAAATATGTGAATGAACTTATAACAAAGGGAAAGGTAGGTGGGGAAATGTAACCTCTCAGAAGGTATATATATAAAAAACAGGCCTAGTGACGTAGAACTATATTCTCCTGGGTATATGAAGCTCCATAGCACTTCTTCCATACCAAGTTGTTTGCATTTGATGCGTCAGTATTCTCGCCTGTGATGTTTACGTTATGTTGATATTTAAAGGAGTATAAAGGACACAATATTAGAAAATATTACAGCGTAGCGCGCAAAATACATCATTCAGGAAGAGCCAATGACCATACACCTTGTATACTCGTACGGAATGGACGGTTCTTTCAGATGGAATGAAGATTTCATAAAAACTCATGGTACTTTCAACTGCACAATAACACACACACACACACACACACACACACACACACACACACACACACACACACACACACACACACACACGTAAACGACAGAAAAGCTGCACAATAAACAAGGAATACTGACATTAGTTCATTGGCCTTTTCTGTAATGCGAGTTGTAGAAAACTGGTCATTTGCCCCACGAATTACTATGTGTCGTGGTGAGCCACTTTCCCTCAAGGTTACTCCGTTTCCAGACGTATCCTTGAACCTTTTCAGTGCAAGAGGACTCCCTTAAAGTGCGTGGAATCGTCTGGCGGTATCAATAATTAGTCGGCATGATGATGGTTTTAATGGTGGCGGTGAGTTGATGATGATGGTTCATGCGGTCGAGATGATGAAGGTGGCATTGGAAATGATATTGATGATGGCTGTGGTATTGGTGATGATGGCAATGACTGCAGTGTTGGTGATGGGAATGGTGATGGTAGTAATGTTTGTGTTGGTGGTTGTGATAGTGAAGATGGCGAGTTATGATAGTCCCATTCTTGCTACTCCCAGACATTTCTTCCAGTTTAGGAAAATCTCCCGTACTGAAGGGGTTAATGTGAATACATCAACGAGTATTACGTAACTGATTCAAGATGTGTTCTAGGTCAAAGGTGGAATATTAATGACCTGCTTGGCAATGTAGCCTAATTTTGGCTATGAAATGGTTTGTTGGTACAAGAGTAGTTTGACGAATGGCTGTGTACTTAAGTGCCGTCCACACGTGTACTCGAACATGTGTTGACAACACAGCTGGCAACATGTTTGGATACATGTATGCAGCAGTATTTGGACAGATGTATGCAAACATGTTACAGTGCATCGTCAAACCTGCTGGCAGCATAGGTGATGGGATGAGTGTGTCCATACGAGGCAGCTGAGACTTCATCATAATGTTGCCAACATGATCTGGACGCTGTTGTTCCCAGCATGTTTGCATCTTGTTCGTTACTGTGTTGTTTACATGTTGCCAGCACTTGTTCTATCACGTGTGGACGTTCCTTTATAGGGTTGGAAATTGGTGTGAAGCTGCGGATTGATAGAGAGATTATTATGTTAGTTATTAAGAGAGCAGTTCAGACAGCGCCAAGATTTTTGGATAAAAGAGTCTTGATTGTATTGTATTTTCCATTTTCATAGAAAAATTGTTGAGCAAATAGAGATTTTGAGTTACAGGAGTGATGTGTGAGGACATGACTGTGGACGTCAGCGGGCTTGCGTGTCTGAGGGAACTGTTTTCACACGTTTCCTCTCCTTCTTTTACCCTATCCACCATCCCTTTCCTTCCTTCCCTATGCTCCATTCCCTTCCTTCCCTCTTTTCCCTTCGTTCCCTCCCTCATCATCATCGTTCTTCCTCTCTTCTCTAACCTTTATTTTAGTCTCTTCTCATGTACTTTTCTTTTCCATTTACCTGTGAGATATTCTCTATTTACAGCGTCTCCTCGTCTTTTGTATTTGTTCTCTCATTGGCCCTTCAGCCTCGTCACTCTTCTTTCCTCTCTCTCTCTCTCTCTCTCTCTCTCTCTCTCTCCTTTTTTTTTCTTTTCTTCTTTCTCACTTCCCTCTGTGCTTGTCCTGTTCCTTATTGTCAATCTACACTCTCCATCCAATTGACACTGCAGTGAAAAGAAACTTCATCTCGTAGTGAATGAGTTAAAATATTGAAATAATCCAATAGTAACTACCACCGGACGATTTTATTCAGCTTTAAAAAAGTTATGAGGGGTTGTTGCTGTTGTTGATGTTGATTTTTGTTATTTCCTCAGGCTTATCTAAACGTAAACCTGGTGGACTGCAGGCTGAAGCTTCCTCTTTTCTGCAGTCCACTAAATTCCTCATGGATGATGATGAGGGATTCGAGAGATGTGTATCTGCATAGCCGGGCATCGGGGCTGCCAGGTTATATCTGTGCCACTGCGAGAAGGTGTCCCTCTCCAGACGTAAATACGGCCAGACGATTTTATTCATCTTAGAAGAGAACCCCTCCTCCCTGCCTCCATCCTCGTAATGAATGGGTTAGAACGCCCACATGAACCGCCACTAATAACATCATTTGGGAATGTAAGCCGCCCATCAGCTCTATTGACCCATTCGTGTTTTATTATGTTTTATGTTGTGATTTTTTCCCCTACTTTACTTACCGTAGTTTGAGGTCGTTGTATCCTGGCTGCAGACTTTATTGACTTTTTTATTTCCTTCATTATCATCACCTATTGAACCTTTTACTATAGTTGCCTCTTATAACCCTTTCAGTCCGGTGACGCCTTTTTTTGTTGTTTTTTTTGTTTATTGTTGTTGTCTTAAAGCAATTTAATTCAGCCTTGTGTGGACCGATTCTGGCAAACGGGTGAATGAAGGCTGAATCTGACCTCCAGTCTAAAAAGTTTCTCCAGAGTTGAATAAAGTGGTCAGAGGAAAGCAAAAATAAGAAGAAAAAGCCATGGGAATGAAGGAGTTAAGCATGAGTAACCAGTTTTAACGAAGCCGGAGATGAGTCAGAGAAGGTAACAACTTTTTCCATATTTGTGTGGCGTATTTCATTTTTGTTTGCCATCTTCCCAGCGGTTTCTCATTATCGTTCCGGGATACGTTCCAGAGTATTACAGCATTTCCATATAACAGTTCCATTGTCTTGTTTTTTCTCTCGTCTCCTTAACCTTTTTCCCACATCAGGTTCTTTATCGTGTTTGATTTTGTATCCCTCACCTACTTAGCATTTATTACCAGTCTGGGATACCTTTCAGATTTATACATCCTATTATTACAGACTGATACAGATTATTACAGATTGTTACAGATCTATACATCTACAACAGAACAGCTTTATTGGATGTTTTATATCTATCCTCTGCTTTTCTGGGGTTTTTTTCTCAACATGTTAATCTCTAGCTACAAAGTTTGACTTGAAGTAGGTAGAGAGTTTAAATTGTAAATCATGGATGTCTTCCAAGATATAACTTCTTTTTTTTTTTTTACAGCACAACCTAATGGTGTCTTAGCTTCTTCTCTTTCTTTCACCTAATAACATCATGACATGAATGGCCTGTCTTATTATTCTTTCTTTCATCACCTTCTAAACACTTTTGCTGCCACGTTCAGCTTAGGATGGTATTGCCCATTTTAAGTCTTGTTTGTCTTCCAAAATACCACTTTTTTCCCATATACTTAATGCTGCAGATTAGGGGAATGTGACAAATGAGCTTCATAGGCAGGAGTGAAAATTTAGTAAACAACTTCACTGTAAAGTCTGTTGAAGTAAGAGCAAAACAGTTTATCTGTCTATATCTACAGTATCTATCCGTCCCGCTGTCCGTCTGTCTATCTATCTCTCTGTATCTGCCTATCAATCAACATGTCTCTTTCTGTCTTTCTGTGCCTATCTGTCTGTCTACCGGTATGTATGTATGTATGTATGTGTTTATGAATGTATGTATGCATCTGTCTATATAGCTGTCCATCCGTCTAGCTAACTATCTCTATTTATCTATCAATATTTTTCTGTTCATAGCCAGACAACTTCATCCAGGAAGGGGTGGCCTCAAACGAATCGCCTCCCTGTCACCATGCACCAGCAGGCTATCCTCTCTCCAACTCACGCCCTCCTCACGTATAACGAGAACTAGTGGACTTTGTTATGTTTACCCACTGATGAGAGAGAGAGAGAGAGAGAGAGAGAGAGAGAGAGAGAGAGAGTCACGAAGGCTTTAGTGTTGATCCTGGCAGCACTATCCCTCACTTGACTGAGACAGCACACTCCATTTTTTTTTTTTTTTATTGAGGCGAAGATGCACTTGACGGGTTGATAATGATTGGCTGAATGCGACATGTCCAAAAAATTTTACTAACCCAAATTTCCCCCTCAGATATTTGTTGTCAGTTAATAATGCTAGATTATGAAGTAATGTTGCAGTCAGCCAATAATCACCAATCTCTCAAGTGCATCTTCGCCTCGATGAAAAAAAAAAAAAAAAAAAAACTGAGTATAGTACCCTATTCCAGGTAACACCAGGCGATTAATTTTGCTCCACCTGAGAGTTAGTGCCAAGAGCCTGAGAGTGTTAATATAATGGTGTTGTTCTTTTTATTCATTATTCTCTGGGTACATGAAGACCTTTATTACAGTTAATTTTTTCATTTCATTTTTTCTACCGCCACAGGTTTTATTTCCTAATTTATTTCATTATTAAGTAGTTTTTTTTTTTTTTTTTTTTTTTTTACTTGGATGAGACCGCTCGCAGCGAATGAGAAAACTTTCACCATCCCTCTGAGGACAGTGACTTTTATCTTTATTTTTGATTCATAATTATTAACATTTTTGGTACCTGCTATCATCAAATAGTTTTTGTTTAACTTAGAAATGATTGCACTTAATGAAGGGGTTAAATGTACAGAAGGAAACAAAAGTTCTCTTACAGTTGTACATCTGCTACAGTTCGACAATACATCTGTCTCCTTTCTGTGCTGACTAATACCTGTATTCCTAAACTGAGATAGGTGCGATGTGTTTCTCTGCCCATTGGTGATGCTCTTTGATTCGATGCTTCAGGGAGAGAAGTGACGGATATAACCTAAGTGTGAAGCAGACTCAGTGGAATAATAAGCAAACTTTTGTCCCAGACTGTTCATTCACCATGATGAGGTACTATGATGGCCGTAACCTTAGCCTCTTCAGTATGATGTCACCATTCTTATTATTGCTGCCGTCAAACGATTTTCTTTACCTTAATGTTAGCCTATCGAAGAAGTAGTAGTGGCAGTTGTAGTAGCTGTTGTTGTTGTTGTTGTTACAGCTTCGGGTTCATGTGATGCTTGAACGTGTTAATTTTTTGCAGCTAAAAAGTTAATTCCCACACTCAGTGCGTTCCATCCGTTTATTTTGTCACTCCCATGGCAGGGCGGGAAGGGTGGTCTGCCACGCAACACAATCTCCGGATCTGTACCCACTGTACCAGTTCCTTTTACACATGTTATATTTTATATTATTTTGCACTTGATAGGAGTTGCACCCATTTTTCAGCTTGGTAGTCGATGAAATATCTCGTGCCCTACAAGCGTCACCAGAGTAAATCTGATTAGAGGACGTCTTTTTATAATATATTCCAACTGTCGGCAGGCAAGTTTCTTTAGCTTATGAGGGACCTCTTAGATTGAGGGGGGGGGGGTTAATGAAAGACACATCTGACCCCAGCAAATCAAGCAAGTTTCTGCTAAGCTAAATATAACCGTTTAATGGAAGCCAGAATATCGGCCTGCGTGGCGTCCCTCCCGCACATGGCAGGACGGGAGAAACAACCCACCAGGGAACTCAAGGTCCGAACGTATCGACTTTTTTTTTTTTTTTTTCCGCATACTGGAAATTAAAGTGTTTTGTCCACTCAATCGCTATATTTACCTCTCATTTCTTTCACTGCACCAAGGTTCTTTATACTCTTTCACCACTTCGTCTTTCCATTCAGGAGTACATATCACAGTGAGTCAGAACGTCTTTCAACAAGCATCGGTTTACTCTCATCTTCACTTTAGTAGACATGACAGCCCACAAACCCTGATATTTTCGTAGATGAGTATCCACGACATTACTGTATGTATGTTTGTAGAGAAGGACGTTGAAATTTAGTATATATAAATATAGTTATAAATTTTTTGTATATTTGCATCGGCCATTTTGCATGGCCAGTGAAATGTTGAAACTATATTGTCGCCTAATCGAAGTTCACGTTTGTGTTTATTTTGATTAATAGAAATGTTGTAGAATAATACGTAACATGCATTTATTCATTGTATATCATGTAACAGCAGTTGCACCCATTTTTTTTTTTTATCTGGCAGTGAACGTAAAAGTTTCTGTTTAACAAGCGTTCAGAGACCAATTTACTTAATAGGAAGCCGTGCGTTCTTTAACTTAATCTTAATGTCTCCAGCCAAGTTTAAAACAACTATCGCTTTCTTGTCCAGTACATTTAACACATCTTACCGCACACAGACACTGGGATTTCATTAGTTCTGTATCGATGATAATACAATAAGTATATGAAAAAAGGAGAGCGTGAAGAGATAGTTTATAAACAGTTCTAAAATTTCTGTTTATCGTATTTACACTGGCATGGTGGGTGAGGTGCGTGACTGAAAATTTATAGACCCTGGATCGAATCCCAGACTTATAATTACCTTTATTAATAAAAATCATGCAGAATTTGATGCATATATATTACTTTCGTTGTATTAGATATTGGATGCCTCTGTAGCTCAGTCGGTATACTGCTGTATGAACGTACTTACCAACGCTGGTTTGAATCCTCAGTTTCTAATTTAATAATAAAAAGATTGCGGAATTAGAAGCTTACATATACTTCCATTGTATTTAGTTTTGGTGCCATAGTGGCACTTTCTGACCCGTCATTGGCCATCTGGCCGTGCGGGTGGCCTATGACCGTCCTGGTGGGACTTTGCTGACCTGTGACTGGTCTATGAGTCTGGGTGGGACTTTTCTGACCTGTGACTGGTCTAAGACCATCTGGATGGGACTTTGCTGACCTGTGATTGACCTATGACCATCGGATGGGACTTTGCTGACCTGTCATTGATCTATGGCCATCTGGGTGGGACTTTGCTGATCTATGACTGGTCTATGACCATTACAGTTCACAAACATAGAATCACTACAGTCATCCAAAACCAAAACAGCTTCTTTCAAGAACCACAGTCAGAAATGAATCCCTCTGAATCTTCGCCATGCAGAGAGACACGAGTATACTAAGCCAGACTGAAATGCTGCTATCATCCTTTCCTCCTACAATTCCAAAATAAAATACAGCTCACAAACAATCCACTTTGTCCACATTCCAACAGTGCCCCCCACACCACATCACATTTGCACACCACATGCATCACACTATCACAATGCAACCAGTCATGCAGTCATTCAACACAGAACCTCTGGAAGCGATCAGCGAAGTCGCCGATTTCTTTCGGTCCAGTGATTTCACAACGAATGAGCCTGGGATTACAACAACTGTAAAATTCACTCATTATTCTTCATATCCATTATCGTACCTCACAAACCATGATACCTTACTAAGATATCGCCCCATTTTACTCTCAAATTCTCTCACCAATCAAATTAACAATGAAGAACTATTCTTGTTTGCCTGTAAGCCTGGCATTGATGTTGCCACAGCCATATCACCCACCACTACTGCCACCTGGCCCATCATCCACCATCATCTCTGCCTCTCCCCGTGACAATCAAAGGGACGAGAAATGGGTGAAGGCAATGGACTGAGGTGGTGGTGGCCGGTGAGGCAATGGGTGTGATGGTCCCGAAGTGGCCTGAATGGACTAAAATGACCTGATTGTATTGAAATGGTCTAAATGGCCTCAAACGGCCTCAATGTTTCTAAAATGACATAGGTAAACATTAAATGACACGTGAATGTGTCTAATTTGTCCTGATTAGTTCAAAATGGACCCAAAATTACTTGAAGAATCCGTGTTGAGCTGAATGGACTGGACTTGACCTGAATGGATGTGAAGGATGTGAGTAAACCTGCTGTGAATGGACGGGGACTGACCTGACTGGGCCATATGGATGTGGAGGGCGTCAAGAACATCGTTTGAAAAACACACGTAAACTGACAGATGGCTGGGTTGTACGCTATTCCTTGCATAGGCTGATGAAATGGGAAGGGCTATAAACAAAAGGAACACTGAACATAATTTTCACATGAGCAGATTCAATGTACCCAATGTTATTGTCAGTTACTGTGGTGATATTAGTGACAATATGCAAGACAATAGAATTTTTTTGTTAGTCAAATCCTGGGCATGCCTGGTCAACTAGCAAAGAACCTGTCGAGCTTGTTTGGTGTAAACAATGTTGTCACAACTCTGGCCTAGATTACTGAAGGTTCTCATCGTGTCAGTATAACTGCCAACCACTGGCAGGGTGTTTTTATCCCAGTATGTTGGCACCTGGAAATGAAACAGGGACCTGGACTTATAAAGCGATGATTGCGTGTGATAGTCTGCGGGAATGTTGGGGTGCTTTCCTTGTCAGTCACGCAGCTCCCAACTTCCTTCCATATAATCTTGTAGTATTGTAGTATTACTCATAGGGAATACGTATATCCCGAGGGATCCCGATGACGTATGGATACATCACCACGTTTTGTCACACTGACAACCGACGACATACCCATACCTTTTGCAATTGCATGGTCCGTCATTTGCACATTTTTCAAATCTCGCACGTGATTTTTGGTACATAAGCATGGGACACCTTCCACAACCTGCCACCAGGCGAGGACACTCCCCGACCCCGCGTGACCCGTGCGCTCCCTTGTCTCGGTCACTCACCTGTTAGCAGTGACCCTGAACAGACATGGTGCGTCGAGGTCTTTCTGATGCTGAAATTCAAGCTGCCCTGGATGCCTTCACAGGCGACAGCGATTAGCCACTTGATGACAACATGGCGGACAAGGATTACGTGCTTCCTGAGGACGAAACAATTAGCAGTGATGAGGAAGTACCGTCTTCAAGGCAGCGGCGATACGTGACGTATCGTGAGGCTAGAGAAGGCCAGCCTGGACCCCAACCACGTGCACACACCTCTCTCCAGCTCCGAGAGGAAAGGGAGGGTGAGGATGAGGATGAGGACGGAGCCATGGGATGTGGTGCTACCTCAAATCTCAGGAGAGAAAGGATTTCGCTGCGGGAGCTGAAGGGGCGGCGAGGAGGAAAATCAGGTAAGGGCCTAGTGCTTTGTATGGGGAAGGCAGGAGTGGTGTGGCAGTAGTGAGTGGTGAAAGCGATAGTGGTGTGGCGGGAGTGAACGGTGAAAGTGAAAGTCATGGTGTGAGGAAGGCAGCGCGAGCACGTGGCGTGAGGCAGCGGGGAGGCTAGGAGGAGCCACTCCCTAGCACGTCTTTCACCCCACAATATTCCCGCGCTTCCTCCCCACAGCCCGTGATGTGGGGAAAGGAAGGAAAGGGAAGGGAAAAGGGAAAGGAAAAGGGAGAGGGAAGAGGAGTGCGAGTGAGGAAGGGAGCCGCTCTCCACCTCCCCACCCTCCCCCACCACCCTCTCCTCCCCACCCCTACGAAGGCGACGATGGGGACGAGGCTGGAGACGGTAGTGCATCGTGGGACTGGGAAGATGGGAGTAATTTCACTCCTATCATTCACCCCTTCACTGAGGAGTGGCGATCTGGCTGCACGGCTTCAGGAATCCACGCCGGCTCCACCAGGGTGTATTTCTTCCACCTGTTCTTTGGGGAGGAGTTTGTGGAGCGGATTGTGGAACAGACAAACACCTTTGGAAGCAGCCAGCGCCGTGAAAGCGAGCATGAAAGTAGGAGAAGCAGGTTCTCCCTCCAGTATGATTACCCAGTAACCATAAGTGAGATGTTTATCTTTCTAGCCCTGGTTCTCTTGATGGATATTGTATGGAATAGACAAATGCCGGCATACTGGTCTACGGACCCTATAACCAGCACACTTTTCTTTGGGAAAGTAAATGGCCGGAATCGATTTCAGCAAATTCTCAGCCGCCTCCACTTTTATGATGCCGACGATCCTGCTAATGCTAATAACGTGGATAGAATAAGGCTGGTATTTGATCACCTGCAGGAAAAGTTCCGCTCATCCTTCTATCCTTATTGAGACCTTGTCATAGACAAGAGTCTCGTGTTGTGCAGAGGCAATATTTCTTTTCGCCAGTAAATACCCAGCAAGAGACACCGTTTTGGGTTCAAGATCTTTGTTATGTGTGACTGTAAGACTGGTTATGTGCAAGACATAGTCTTGTACACCGGCGCACAGACAGACATAACAGAAGATAGAAGTATTGGACTCTCAGGGGCTGTGGTAAAGACAATGATAGAGGAGTACCTTCTTCATGGTCACGTGCTGTACCTGGACAACTGGTACACTAGCCCCCTTCTCACACAGTACCTACACCTGCACAACACCGGAGTCTGGTACAGTAAAGAGAAACCGTTGGCATATGGTCAAGGTTGGGAGGAAACTTGACAAGAATAAGGTGCTTTTTTTTTTCAAGGCAAATAACATCCTTGCCACCCTGTGGAACCACAACAGGGAAGTTTCCCTCCTACCGATGGTACACCGCCCCCTCATCCACAGCACAGACTCCGTGGATTACCACAGAGAGAGGAGGCGCCGCGTCTGGAAACCTGAGTCGATATTGGATTACAGTATCAATATGAGGTAAGTGGATCAGCTGGACTCCATGATTTCCACTGTGGAGTGTGCCAGGACCACGATGAAGTGGTACAAAAAGCTCTTCTTCCACTTGCTTGATATCACGGTCCTGAACTGCCACTACCTCCACGCCATGACAACAGGAAATTCAGAGACCTTCGAGGGGTTTGTGATGGAGCTGTCCCGTGAAATCATCACGAAATATGCAGTGGACAGGCCCCATCACCGCCACCGCCCCGCCACTGCCGCATAGACTCCCCTTCTCCTCACCGCATGCTACTTCCCCAGCACCATACCTCTTCAACTGAACCGCCCTAGACCCCAGCAGCAGTGTCATGTCTGTAGTAGTTCCCGAGTGAGAGAAACCACTCAAAGAAAAGACACGAGATACGAGTGTGTGGACTGCAACATTGGCTTGTGCGTTGAGCCTTGCTTCAAAGAAAACCACATGTTAGTGCATTACTGATACTGTGTGTGCTTGCGATATGATGCACTGAGTGCTGTAAATATGCGATAATCTGACGCTCACTATAATAGTAAGGTCTGTAAGTAAGTGATAACAATTATATTAGGTGAAAACTGGTATAGTGTAAGTGGAAAAGTATAATGTAAGTGAAAAAATATAATGTAAGTTGAAACAGTAGTCATAGCGAGTTCGCTCGCTATGTAAATATACGATAATCTGACACTCACTATAACAGTAAGGCCTGTAAATATGTGATAACAGTTATATAAAGTGGAAACGGGTGTAATATTAGTGGAAAAATATAATGTAAGTGGAAAAATAGAATGTAAGTTGAAACAATAGGCATAGCTGGTGCGCTCACTATGTTAATATGCGCTAACATTACGCTAAATATAATCGTAAATTAAAGCCTGTAAATATGTGATAACAGCTATATAAAGTGGAAACCGGTGTAATGTTAGTGGAAAAGTATTATGTAAGTTGAAAAATGAAATGTATGTTGAAGCAACAGTCATAGCGAGTGCGTTCACTGTGTAAATATATGCTAACATTAGGCTAAATATAATCGTAAGGGCTGTAAATATGTGATAACAGTTATATAAAGTGGAAACTGGTATAATGTTATTGGAAACGTATTATGCAAGTTGAAAAAATTAAATGTATGTTGAAACGACAATGTTAGTGAATCATCACTGACCAATTGGGGCGATTTCGCTAGGTTTGTCAAATGGAACAATGCTTATTTCACCTTTATTTTTGTATAAAAACCAATATACTCTTGTACTACATGTTTTTTTTTTTTTTTTTTGTAATAAATAAGTATCTACATATTTTAAATGGTTTCCTGTACTAAGCCATATTGTGGGAAATATTTCCCCCCAGAGCAGTTGCGCTCTCTAAATTTATCATAGTTATCCCTGGTTAAAGGCAGAGGACGTAGAGACTGTTGTTAATTATTCAAGCGGTTTTAATAACCCAGAAACGACGTTCTCTTTAATAATTCTTGTTATTGATAAATTAAATGCTACTGCATTTAACCCCCGTGGACAACTATGCATTGTAAATACATCTAATTATGTGGTATTTTCCACTGACCTAAGCTGCGTCTGCGCGAAAGGTGACGTGGCAAGCATGGAAAGATTCCCCTGTTAAGGCAGATGTGGAATTAAGATATTTACATAGTTAAAGGGAATATTTGGTCTAACTTTAGTTTAAGTGGAACTAAGAATAATTTGTTAGATTTGCCCTGTACATATCATGATGTAATTTAACTGTATTTAGTACTGTAATTAAATAAGAGTTGGCAACCCACAATTCGATGAAGGGTTGGGGTTTGCCGCGTTCACTCACTCTGCTCCTAGCTCTCGTGGAGTCAACACACTCTGCTCCTAGCTCTCGTGGAGTTAGCAAGGTTGTACATACACACCATAAGGACGCTTGCTTCCCCAAGCAACTATACCAGGCAGCCTCATCGTCATCGGTTAACGATCACTCCCTCTTCATATAGCTAAGTAACCTTTACGAATTGGCCAATTCAAGGGGGGATTAACGAAGAGATAAGATAGAAGATAGTATTGTAGGTGAGTTAAATCTAATTTACGTTTCACCTAACTCTATGAGACTTGTTTGATTTACTTAGACAACTTTAGGGAAGAGTAACGACCTACGAGTTGTGTACCGAGAAAATTCTAGCATAGCGGTGTCCCGGCAGGGATACCGACTTGGATACATTAAACATTTCTCACATTTTGGTGCCCAGAAAGAGGGCCCCGATTTGTTTACCAGAACTAATCAACATTTTTCACATTTTTGGTGCCCCGACCGAGTGAGGAAAACCGATGTGTGCCGGAGCGCTGAATGTGTTTAAAGTTGCTTTTATTGGGCATAGCTACTACTACGTTCGGTTGCAATGAAGTAGTGGAGAATATTAGCAGTGGTAGGAGCCATAGAGGGCTCTTGTAAATCCTCAGTAGCCATAACCCTCCTCGAGCCAAGGAACCTGGCATATGGCTCTTCAGTTTGTTATGGAACATAAAAATTAGTTAGCAGAGCTGTAAACCGGAAGTTGCAACGGGCCAGGAAGGGAAGGGATTTCATACATTTTAATGCCAAGCCCTTCCAAGCAATGTTGAAATCTGATGGTATACATTGGAACCATCATGGTAGGGATGCGGTTCTGCAGAAATTTATAAATTATGTAGAACATAAGAAAGGAGAGTTCTATGCTGTACAAGCTATGGGTGGGCCTATGGAGTATTGAGGTAATAATTCTGAGCTCGGGGAATATGGGTGTTTTGGCAATTGAGTGTGGGGATGAAATAAAACCCTAGAGGTTTAATAACCCTGGGGAATAGGTTGAAAGTATAGACCTAATCCCTACACTCCTCAAAATTAAATTAAATAATTAGCTGAGCTGTAATGAATATTACAAAATTGGGAGAGGGGATAATTTGCACAATGAGGACTTAATCCCTACCCTCTTCAAAGTTTAAAATAATCAAATCATTACTAAGTTGAGGTAAAATTGTGGTTGGAATTCATAATTAAATTATTAAATTAGAACTCCGTCAACATGTCTGTTTCTTTATTGCAAAGATCTTCTAATAGTAAGGCAGGATGGGTAACTAGAGCCATAATTGATTGTAACCAGTCGTTGGACCAAATACCTCTGTCCAAGGAGAGAATAAATAGTCTCCTTAATATCCTGAAAGATCGATGGAGTAAGTACGAAGAGAGTTACTTAACTTTAGAAGCGGCTATAGTAAAGGCTGAGAATAAGGAACTCTTAGAGTCAGAAACTACGAAGTTTGAAGACAAATTAGAAGAATACTTAACTGTAGTAAAGACACTAGAGTCAGAATTAGCTGACACTGCCGCGGAAACAAAAGTTGTGGCACAGCAGAGTAGAGCTGTGTTACCACAAATAACGCTTCCGGAATTTGATGGAGAGAAGACCTTGAAATCCTTCTGGGATCAGTTCAAATATTTGGTACACGATAGAACAGATCTCCCTAAAGTCACCAAACTTACGTATTTGTTAGGACAGGTCAAAGGAACACCATATCAACTGATAAAAGAATTACCAGTAGAAGAAAATAACTATGAAGTGGCTTTGACCATCCTTAGACAAAATTACGAAGACAGGGAACAAATTATAAATCATCTAGTAAAGGCTCTAATAGAATTACCCACGCCTAGGCACGATTTTGATTCCTTGCAAAAATTTAGAATTGCAATAAGTTGTAAATTAAGGGCCTTAGGTACTTACGAAGCTATTAAGACATCAGATTGGGTGCTTTCAAGAATTGTGTCCTTAAAGCTACCACCGAAAACCAAGGATGCTTTGTATGGTAGGTACCAGAAGGATAATTTCTCCTGTGAAGAGATAGAGGAAGGCTTGATGCAACTCTGTAAACATTTGCAAGGAACATTAAACACTACTGAGGTCAAACAGAAGACTGAAGTAAAGAAAAAACCCACTAACCAACTGATAGGGAAAGTTAAGTCAGAGAAGACTAGGTATGTGCCTAAAGAAGAGATAGGTACTTTCCTTAGCTCCACAAAGGCCGAGGATAAAGTATTAAAGATAAGGAATAGATATGCTGAGGATATTAAGGAAATAAAACCTTCCATGGTAAAAGACAGGAAAGTTTGTGTCTTTTGTGGTGAGCAACATTCCAGTGTATTTTGTCAACACTACCCTGATTATGCTTCTAGAGTAGGGAAGCTTCAGGAACTGGGGTGTTGTATAATCTGTATGAACTCCGAACATGATGCCGCGGACTGTAAGACTAAATTAAATCTTTGCTTTAAATGCAAAAAAGATCATCATCATACTGCTTTATGCCCTAGGATCAAAATTGAGGTTCCTAAACCTGCAAGCGTCAATATGACAATTGCAAAAGGGAATGCTCCATTAGTAATGCCAGCTGCAGTACCAATAGCAGATGTGAAAGTATTGTTTGAGAATAGAAACCAATTGGTATGTACCCTGTTTGATACGGGTGCTCAGAAAACCTTCATTTCTGCAGACATTGTGAAGAAATTAAAGTTACCAGTTATCGGCAAGGTAAATCTAGCCATTACAGGATTCTTGACAACTAGGAAGGCTCAGTCTTTTGATTTAGTTAGACCTGTAATACAATTAGGCAGATATAAATGCCGTATAACAGCAGCTGTGCTTGATACTATGGAGACAAGTATATACATAAAGGGATTGAAGGAAACCTCTGATCATTTGCAAAGCTCAGGGATAAAGTTGGCTAAACGGGATGTTGAATCAGATACTGTGGGTCCCATAAAAATGATAATTGGTTCTGATTATTGTGGAAGATTCCTACATAGGACTTTCAAAAGGAATAAGGTACAGTTGTTCAAGAGTCCAGGAGGTAACCTTATTATGGGTCAGTTGCCTTTTCCAGAACAAGTTGAAGGAGAGGCCAAACTAGTAGACTCAGTCTTTGTTACCCCCACACAGTCATTGATGGTAGCTAGAATAGGTGCAGAATTAGAACCTACTCAAATAAATGACTTGGATGAAAACATTGAACCTGTACACAAACTGTGGGATCTAGACAGTATAGGTATACACTCTGAGGAACCAACCCCTGAAGATAAAATAACATTGGATCTGTATAATCAGTCTGTGGAATTTAAGGATGGACAGTATTGGGTAGGATTACCATGGAAACTAAACCACTCAGATTTGCCGACAAATTACCAAGCAGCTAAAGCTCGTTAAATTCTCTTCTAAGAAAGTTGAGAGAGAAACCAGAACATCTGATCCTATATGATAATATTATAAGGGATCAATTGAAGAATAAATTTATAGAAGAGGTAGAATACCCTGTTAACCACAAAGAAGGACACTACTTACCACATCATGCTGTAAGAAAGGATTCAGTAACTACTCCCATAAGGATAGTATTCAACTGTAGTAGTAAAGCGTCCAAGGGATCAGCTAGCTTGAACGATTGCCTATACTCTGGACCTACACTAACAGAGAAGTTAGGGAATGTGTTACTAAGATTTAGAGAGAAACCTTACGCTTACACAGGAGACATTAGTAAGGCTTTTCTCAGAACAGGACTGAGAGATGAGGACAGGAAATTTACAAAATTCCTCTGGCCTCATGATCCTCAAAATGAGGATAGTCCATTGAAAACTTACTGTTTCCGATCGGTGCTCTTTGGCTCTTGTGCTAGTCCTTTCCTACTTTGCAACACTTTAAAGCATCATTTTGAAAATGCCAAATGTCCAGAAATAGGGAAGGCTTTTTATATGGATAATTTGCAAGGTGTTGCTGATACAGAATCGGAAGCTTTGAAGGTTTATGAAATAGCCAATTCCGAATGTGGGAAGGCAAATTTGCCGTTACAGAGCTGGAATACAAATTCACCGCTTTTGAGGAACAAAATACAAGAGGACTATCCAAATTCTGACATTCCCAAAATTCAAAATGTGTTAGGTCTTAACTGGGATACAACAGCTGATGTAATAAGTTTGAAACCAATTAAGTTCTCTGATATCACTCTCACCAAAGGGTCCTTGTTAAGTCAGGTTTCCAAGCTATTTGACCCATTAGGATTGGTCAGTCCTATAGTTATTAGGGGCAAATGTTTAGTACAGGAGGCTTGGCGAGAAAAGTTAGACTGGGACACTGAATTAGGTGAGACATATGTGGAACAATGGGAACAGATTAGAAGGGAGTTTGAAACTACATCAAGCATATGTATTCCCAGGAAAATAAACAGTAATGAGAAGTCGCACTTACACATATTTTGTGATGCTTCTCAAAGGGCCCATGGAGCAGTAGCTTATTGCGCAACAGGAGAGGATAGTAAGATTATAATGTCCAAAGCCAGAGTTGCGCCAATTAAAGAAAAAACCCTACCTCAAATGGAATTGGAACTAAATTGGCCAGGTATATAACCACAACTCTTGATACTCAGTTTGAGGACATTTACATATGGACTGACAGTGAGATTTGTCTTTACTGGATAGGGAAGGAAGACAGCAAAATTCCTTTCGTCCGTAATAGAGTGAAGACTATTAAAGAGCTGTCTTCCAAATTTAATTTCATGCATGTGTCCTCCAAACAAAATCCAGCTGATCTGCTCTCGAGAGGCTCGACCGTAAGGAGACTGATCAAAGATAACTTGTGGTTTAAAGGTCCTACATGGTTACTCACTAAGGATTGGCCTGAACAGAAACAGTACAGTATTGCTGAGATTAGTGTAGTGAACTTGGATCCTGTAGTACCTGAGCCAGAAGTAATTGACATCAGCCGATTTTCATCGATAAGACAACTTCTAAATACTACTAAATTGGTTGTTGAATTTTTGAATAAGAAGATGGGGTTTCAGAAATTAGATTGCCTAGAATACTGGCTGAAAAGAGTACAAAGAAATTCTTAAGGGGAAATATATAAACTTTTAGGCCAAGACACTGGAAAAAGGAATAAGCTGATGAAGAATTTAGGCTTGTTCTTAGACAAGATGTCGATAAGTTGTCGAGGCCGATTGGTAAAGGCTGACTTGCCCATCCAAACCAAACATCCCAATTTATTACCTAAGAGTAGATGCTTTGTACAACTTATTATAAAGGAAGCCCATGATTCCACTCTCCATGGAGGTGTACCGCAGACCTTAGCCCAAATTCGGGAAAGGTACTGGATTCCTAAGGGTAGACAGGTTATTAAAAAATATCTCAAAACCTGCATCATTTGTAGGAGGTATGAGCAGAGACCTTTTAACTACCCTGGACCACCAGCCCTACCGAAGGAAAGGGTGAACATAAGTCGGCCCTTCCATATAACAGGAGTGGACTACACAGGGGCTATAACTGTTACAGGTGAGGAAATTCCCCATAAAGTTTACATTTGTTTATTTACTTGTGCCTACACAAGGGCAGTCCATCTAGAGCTAGCGGAAGACCTAAGCTCTGAGACATTCCTCAATGTCTTTCGCAGATTTGCCGCTAGAAGGTCTTGTCCTGGCAAGTTAATAAGCGACAACGGAACTAATTTCGTTGGAGCAGCACCTTTACTGTTGAACATAATGAACGACCCGAAGGTTAAGTTGGCGCTGGGAATCCGAAATTGTATTTGGCAGTTCACAGCTCCAAGAGCTCCATGGCAAAATGGATTTACCGAAAGAATGAATGGTATTGTCAAGAACTGCCTGAGGAAAACATTACATAGAACTAAGATCACGAGAGAAGATTTAAGAACAGTAATAACTGAAATTGAAGCCAGGATTAATAATAGACCTCTGACTTATCAAGATGACACTAGCGACTCGCTAGAGGCCTTAACACCGGCTCACATGTTATATGGCAGGAAGCTCCATCCGATGCCTTGTGTGGATATCCAGGAAGAAGTTGATGATCCTAACATAGAAAATAATGATTTAGGACAACATCTGCGGGAGGGATATCAACGTCTGAAAAGGGTGCTGGATACTTGGAATAGACATTGGAGCGAAGAGTATCTTTTGAGCCCACGCAAGAGGTTTTATGGAGCTCAAGCTGCCAGCAACAAATCAGTTATTAACATAGGAGATGTGGTCTTAGTGAAGACTGAACAGCCAAGATCCCAGTGGCCATTAGCTAAAGTGATCTCCACACACCCAGATTCTGAAGGGGTGCTGAGACTCTTAAAATTAAAATGCAGGGGACATACCAGTATAAAAACTATTGATAAACTGGTACCCCTTGAGTTAGCAGCCACTCCGGATCCAGAGAATGGTGAAGATCAAACGGGTCAAGAGGAGCGACCTAGTAGGGCAGCAGCACAGGGTTCTCGAGAACTATGGAGGGAACTCTTGGCTAAGGGTCATATTACATGATACAACGTATCATTTTCCGCCGGCCCCAAAACTGTGGGAAATATTTCCCCCCAGAGCAGTTGCGCTCTCTAAATTTATCATAGTTATCCCTGGTTAAAGGCAGAGGACGTAGAGACTGTTGTTAATTATTCAAGCGGTTTTAATAACCCAGAAACGACGTTCTCTTTAATAATTCTTGTTATTGATAAATTAAATGCTACTGCATTTAACCCCCGTGGACAACTATGCATTGTAAATACATCTAATTATGTGGTATTTTCCACTGACCTAAGCTGCGTCTGCGCGATAGGTGACTTGGCAAGCAGGGAAAGATTCCCCTGTTAAGGCAGATGTGGAATTAAGATATTTACATAGTTAAAGGGAATATTTTGTCTAACTTTAGTTTAAGTGGAACTAAGATTAATTTGTTAGATTTGCCCTGTACATATCATGATGTAATTTAACTGTATTTAATACTGTAATTAAATAAGAGTTGGCAACCCACAATTCGATGAAGGGTTGGGGTTTGCCGCGTTCACTCACTCTGCTCCTAGCTCTCGTGGAGTCAACAAGGTTGTATGTACATACACACCATAAGGACGCTTGCTTCCCCAAGCAACTATACCAGGCAGCCTCATCGTCATCGGTTAACGATCATTCCCTCTTCATATAGCTAAGTAACCTTTACGAATTGGCCAATTCAAGGGGGGATTAGCGAAGAGATAAGATAGAAGATAGTATTGTAGGTGAGTTAAATCTAATTTACGTTTCACCTAACTCTATGAGACTTGTTTGATTTACTTAGACAACTTTAGGGAAGAGTAACGACCTACGAGTTGTGTACCGAGAAAATTCTAGCATAGCGGTGTCCCGGCAGGGATACCGACTTGGATACATTAAACATTTCTCACATTTTGGTGCCCAGACAGAGGGCCCCGATTTGTTTACCAGAACTAATCAACATTTTTCACACATATCATAGAAAACGTGACAGCCGCAGAGCACCTCCATAGAACACCATACCAGAAGGTTGGAAGGTAGACCTGTGTAAGCCACTTATAGACCCTGGTGACCACTTTCTTGG
This sequence comes from Coenobita brevimanus, assembly GCF_032717465.1. Lineage (NCBI taxonomy): Eukaryota > Metazoa > Arthropoda > Malacostraca > Decapoda > Coenobitidae > Coenobita > Coenobita brevimanus. Next base: position 30,425,283 of record NC_137045.1, on the reverse strand, counting down.
TGATTTTCCATTGTTTCTCACCAAAAGCGGAGGTTTGAGCCAAAAAAAATCTTTTCCAAAATCTGCTGGGATTAGGAGGGAGGGGTCAGTGGTGGAAAATCTGCCCTCCCAACACAGTGAAGCTGAAAATGGAACCGCTTCTTATAAACGAGAGATCATGAAAAAGGAGATGGGTGGGATATAAACAATAATGATGGACAATATCATTGCACATATGGTAACAGAACACGGAATAATGTTACTGAAATAATTCCACCTACCATTGATTACATATAGTGGGATCTTTGCAGGGGCCGACAGGAAATGATCCGAAACTTTGTCTCCTCCATGCCGGATAGGTTAAATCCAGTAATTGAGAAGTGGGAGGCTGGACGAAGTATTAGATACCAATACTTTGATGCTGTAAAACGTACGGCATTTAAGCAATGCATTTACTTATTTATATACACCCACACTGTAGTAAAAAAAAATACAGCTAATATATATATATATATATATATATTGTGGGGAATATTTTATATTTCTATTCATCCTCTTGTAGGATAGTCGTGGAGGCAATCACAATCATGTTACTGTTTCATTATGTGTTTCGAGTTATTGCATGAAGTGAGAAATGGTGTTCTATCCCTGCAGTAAATAACTTTGCCTTGATTGTCTCAACACCCCTGGATACCATTATTTGTCATGCAAATATCACTGATAACAAGGGTAGAACACCCGATACGTTTAACAAATATAGTATTGAAATGTTACTACGTGATCCACTCAGCGTGACGACTTAAAGGGACTTGGTCATAAAACCATGATATTGTGAAATATCCATACATTTCTATAATACGTTTATTACTATTAAATAACTAATAGGCAAACCCGCAATATGTAGAGGAATTTACTAATGCATTAATCACACGTCCGTAGGAAATTGCTGGGGAGGTGAATGGCGGACAACAAAACACGTAACATATCTCTTCATCTTTCAAGCTATATGTAATCAATAGTAGGTAGAATTATTTCAGTAAAATTATTCCGTGTTCTATTACCATATATGCAGTGATACTGTCCATCACCATTGTTTACATCCCACCATCTCTTTTTGAATGATCACTCGTTTATAAGAAGCGGTTCCATTTTCAGCTTCAATGTGTTGATAGGGCAGTCTGACTCAGCTACCTGTCGTTCAGTAAGAGTAGAGAGGGCCAAACACCCTCTACCACAGGTGTCTCACGGAATCATGAGCGCGATTGTACCTTCTATCCAACTGTCTGGTTCTCATCATACATACCTTTCATCCACCTGCCTTTCTTAGCCTGGAGTTCATTGTCTGCTTATGTGTTCACCTTTGGCTATTCTTACTTCTTCATGTGTGTCTGCATATTCATATTTCGGTATGTCTGTCTATGCCTCCTGATTTTCTGCTTGATAGTGTTTTTTTTTTTTTTTTTTTTTTTTTTTTTTTTTTTTTTTTTTCCTGTATATATGTCCGTCAGTTTCTGGGGCTCTTCTGCCTGGAAGTATTATCCATGTCCTATTTTTTTTCTGCCTGTCTCTCTGTGGGGTATGTTTGTATCTATGTGTGTCTCTCTAATTATCCATGTATCTGTTAGTTGGTCTGTTTGTTCAAGATAATATCAGAATGAATAATAAATACACACATCTCTTAGAACAGACAAGTGTTGATAGTCATCCATCATTGACTGAAACTACTCGTACAGTGAACATTGATAATATTATTGAGGAAGTTATGGTTAGTTATTTCTTTATGTGTTCAACTCTGGGCATAGGCTAAGCTGTCTTCTTACGTACAATACAACTCGCCATTACAACACTTCGGCGCTAACACCAGCCGTACGTATTGAATACATACTACCGTAGGACTGTCTTATACAGGACTAGTGTATTGGTATCAGTGATTGTACAGTATATTTACATGTCGGTGCAGGTCTTATGGTAGATCAGGAAAGTCTGCAGTAACGGAAATTCAAATCCTTACCTGTTCCCTGCCCTGGCTGCCCAGCTAGGACCTGAGTCCATTCGGATTGCAGGCCGCCTCTACCGACGCTACCACCACCGGTTGAACCGGTTGGAGGCACAAAATACAGTCCCTTTTGGTGTTGTATAGCGCATATTTCGTCATAGAGGCAACTCGTAGTCAGTTAGCTAGGTGCGTGTGTTTCGATGTTGGTGTGGTTTATCCGTGCATAAGTGGTGAGTAACTTTGGCCAACTTCACACAAGGCAGAGTGAGTGCTGTTTCGGACCTGCAATTGCTCTATCATCTCCCCTTCATAGAAACAAATGTTCTGCTTTATTACTGTGTTATAATTTCGATACAAAAAGTATGTCACAACGTTCATTTCACCCTTCAGCCTCGGCTGATGACATCCGCTTTACTCTGGCTAATGTCAGACAGTTTTATTTGCCACTAGGAAACGTTCGTTGGGGTAAACATTAAGATAGCAAGAAATATCACTGCTTTTCTTTACTTAAAGCATAAGAAGACAATAACAAAAGAAAACAATGAAAGGCTAGTTGGTTCTCGCTAGGCATCTGTCAAAGTCTTCATTAGATTTCAAAAATGACTAGAATACATCGCAAAGTATTAAAGATCCATACCACAAGTTCTGATCGTAGTGCTGTACCGTAGAGCCAGACCGCAGAAAAAGAGATGGTCCATAGCAGTTCGTTACAAGCACCGAAATTAAATAAAGCGTTGACACGAAGATTAGCCTTTAGAAGCATCCTAGAGAAGATCACATAAGTGGATCACAGACCCAGGCCACTGAAAAGGACCAGAGGCATACCGTAGAACCAGAGCACCAAATTACCTAGTCATCCCACTGAATCAAATCCTAGACAGTCCATGGAAATACTCTTACCACAACCTGTACAGTCTCACCATAGAACTCTGTTGTAGAACTAGAGCGTAGAGCCAGATTTAATAAAATCCAAAGGCTTGAAACCTCCAATTTACCTTCTACCAAGACTTTCGAGTGTGCCATTAAGCAAATCATTAAAGCCAAGCCGTCTGACCAGACCGTATGAGAGCCCAAAATCAGACAGTAGACTAGCTTTGATAGCCAAACACACACACACAAACGCACATAGAGAGAGAGAGAGAGAGAGAGAGAGAGAGAAATAGATATGTTTTATGCCGTCCCACTTTTTTTTTTTTTTTTATAAAGGCTAAGGCGTTGCCCATGGTTTATATATATATATATATATATATATATATATATATATATATATATATATATACATATATATATATATATATTACATATATATATATATATATATATATATATATATATATATATATATATATATATAGAGAGAGAGAGAGAGAGAGAGAGAGAGAGAGAGACTCTGAGGTACAGTGGTAAAGTGTGCGTTTTCGTACACTGAAGAACGAGGGTTCGCGCCCCGCCAGAGTAATAAACTTTGGGAGCGTACTTCTGGCCACGTACTGCATTGGCGGACATCTGGGGTGCTGTGACTGAACCAGTGTCGCATGCTATAAAGTATGCTTGCACCCAGTCGGCTTGCACAGGCCGATTACACTTGGTTCACAGACTAGGCTACACACACATCCAAAGCCACTCCAACACTACATTACACTTACAAGCACTTCTCACCTTACATACAATCCCTACCAGACAGCTCATCTCAGCAGTTACTTCAACAAACAAGAGATGAGGCTATGGCACACACCTGATGTCTGACTTGGCTCGTATCTCTGACTGGGGTAAAAATAATGTGGTTGTTTTAATGCATCAAAGACTCAGTTCTTACACCTATCAACCCGACAAAATCTTCCACAGGTATACCCACTAATGTTTAATAATATTCAGCTTAATCCTGTATCATCGTTGAACATGTTTGAGGTTTCATTTACTTCGGGACTTATCTTGGAAAGATCATATTACATCTCTTGTAAAATCTGTTTCCAAGAGATTAGGTATGCTAAGCCTACTCCGTTCTTTCTTTACCCCTGCACAATTGTTGACTCTATACAGGGGTTTTATCCGCCCCTGTGTGGAGCACAACTCTCATGTGTGGGGAGGCTCCCCACATACAGCTTTTCTCAATAGGGTGGAGTCAAAGGCTTTTCGTCTCATACTGTTCAAGTCTCATACTGTTCAAGTCTAACTGTTACAGATATTTTATGAACAGAGGACACCAGTAATCTGGTGTATGGATTATTTTTTTTTTTTATTCATTTGTTTTTCCTTCCTCCGTTCTGTTATTTATAAAAAAAAAAAAAAAAACTCTCCTCTTACTGACTCCCTTCACATCTATCTCTTCGCCGCACTGTTGCATCTTTATCTCTTTTCTGTTGCTACTTTAATGGTCACTGCTCCTCTGAACTGTCTGTATGCATTTCTCCACCTCTACGACGGGCGCGTAACACCCGTCTAGCAGCAAACTCTCATCCCTTTTCTGTTCAACTCTCTAATGCAAGAGTTAACCGCTACTCCCAGTCCTTCATTTATGCAACAGGTCAACTCTGGAATTGTCTTCCTCTGTCTATATTTCCTGCTGCCTATGATCTCCAGTCTTTCAAACGCAGTGTGTCCAGGCATCTCGAAATGATCGGATCTTGAATTTGGCTCTCTATTGTATTTTGTTTTTCTCTTGGAGGGAACTGTTATTGTGGGCTCATGGCCTTTGGTTCCTTCTTCCTCGCATAAAAAAAAAAAAATCCCTGCTTCGGTTGGGATATGCCGGTCCTACAGTGGACACTCAAACGGCTGATGAGATGAGATGATTTATATATATATATATATATATATATATATATATATATATTATATATATATATATATATATATATATATATATATACATATATATACACTATATATATATATATATATATATTATATATATATATATATATATACATATATATACATATATATATATATATATATATATATATATATATATATATATATATATATACTGTATATATAGTTACAGCCCTGTCCCACACTGCCACAGGCTCTATTTCTGTTAAAATAGTTCAGTATGGGAAGGACGTTGCCCAGTGAGTTCTTCTTATGGTCAGCCTTTAGGGTGTGCTGGTACACAAGATCATTGAGGCGAAAATAAAGACTGGCTTCGTTAAAGTTCATCAGTTTATTTTCCAAAGTAATTCCACTTAATGCGTTCCAATCATTGTTCTCAAAAGCACTGGCTGGGGCTATAAACACTTTACTAACTGCTATTACACTTAATGTTTAACAACACTTCGTTGTGATATTATACTTAATGCTTGACACTTCACTGTTTTCTCAAGTTCCAATGATATACAAACTTCAATAACCTTGGTCACCAGCTTGCTACTGTTTTCACATGCACCTAAAATATACAATCTTCACTGACACTGACACTACACTACACTCAAAACTGAACCAAAACCGACTACACTTCACTCAAACCGACTTGACACCCGACTGAACTTGAAATAATCTCTAAATTGCATCTTTAGCATAAGCTTACACTAGCATGCAAAGCTTCGAGTATACTGACGGACAACAGTTGCCAATTCAAATACAACCAAAACAAGCCAAATCTGTCCCACATTACATAAATACACCCTAAATCATTTACCATATAACCAATTACATAATTTAACAAACAATCACTTAAATAAAACAATTATTGAAAAAAGAGCACAAAAATTAATGCATAATCTCATTGCGAAGTAACTATTACTCACAATAGCAGGCTATCTGCCAACTCTGACTCGTACCGAAACGGAAACTACTGTACATCGAAACGCCGAGAAGCTTCTCAGAGCACCTAATATAAATCTCACTTCTTAACAGTTCCGATAGTCAACCATTAAAAAAATACACAGTATATACAAACATAATTAATCCTTGTGGAACATCTAACTATACACAAAATAATCCTTCAGCTTATCAGGTCTTCTTTCTGTGCCGCTTCCAACGATGTCCTTGTTCTTCCAATAATAGTCCACTTCTCCTGGAAGGTCTTAGTCTTCTTCTTGAGTCACTTCTTCTCTTGGGAAACTCCACTATCATTCTCTTGAACTTCAGCTACTTGGTCCTCCTCAACATCCTCGGCTGCGGAAGAACACTCATTCCTCGGAGATGTCCCAGCCGAATTGTTCTGGCCCATGCAGGCAATGCCACAGACGATTCTACATGTGCCTATCTTTGGGCGAAACTTCCTGCCTCCCGAACTTGGACACGTTACGCCTCCGATAGGCGGTCCAACACAGGGGGTTGGCCTTCCCATGGGCTTTGCAGCTTCGGGTGACTGTCAGTTCTCACGCTTGAGGGTTGTATAATCCGAACTTGGTCACCTTCCTTGGAAGCTCACCTCACTTGCCTTGGCATCATACTTGCACCTCATCACCCTCTCCTGAAAACCGAGAGCTCTTCGCACTTGATGATATACTTCAGCTAGCCTCTCCTGAAGGCAGCTTTGCATAACCGGTGGTGTCTGTGGGCTGCCTTTCACCAGGTGGTCTTCCCATTAACAAGTCAATGGGTAAACGTAACTCGTGGGCCTCAACATCTGCTTTGCAGGAGTGTAGCCAGTAGGCCCATGGGATGCAGACCGATATGCCATCAGCAAAGCAAGCAATTTCTGGTCCCGGTCTGTCTGTGCATCAACGCAGTACTCCGACCAGTTCTTGTCCGAGGGTCCAGTTGAATTTGTCCTGTTGAATTTCTTCATCATCCCATCTGGATCAGGCCACAGTGGGATCATCCAGTCTTCTTGATCCCCAACAACTTGCAGCACTCACGAAACACAGCAGACACGAAGTTTCTACCCTGGTCTGAATGTAGCTCTTGTGGCATCCTAAAATGATAGAAAATTCTGATCAACCAACACCTGAGCAACAGTTGGTAAGCCTCCTGACCAGGGATAGCATAGGCTTCTGGCCGTGTGTGAAGTGAACGCATGGCAACACATATAGACTGGTTTCCTCTCCGGTGAGTGGCAAAGGTCCAGCAATGTCCACCTTTGCAACTGTTTCCATCGGTGCACACACTTGCTACAGCTATAGAGGGGCACAACCACATTTCTTGGGTCCCTTCTTGGCACAGCACACACAATGTACCCGACACCATTCTTCAGCATCCTTATGCATGCCAGTCCAGTAGAACTTCTGTCACAGCCGGCTTAGAGTTTTCTTCACTCCCAGGTGCCCACTAATGATCTGGTTACAGGGACTCATCCAAGATCTCAGACCTGGTCTTCTTCGGAACCATCAATTGCCAATACTTGCTGAGGCCATCGCGTCTCCCACTGATGCTCCAATAGTCCGTTGTTCAGACAAAGAAGGTTCCATTGACTCCAGTAACTCTTGGTTGCATGAGCGAACCTGGAAATCTCTTCCCAAGATGGACGCACTGTACTCTGCTGCAGCCACTATAGCACTGGTTGTAAATCTGCATCCTCCCTAGGTCCTCAACATCTGATGCCGACCCCGTCACTACAGTACAGCAGCATTTCTTCCTATGATTCCTATTCCTGCTACACTCCTTTTGCCACTGTTTTTCCAGTTCTCTGCACACTATTCTAGAATGTATGCTGTCCTGCATTTCTTCAGTGGAGGGTCTTCGTGCAGCCTTCTTCCTATCATCCCAACCCATTCTGATTCTGCAGGTAACTCAACACCAGTGCACAGTAAGCTTCCCTGAGGTCTACCATCAAATTCTTGAGGTTTCTTTTTACCTGGACCCCCATTATAGCTTTATACTTTACTAAGTTTAGGCCCTAAAAACTGGTGCATCATAATTAAGGCCAGGACTTAATTTTCAAAGACTTTGATTATTCAACCCCTGTAATGCTACCTTTAGTTGCCTGGGATCTGTTAAGATTCACCATACACTGTCCATTCCTTTCATATGCTCCCTGTACACCAACCTGAGGCTCAGCAGTGCAATATTCCTCTACATGCCACAATTTTATCACTGATTATCCTAACAGATGGTTTATCATATGCTTCAGCTGGCTATCTACATGTTGCCTGCAATATATCACTGTAAATCCCTCACTTATCTTCTAGCTGGATGTCTATACTTTGTCTGCACTCTGTCACTATTCTTTTGGCAATCTTCAGCTGGTTGTCCACATGCTGTTTTCGCTCCGTCATTATTTCAGCTCACTAACTGTCTTCAACTGTTCGTCTGTTGATGGTGTTTGTACTCTATCACATTATTATTTGTACCTCTGATACTTCGTTAGTTGTGTAGCTTGTTATATGTCTCCCTCCTTTCAATTGTTCCTGTTCTTCCTTCGTTTCCCCCATGGTTACTTCCTCCATAGCTGTCCTTGTATTCTCAACCTTAATTCCCTCTGATGCTCCTTGTACTGCTTCCTGAAGCTGTTCATATCGTTCTCTGTTTTCATCGTCTTGTGCCCGTAAATTTGTTATTTGATTTTCTTCTTCTGTGCCTGTAATTGTTCTTCATGCTTTTTCTGTCCTTCTTCACTTTGTAGCTTGTAATTGGTTCTTGGAGTTTTTCACTGTTCTTGGATTATTCTTTGAAGTTCTTCAGCACGTGCCTCTAGTTGTTCACTCAGCTCAGGGCTAGCCACATGACGTTGGCTTTGAGAAATTTCCTTCTCCTGTACAGTTTGAGACCTCTGTCTTTCACACCTCAAACCATGCTCGAAGTGGTTTAATGACACAGCAAAATTTCAATAATTCCACACTACTGATTACCATCAGTAAAACATCCTTTATCTCCACACCGCTGCTGGCTAGAACAATAGCGCCGTCCAGTATGGGTATTATCGTTGCCCAATAAAGAGCGTTCTTCTTATGCTCAGCCTTTAAATTTTTAGTAAAAATAATAATAAGACTGAAGAAAGAAAATAAAACATTGGCATCTTAAAGTTTCACTGTCTTTATTTTCCAAGCTAATTCCAATTTAATACTTTCCAACTTCACTGTCTTCACAAGTACTGGAGCTATACACTTTTTTACTAACCAAGCGATTACATTTGACGCTTGAACAACACTTCACAGTTGCTTTCGTTAAACACTTCTAGCTTGACACTTCACTGCTTTCAAGTGTTCCTAATAGATATTAACAAACTTCAATAACCTGTCATCATTTGCCAATGTTTTCACGTAAGTACCAAAAATATACAATCTTCAATTTCATTGACTGACACTCGCACTACACTCAAACGGAACCGTAATCGATCAAAATTTCACTGATCAATTGACTTGACACCCGACTGAACTTGAAATAATCTTCACACCGCATCTTTATATAAGCTTACATTACATGCCACCAGTATAATTGACGGACAACAGTTGCTGCCGTTCCAAAGATCAACCAAAACAAGCCAAAGTTGTCCCACATTACATAACACTCTAAACCATTTACCATAAGAACTTCTAATTATATATAATTTAATAAGCAATCGCTTTAATAAAACATTATTGAGAAAAAGAATACAAAAATTAATTTTATGTACGCATTAAAATAGCATACGCTCACAATAGCAGGCCAACTGATAATGATTTAATCAAATCCTTAGGGAATTAGTGAAATGAGTAAGTTGATGAAAGCATCATTTAAGGTTGTGATAATTTAGGTTGTGTTAGGTTAGGCCAGATAATCTAAGAGTCCAGTTCAAGAATAGCCTGTGTTATCAATTTTTAAGAGTTTTAGATGAGCATTTAACAAAAGCTGTAACATTTTCTTAACCTAACCAAACCTAACCTAACAAAATTAACCTATCCAGACCTAACCTAAACTTAACCTAAATTTTCCTCATTTAACTTAATCTGCAAAGAACAAATTAACCTAATCTTAGTTAATCAATTCCACACAAACGCATTACGAATTTCGCGCATTTTAAGGATTTCATGATAAAATTGGTTACACAATGTCCCTGTCGCATATATATAGTATATGCGTAGTAGTAAAGTAGTAGTAAGTAGTAGTAGTACTAAAATAGCAGAGAGATAGAAAGAGAGTAGAGAGAGAGAGAGAGAGATTAAGGCGTAAGATTGACAGTTTTTCAGTAGATAATCAACGTGAAATGAGTGTAGCAAGAAAGCGTAGAGCCAACAATACTTAAAAGATGAGAATAGGGGTCAGAGGATAAGCAGAGCCCGGGGGAGGAAAAGGAAGAGGAAATTGAAGAAGAATGAGTGGGAAATGCAGATGTGATGAAAAAGGCGTGAAGAGGGGGAGGAGTGAGGGTAGAAGTGGGGAGCATTCTTCAGCAGACGGGTACCTCGGACCCATACCTCTATACCAATTAATCTGGCCATTGAATGTAAGTAAGAATACTGTTCCCGCCAAGATTTTGATTGGCTTATGTGCTCGTTCACTCCATATGTTGTTGCTTAAATCAGTACTCTCTTTGTTGGTTCGATGTGATATCGAGTTTTCCGACAGTACAACTATTGCAAAGCAGAAAGAAATCCGTTATATACTTTCAACATACAATGAAATTTTCGTATGAAGATAGGGATACGAGTGAACAAAATATACTAACTCAAGCCAAGGTCAGCATTCGAACAATTCTTTGACGTCTGAGTAATCCATAATATAATAGAACAATAAGGAAACCTGCTTAATTCTAAATATTGGTATAACACACATTTAAATTATATGATTAACCGCACCCTTAAATCATGATTAATAACTCTGAATAATAAAAAAATCCAATTAAAAGACGAATCCTGTGGGGATTGAGGTTTGAAAAAAATCATAAAATCAAAGTAGGGGTTAAAGTGAAAATGACTTTAATATATTTCCTCTATTATCACACTTATGGAATCATCCTATAATTTAAACGTCGTTATACCAACGCTCAGATTAAGTTAAGATTTCCTTAATTTTCTGTTATATTAAAAGCAGACGTAATGGAATTGGTCAATTAGTGTCAATCTGGCTTTGACCATTGTATAATATATTGTTGACTGCGCACCTCTACCTTCCTACAAAAGCCTCAGCATTAATACAGTACATATCGGATTTTATTTTGCTTTAGATATCTATATTGTTGAAAAACTTTAGTATCATATTTGCTTTGGATTATAAAGAAACATTACCGGTTTAATAAACAACGGTGTTCGAATAAAACACCTCCAGCCAATCGTGAATCTCTATAAATAGTATTGTCAAGCACTCCCAGCCAGATAACAAATTGGTATGAGCGCTGTACAGGTAATGATCATAGGGCTTGCTGATCAGCAGGTAAACAGGAGAGGTGAATCGGGAGGGGTTGTAAAGGGGTCAGCCACTTTTTCTTTCTTTCTTTTTTTACTACTGTCGTACGATTATGCTTTCTTCAGGTTAAATGTCTGGCAGCAAAGTGGTTAGATTCATTCTATAGCCCCTCGAAAATTATTAACTTGATTTCTCAGTATTGCTGTGCTCATCCCGTGATATTACTTTCCTTTACTTGGGCAGAATGGATTAGAAAAAATTGACATTAACTAATGATATTTTGGATATAGAGACTGTTAAATTTTACTAGTGAAGGAAGTTGTGAAAAAAGTAGATTCCAGTGATGACATAAATACGAGTTCAGATAATTGGACTAAAAATTAAGAATGTATGGAGGTTCAGTTTAAATGATGGAAATTTCAATCATCAGAGATCCTGGATATCGTGTAGAATTCTCAACAAAATAGCATTGAATGCAATCTGACTGATGATTATTGATTTGTTTAGCAGGATGTAACCTGTAAGAACTAAGTGAATTTTTCTCTTTGAAAAAGCAAGTTGAAACAGGGATGTGTCATGTCTCTATGTTTGATCAATCTGTACATGGATGGGGTAATAAAAGAGGTACAAGGTAGGGTAGTGGATGTTGGAGTGACCCTGGTGAGAGAGGATAGTGTTTGGAAACCTCCGGTACTGTTGTTTGCAGATGATACTCGTGTTGTTGAGTGAAGACGAAAGGGGAGTTGCAAGGTTGTTTGGTGGGATGTGGAAAGTTTGGGAGAGTGCAGAAGAAACGGAATCTAAAGGTGAATGTAGGGAAGAGTAAAGTGATGGTCTTTGAGAAAGGGTGAAGTCAGTGAATGTACAGCGAGGCTGAATTGTGAGGAATTGGAAAATGCAGTACGTTTAAGCTACTTGGGTAGTGTGATTTATAAGGATGGAGGTTTGGAGTGTGGCAGTGCTTGAAAGGGTACAGCAGGGAAGAAAGTTTGTTGTCTTCTTTGAAAGCAGTGATAAGAAACAGGGAAGGGAGCATGGAAGTGAAAAAGTTACTACATGACACTATTGTGATACCAACTCTAATTTCTGCCGGAAGTAGAAGCTTGGACGTTAAAGGACACAAGTCAAGAGTGAGAGCAGTGGAAATGAGTAATTTAAGAGGAGCCTGTGGAGTCACATTACGAGAGACAGGGCCGACGAATGAGGATAGCAAAGAAGCGTTGTGGTGTGGATGTGGATGTGATAGGAAGCATTATGAGGAACACACTGAGGTGGTTTGAAGCATGTGGAGAGGACAGGGTGAAAGACTGACGAAGAGAGTGCATGTGAGTGAGGTGGAGGGGGCAGAGGGAGGGGGAGGCCGAGGATGAGGTGGAGGGATGGGGTGGAGAGTGCATAGAGAGAGGGGGGGGTGAGTTGGGAGCAGGGCAGAGAAAATTGCGGGGGACAGGGCGACTTGGAGGCGATTTGTTTGTGGTCACCCCAAACGGGATTGAGGCATTCCTGGCAATAGATAGATAGATAGATAGAACTCCAAGATAGTTTCAACTTGACAGGTCAACACAGACGTAGGTTGTAAGTAGCAGGCTATATGACGGTTAGTAGCACCTCTTCCTCACCAATTTTTTTCCATGTTACACCCGACATCAATCTGTATGCTTTGGATCGTGTTATTGTTTACATAGTGCACATCAGTAGTATTCAGTAGAATATTGAGACGCAGTGGGCAGACTAAATCGCTAGGGAAGAGCAGTACTGACATCACCAGAGCCACTAAGAATAAAAAGCCCACGGTGCACGAAATGGGAGGGTGTGGAGAACCGGCGCCGTTGTTGGACGTTCAATGCATCTTGGCAGGGGTGAGGTGGTCGCATTGGGTAAGGGAGATGGCGAGAACTGTGAACTTGCTTTTCTGGCTGACATCAGACAGGTTAATTTAGCTCGGAAAAATATACCTTGGCTTTTCCTAAAGTAAAATGCGTTATTTATTTATTTTTTTTTTAATGAAAATTACCTCTTCAATGCGAGAAGTCTTTCCTGAGCCGACAGCCCATCAAGACATTACTGCTAGAAAAAAAAAAAATTTATCGAGATGTGTCACAGTGAAAGGGTTAAGAAATTTGTATTTTCTCCAGCTAACGCCTTACATGCTCTTATTCAGCTGTTGGAAGCCCATCGTGCACATAAAGTTGAAAGATGCAGGACTTTCCTGTGGGACTGCAGGACTTTCCAGAGGTCCTATTCTGGCTAGCTTATAATGTTCACTAATATGTCTTCCTGGCTTCGCTTCATATCTGCATGGCGTATGTTGGCTATTATATATACGTCGATGGTGGCATGCCACAAAAGAATAGCAAGGTGTAGTATACACAACATACTACCAAGCGTGAGGAAAGATTGACTGTTGAAGACAGGCTTAGATGATAAGGTGAACGGTGTTATGCGAAACATTTAAACTGTTATATGCAAAACAAATCGCAAAAGAATAGGTGCTTTGAAATCATCCCGACAAGATGGAATGTGTGTGTGTGTGTGTGTGTGTGTGTGTGTGTGTGTGTGTGTGTGTGTGTGTGTGTGTGTGTGTGTGTGATAAAGATGTACTGAGAACAGGGGAAGGATAATAATATTAAAATCTGGGGATAGTTAAGCACTGAGGAATGAGATGCTGGGGTGTAAAGGAAGGGGCTGGAGTGACGGGCTTGCGGGAGTGGGACGGAGCGGGACAAGAAGGAAGGGCGCGAGAGGAAGCAGAGGTAGAGAAGGAGACGGGTATGAAGGAAAAGGGTGAAGAGAGAGGAGAAGGAAAGAAAGGATGAAGAGAGGGAGAAAAGGGAAAGAAAGGGTGAAGGGAGGGGGAAAAGGAAAGCAAGGCAGAAGAGAGGGGGGGAAAAGTAAAGAAAGGGTCAAGAGTGGGGGAAAAGGAAAGAAAGTGTGAAGAGTGGGGGAAAAGGAAAGAAAGGGTGAAGAGAGGGGGAAAAGGAAAGAAAGAGTGAAGTGAGGGGGGGAAAAGTGGGAAAAGAAAGGGGTAGAAGAGAGGGGAAAAAGGGAAAGAAAGGGTGAAGTGAGGTGGGCATGAAAGAAAGAGTGAAGTGAGGGGGAAAAGGAAAGGAGAGTGAAGTGGGAGGGGAAAGGAAAGAAAGAGTGAAGTGAGGGGGAAAGGAAAGAAAGAGTGAAGAGAGGGTGGTAAAGGAAAGAAAGGGTGAAGAGAGGGGCGAAAGCAAAGAAAGTGTAAACAGAGCTGGGAAAGCAAGGAAAGAGTGAAAAGAGGGTGGAAAGGAAAGAATGGAAGAGAACATGATGGGAATGAAGAAAGGAAAAGAAAAGGGATAGGAAAAAGAAGACACGAAGATGAAGAAGAGGATAGAGAGATGTAAGAATACGAGGAGGGAAGGAAAAGCGGACGACAGGGAAACGAAAAAGAGAATGGAAAGGAGGAAAATAAAGGAAAATGGGGCAAGGAGGAGAGGAAGGAGAGAGAGGAAAATAAGAGGAAGAGAAGAGATATCTATCTATTGCCAGACGCCTTCAATCCCGTTTGGGGGGTGGCCACAAACAAATCGCCTCCGCGTCGCCCTGTCCCCCGCCATTTCACTGCCCTGCTCCCTACTCACATCCCCCCTCTCTCATATACCTCTCCACTCCATCCCTCCATCTCATCCTCGGCCTCCCCTCCCACTCCCCCTCCACCCTTCACTCACATACACTCTAATGTCAGTCTTTCACCCTCCGTCCTCTCCACATGGCCAAACCACCTCAGTGTACCTCTCCTAACGCATCCTATCACATCCACATCCACTCCAGAACGCCTCCTTTATATCCCTACGTATCAGCTCTGTCTCTCCATGTGACTCCACAGGCTCCTCTTCACTAACTCATATCCACTTCTCTCAATCGTGACTTGATCAAATGTTCCAACAAAGTCCAAGTTTCACTTCTATACGTTAGAGTTGGTATCACAATACTGTCATGTAAGCAACTCTTTCACTTCCATACTCACTTCCCTGCTCTCTTATCACTGCTTTCAAGGAACCAGCAACTTTTCTTCATATCTTATACCCTTTCAAGCACTTCACCCTCCACAAACCTCCATCCTTACTCATCACACTACCTAAGTACTTAAACGCACTCACATTTTCCAATTCCTCACCATCCAACCTCACTGTACATTCAATGACTTCACTCTCTCTCAAAGACCATCACTTTACTCTTCCCTACAGTTCACCTTTAGATTCCGTTTCTTACACACTCTCCCAAACTCATCCACCAAGCCTTGCAGCTCCCCTTTTGTCTTCACTCAACAACATGGCATCATCTGCAAACAACAGTACAGGGAGTTTCCAAACACCTACCCTCTCTCACCAGGGCCACCTAAAATATCCACTACCCTACCTTGTACCTCTTTTGATACCTTATCTATATGGTTAGATTGAATAATCATGGAGACATGACACATCCCTGTTTCAACCCAACCTTCAAAGAGAAAAATTCACTCAGTTCACCATCCACATGCACTGCAGCCTTAGTACCATCATACATACCTTTCTACAGCATTCAACAACTTTCCCATCTACTCCATATATTCTCAATACTTTCCACAATCCTTGTCTATCCACCCTGTCATATGCTTTCTCCAAATCCATGAAAGCCACATACAACTTTCTTTCCCTCTCTCTCTAGAAACGTTTCCACTAAAGAGCTAAGAATAATCTGATCTACACAACCTCTTCCCTTCCTAAAACCTCCCTGTTCTTCTTCAACTAACTCCTCTGTTCTTTTTCTCTAACTTCTGTCAATGAGTATAACCTCACCATACATTTTTCCTATTATACTAAGAAGACAAATGCCCCTATGATTACCACACACTTCTTTTTCCCTTTTTCCTTTGTACAAGGGTTATTATACCTGACTTCCAATCGCCCGGGACTCTACCTTCCTCCCAGGCCAATCTGCACATCTTCCACATCCATTCTACTACTATCTTTCCCCCATGCACCAGCATTTCACCACACACTCCATCAATTCCAGCCTTCCTCAATCATAACTTTCTTCATTGCTTCCTACAACTTCTGTCCTACTGATTTCTTCCTGTCTTCTCACCTCCCTCCTCCCCAGCCATTCCCTTAGCCACTTACACTCGCATTACTTCCATCCTCTATGTTCACCACCTCCTTAAAATGTTCTTTTCCATCTGCTCACTCTCTCTCCCTTCTCCACTAGCAATCTACCATTTTTATCTTTCTTTACTCCCCTGCTAACATCAATTCCTAATCTGTCTTATTTCTCTTCGCTTCATTCCAGAACATTTTCTTACAACCCTCAACTTTACACTCAAATTCCTTCCAAATTCCTCATCCACTCTCTTCTTACTCTCTCCTACTAATCTTTTCACCTCTCTCTTCCATTCTACATATAACTCTCTCTTCCGCCTCTCAACTTCTTCCACGCCCCTATTTCTCATCCATTCATTGTATGTTTCTTCTTTTGTGCCACAGCCTGCTCTAATTCTCTTTCATTCCACCACGCTGTTCCTTGCACCCCCTCCGTCTTCTCTTCATCCCACATATCACATCACATGCTGCACATATTTCTTCTTTGAATATCCCACACACACCTTCCACGTCTCCCATCTTCTCCAATTCATGTTTGCCCAACTAGAAAATGAATAAGAGACAAATGAGAATGAATAAAATAAGTGGAGATTAAATGAAAAAAGAAGGGAGGTAGATGAGGATATATGGAGAGCAGAGAGGAAATAGAAGGAATTAGAGAGAGAGAGTGAGAGAGAGAGAGAGAGAGAGAGAATTAAGGGCAGAAGCAGTAGAATTAGAAGAATGATAACAGCATTAGAATGAAATAGAAACTGATTTTGACGAAGAAAAAGAAGGCAATTATAGAGATAAAAAATAAAAGAGAAAGAATGAAGGGACTCAAGCGACAGAGAAAGAGAGACAGGGAAAACTAATTACAGTGCAAGCGTGGAGAACAAAGCTACCGAACGAACACACACACACACACACACACACCTTTATAATTCCTGACCTTAGAAATGTGTAGACACCAAATCTGTAGATCAATCCATCTGTCATCCAATCCTACGTTGCCCCATGAGGAGTGTAGGAGCCTGGCCAGTGTTGGTCCTGACATTTAAGATGAAAGTGACCAGCTTCACTCATCCCTGAGTGGTATTAATGTGAGCAATAAACCCCAACCATCGCTTGGATATAAACCTTCACCCAGCTTAACTCCCCTTAATCTCGAGGCGTCACTTTCGTGACGCTTGGGAGCAAGGGATCACACCACGGGGCTGTCGCTTTTGTGATTCTGCGTTATATTGAATTCACTCCGGGCTTCCAAGTGGGGGCTTGTATCACCTATCAGTACTCTGCTAATATCCAACACTAGTCAGCACTCCTAATCTCATCTGTACTCCCATCCATTGTTGACAATTCTAGCCATTTCTCCCCTGTTCTTGACTCCCTCCCCTACCCCCCTCCATTACTCCTATCCTCTCGCCTGTCTGCCATAAGTACGCTAAGTAAATCTTCCCTGGAATTTTCCACTGATTTCATCCATTGGAAATAAGCCCTATGCCCTATTC
The DNA here is from genome assembly GCF_032717465.1 of Coenobita brevimanus. Classification (NCBI taxonomy): domain Eukaryota; kingdom Metazoa; phylum Arthropoda; class Malacostraca; order Decapoda; family Coenobitidae; genus Coenobita; species Coenobita brevimanus. The sequence continues at coordinate 30,407,500 of NC_137045.1, read as the reverse complement.
TTATACCAAATAATATATACAAGAAAGAAATAAGGTAAGGGAGAGAGGCTGGCATACACCTGGAATTGGCTAATTATCACCTGGACAACACCTCACGTGCACTCGTTCGCTAATTTTCGCTGTTTTTTTTCCCCTGAAACATGCCGCATAATCTATTTTCGTAATAAATATACATATAAGGAGGGAAGGGAGAAGCCTAAGTGATATTTACATTCACCTGGAACTAACCTAATTTATAACGTATTGTCTAGATTTCACAATCATTTCAGTGAAATACATATTGTTTCCCAAGAGCCACGCTATAGTACTGAATATCCCCTAAGTAGGCCTCTACCCCGGCCGTCCCTTATCAGTTCTCTCTCATCTTCCTAAGAGGAGGTACGTCTGTTCCTCTTGCTGACTTCAGGGCCTTTTTCACCCCCATGCAAGTGGGGCCCCAGGACCTTTACCCCAACAACTAAACCTCGTGTGGAAAGAGGTAAAGGGCTGACAATTGATAAAAAGAGTGACTACGATCTTTCTATTGAGTAAAACAGTGCAAGTGGAATTGTAAATAATGTGTAAATAATGTGTAAACAGCAAGTGAAAGTAATGAATGTAAATATACGTGAACAATGGAAAATAGTTTTATGGTTACTTCAAGTGACAGTGCATAACACAGTGTAAATAAAATAGAAATGTAAATAATGCAAATAAAATAGAGAACGCAAATAGAAATGTGTAAATGAGTAGTATAAAGAATACGTTATATGTTCTAGGAGTAACGAAAGTGAAAGTTTTACTCTAGCATGCTCTGAATACTATGAGTTATGAGAGTGAAGATTTAAAGTGATGACCCACTCTTAATGCTAGTATACAGGACGAGAAAGTGAATGCTATGCATTTTACTGAAAGAAATTGGAATCCCTACAGTGACAATAAACTAATACTACTGAAGGAAACTTATGGATAAAGATCAGAGATATATATAAGTGTTATATAGTAATAGAAATATAAAGTGTGAGGGGTTTTATGAATAATAAAATGACAGAATACCAAGAG
>NC_137045.1:30309990-30406359 GCF_032717465.1 Coenobita brevimanus | reverse complement strand
ACCTTACATACAATCCCTACCAGACAGCTCATCTCAGTAGTTACTTCAACAACAAGAGATGAGGCTATGGCACACCTGATGTCTGACTTGGCTCGTATCTCTGACTGGGGTAAAAATAATGTGGTTGTTTTAATGCATCAAAGACTCAGTTCTACACCTATCAACCCGACAAAATCTTCCAGCACAGGTATACAGTTCCTATACTAATGTTTAATAATATTCAGCTTAATCCTGTATCATCGTTGAACATGTTTGAGGTTTCATTTACTCGGGACTTATCTTGGAAAGATCATATTACATCTCTTGTAAAATCTGCTTCCAAGAGATTAGGTATGTTAAGCCTACTCCGTTCCTTCTTTACCCCTGCACAATTGTTGACTCTATACAGGGGTTTTATCCGCCCCTATGTGGAGTACAACTCTCATGTGTGGGAAGGCTCCCCACATACAGCTTTTCTCAATAGGGTGGAGTCAAAAACTTTTCGTCTCATACTGTTCAAGTCTAACTGTTACAGATATTTTATGAACAGAGGACACCAGTAATCTGGTGTATGGATTATTTTTTTTTTTTACTCATTTGTTTTTCCTTCCTCCGTTCTGTAATTAAAAAAAAAAAAAAAAAAAACTCTCCTCTTACTGACTCCCTTCACATCTATCTCTTCGCCGCACTGTTGCATCTTTATGTCTTTTCTGTTGCTACTTTAATGGTCACTGCTCCTCTGAACTGTCTGTATGCATTTCTCCACCTCTACGACGGGCGCGTAGCACCCGTCTAGCAGCAAACTCTCATCCCTTTTCTGTCCAACTCTCTAATGCAAGAGTTAACCGTTACTCCCAGTCCTTCATTTATGCTACAGGTCAACTCTGGAACTGTCTTCCTCTGTCTATATTTCCTGCTGCCTATGATCTCCAGTCTTTCAAACACAGTGTGTCCAGGCATCTCGAAATGATCGGATCTTGAATTTGGCTCTCTATTGTATTTTGTTTTTCTCTTGGAGGGAACTGTTATAGCGGGCTCATGGCCTTTGGTTCTTACTTCCTCGCATAAAAAAAAATAATCCCTGCTTCGGTTGGGATATGCAGGTCCTACAGTGGACACTCAAACGGCTGATGAGATGAGATAATTTATATATATATATATATATATATATATATATATATATATATATATATATATATATATATATATAATATATAATATATATATATATATATATATATATATATATATATTATATATATATATATATATATATATATATATATATATATATATATATATATAATATATTTTATATATATATATATATATATATGTATATATATATATATATATATATATATATATATATATATATTTATATATATATATATATATATATATATATATATTATATATATATATATATATATATTATATATATATATAGTTACGCCCCTGTCCCACACTGCCACAGGCTCCAACAGCAGTAGTCCAGTATGGGAAGGACGTTGCCCAGTGAGTTCTTCTTATGGTCAGCCTTTAGGTGTACAGTACACAAGATCAGCTGAGGCGAAAATAAACACTGGCTCGTTAAAGTTCACTGCCTTTATTTTCCAAGTAATTCCACTTAATGCGTTCCAACTTCATTGTTCTCAAAAGCACTGGGGCTATAAACACTTTACTAACTGCTATTACACTTAATGCTTAACAACACTTCACAGATATTACACTTAATGCTTGACACTTCACTGTTTTCTCAAGTTCCAATGATATACAAACTTCAATAACCCGTCACTGTTTGCCACTGTTTTCACAAGTACCAAAAATATACAATCTTCACTGACACTGCACTACACTCAAACTGAACCAAAACCGACTGCACTTCACTCAAACTGACTTGACACCCGACTGAACTTGAAATAATCTCTACCCCATCTTTATATAAGCTTACACTATACGCAAAGCTTCGAGTATACTCTCGACGGACAACAGTTGCCAATTCAAATACAACCAAAACAAGCCAAATCTGTCCCACATTACATAACACTCTAAATCATTTACCATACGAACTTAAATTACGTAATTTAACAAACAATCACTTAAATAAAACATTATTGAAAAAAAGAGCACAAAAATTAATGCATAACTTACGAAGTAACTACGCTCACAATAGCAGGCTATCTGCCAACTCTGACTCGTACCGAAACGGGAACTACCGTACACGAAACGCCGAGAAGCTTCTCGAGCACCTAGCTGGCAAATCTCACTTCTTAACAGTTCCGACAGTCCCGACAAAAATACACAGTATATACAAACATAATTAATCCTTGTGAAACATCTAACTATACACAAAATAATCCTTCAGCTTATCAGGTCTTCTTCTGTGCCGCTTCCAACGATGTCCTTGTTCTTCCACACAGTCCACTTCTCCTGGAAGGTCTTAGTCTTCTTCTTGAGTCACTTCTTCTCTTGGGAAACTGTCACCACCCTCTTGAACTTCAGCTACTTGGTCCTCCTCAACATCCTCGGCTGCGGGTGAACACTATTCCTCGGAGACGTCCCAGCTGAATTGTTCTGGCCCATGGTACTGCCACAGACGATTCACATGTACCATCTTTGGGCGAAACTTCCTGCCTCCCCGAATCCGACACGTTACGTCTGATAGGCGGTCCAACACAGTGTAAGGCCCTTCCCATGGGCTTTGCAGCTTCGGTGACTGTCAGTTCTTACGCTGAGGGTTGTATAACCAAACTTGGTCACCTTCCTTGAAGCTCACCTCACTTGCCTTGGCATCATACTTGCACCTCATCACCTCTCCTGAAAACTTGAGGGCTCTTCACACTTGATGATGTACTTCAGCTAGCCTCTCCTGAAGGTGCTTTGCATAACCGGTGGTGTCTGTGGGCTGCTCTTCACCAGGTGGTCTTCCCATTAACAAGTCAATGGGTAAACGTAACTCGTGGCCCAACATCTGCTTTGCAGGAGTGTAGCCAGTAGGCTCATGGGATGCAGACCGATATGCCATCAGCAAAGCAAGTAATTTCTGGTCCCGGTCTGTTCGTGCATCAACGCAGTACTCGACCAGTTCTTGTCCGAGGGTCCAGTTGAATTTGTCCAGTTGAATTTCTTCATCATCCCATCTGACTGTGGCCACAGTGGGGTCATCCTGGTCTTCTTGATCCCCAACAACTTGCAGCACTCACGAAACACAGCAGACACGAAGTTTCTACCCTGGTCTGAATGTAGCTCTTGTGGCATCCCAAAATGACAGAAAAACTGATCAACCAACACCTGAGCAACAGTTGCAGCCTCCTGACCAGGGATAGCATAGGCTTCTGGCCACTTTGTGAAGTAGTTCATGGCAACACATATAGACTGGTTTCCTCTCTCAGTGAGTGGCAAAGGTCCAGCAATGTCCACCGCAACTGTTTCCATCGGTGCACACACTTGGTACAGCTGGAGAGGGGCACAACCACATTTCTTGGGTCCCTTCTTGGCACAGCACACATAACAGGCCCGACACCATTCTTCAGCATCCTTATGCATGCCAGTCCAGTAGAACCTCTGTCACAGCCGGCTTAGAGTTTTCTTCACTCCCAGGTGCCCACTAATGATCTGGTTATGGGACTCATCCAAGATCTCAGACCTTGTCTTCTTCGGAACCACTAATTGCCAATACTTGCTGAGGCCATCGGGTGTCTCCCACTGATGCTCCAATAGTCCGTTGTTCAGACAAAGAAGGTTCCACTGACTCCAGTAACTCTTGGTTGCAGAGCTTAACCTGGAAACTTCTTCCCAAGATGGTCGCACTGTACTCTGCTGCAGCCACTATAGCACTGGTTGCAAATCTGCATCCTCCCTAGGTCCTCAACATCTGATGCCGACCCCGTCACTACAGTACAGCAGCATTTCTTCCTATGATTCCCATTCCTGCTACACTCCTTGCCGTCTGTTTTTCTGTCTTCTCGCACACTATTCATCAAGGCTGTCCGCATTTCTTCAGTGGAGGGTCTTCTGCAGCCTTCTTCTTATCATCCCAACCATTCTGATTCGCAGGTAACTCAAATTGTGCACAGTAAGCTTCCCGAGATACTCTACCATCAAATTCCTGAGGTTTCTTTTTACCTGGACCCCCATTATAGCCATGCACTTTACTGTTTGGGGGCCTAAAAACTGGGGCATCATAATTAAGGCCAGGACTTAATTCTCCAACATTCTGATTATTCAACCCTGTAATGCTACCTTTAGTTGCCTGGGATCCGTTAAGATTCACCATACACTGTCCATTCCTTTCATATGCTCCCTGTACACTAACCTGAGGCTCAGCAGTGCAATATTCCTCTACAGCCACAATTTTATCACTGATTACCTTAACATGGTTGACTACATGCTTCAGCTGGCTATCTACATGCTGTCTGCACTATATCACAATTCCCTCACTTATCTCTAGCTGGATGTCTACATTCTGTCTGCACTCTGTCACTATTCCCTTGCTAATCTTCAGCTGGTTGTCCACATGCTGTTTTCGCTCCGTCATTATTTCCTCACTAACTGTCTTCAACTGTTCGTCTACATGGTGTTTACACTCTATCACATTATTTCATACCTCATACTTCTGCTGCCGTAGCTCAGCGTATATCTCCTCCTTCAATTGTTCCTGTTCTTCCTTCGTTTCCCCCATGAAAGCATCTAGCAGTCCTTGCATTCTCAACCTTAATTCCCTCTGATGCTCCTGTACTGCCTCCTGAAGCTGTTCATATCGTTCTCTCTGTTCTTCGTTCTGTGCCTGCAATTGTTATTTGATTTCTTTCTTCTGTGCCTGTAATTGTTCTTCATGCTTTTTCTGTCCTTCACTTTGTGCTTGTAATTGTTCTTGGAGTTTTTCACTGTTCTTGTAATTGTTCTTTGTGTTCTTCACATTGTGCCTCTAGTTGTTCACTCTGTGCCTGTATTAGCTTCATGATTGTTGCCAGAGAAATTTCCTTCTCCTGCACAGTTGAGACCTTGTCTTCACACCTCCTGCGTCCATGTCGAAGGTTTCACACACTGCAGCACTTAATAATCCCACACTACTGACACCAGTGTTACATCCCTGTCCCACACTGCCACAGGCTCCAACAGAAGTCGTCCAGTATGGGAAGGACGTTGCCCAGTGAGTTGTTCTTCTTATGGTCAGCCTTTAGGTGTACAGTACACAAGATCAGCTGAGGCGAAAATAAACATTGGCATCTTAAAGTTCACTGTCTTTATTTTCCAAGTAATTCCACTTAATACTTTCCAACTTCACTGTTCTCACAAGCACTGGAGCTATACACTTTTTACTAACTGCTATTACACTTAATGCTTAATAACACTTCACAGTTATTACACTTAATGCTTGACACTTCACTGTTTTCTCAAGTTCCAATGATATACAAACTTCAATAACCCGTCACTATTTGCCACTGTTTTCACAAGTACCAAAAATATACAATCTTCACTGACACTGACACTGCACTACACTCAAACTGAACCAAAATCGACTGCACTTCACTCAAACTGACTTGACACCCGACTGAACTTGAAATAATCTCTACCCCATCTTTATATAAGCTTACATTATACGCGAAACTTTGAGTAAATTCTCGACGGACAACAGTTGCCAATTCAAAGACAACCAAAACAAGCCAAAGCTGTCCCACATTACATAACACTCTAAATCATTTACCATACGAACTTAAATTACATAATTTAACAAGCAATCGCTTAAATAAAACATTATTGAAAAAAAGAGCACAAAAATTAATGCATAATGTACGAAATAGCTACGCTCACAATAGCAGGCTAACTGACAATGATTTTATCAAATCCCTTGGGAATTAGTGAAATGAGTAAGTTGGGATGGGTTAATTAAGGTTAGGATAATTTAGGCTGCAGTTAAGTTAGGCTGGGATAATCTAGGTTCAGTTTGGTTAGGTTAGCCTAGGTTACTTTGGTTTGGTGAGGTTTAGATGAGCATTTAACAAAGCTTAACATTTTCTTAACCTAACCAAACTAACCTATCCTGACCTAACCTAAACTTAACCTAAATTTTCCCAGCCTAACTTAACCGCAGCCTAAATTAACCTAACCTTAGCTAACCCATCCTACACAAAATTCATTTCGCGAATTCCCTAAGGATTTCATGATGTCACTGGTTACACAATGTCCCTGTAGCATATATATAGTATATGCGTAGTAGTAGTAGTAGTAGTAGTAGTAAGTAGTAGTAGTACCAGTAGTAGGAGAGAGAGAGAGAGAGAGAGAGAGAGATTGGTTATAAGGACGACAGTTTTTCAGTAGATAATCAACGTGAAACAGAGTGTAGCAAGAAAGCGTAGAGCCAGTCAATACTTAAAAGATGAGCTTAGGGTCAGAGGATACAGAGCCCGGGGAGGAAAAGGAAGAGGAAATTGAAGAAGAATGAGTGGGAAATGCAGATGGATGGAGGAAGCGTGAAGAGGGGGAGGAGTGAGGGTAGAAGTGGGGAGCATTCTCGAGCAGACGGGTACCCTGACCTATACCTCATACCAATTAATCTGGCCAGGCATGTATGGCAACACTGTTCCCGCCAAGATTTTGATTGGCTGGAGGTGTTTGTTCAATTTTGTTGTTGCTTAAACCAGTACTCTCTTTATTATCGGATGTGATACTGAGTTTTCCGACAGTACAATCGTCAAAAGCAATATGAAATCCGTTATATACTTAACAACAATGAAATTTTCGTATGAAGATAGGGATACGAGTGAACAAAATATAATAGTCCAAGCCAAGGTCAGCATTCGAACAATTCCTTTACGTCTCCAGCAATCCATAATATAATAGAACATTAAGGAAACCTGCTTAATCTAAATATTGGTATAACACACATTTAAATTATAAGATCAGTCCGCACCCTTAAATCGTGACACAACTCCGAATAATAAAAAAAATCCAATGAAAAGACGAATCCTGTGGGGACGGAGGTTTGAAAAAAATCGCGAAAATCAAAGTAGGCTAAAGGAAAATTATTTCATTATATCTCCTCTATTATCACACTATGGACTGATCCTATAATTTAATTGTGTTATACCAACGCTCAGATTAAGCAGATTTCCTTAATTTTCTGTTATATTACGGTGTGCTGGTGACGTAATGGAATTGGTCGAATGCTGACCTTGGCTTGGACTATTGTATAATATATTGTTGACTCGTACCTCTACCTTCCTACAAAAATTTCATTGTTGTTAAGTATATATCGGATTTCATTTTGCTTTAGACGATCATATTGTTGAAAAACTTAGTATCACATTTGATTATAAAGAAACTATCGGTTTAAGCAACAACGAAATCGAATAAACACCTCCAGCCAATCAGAATCTCGGAGGGAATAGTGTTGCCATACATTCCTGGCCAGATAAATTGGTATGAGGTACAGGTAATGATCACAGGGCTTGCCGGGATCAGCAGGGAAACAGGAGAGGTGTTTCGGGAGGGGTTGTGGGGGCGGGGTCTGGGCTACTTTTTCTTTCTTTCTTTTTTTTTTTTTTTTTACTACCGTCGTACGATTATGCTTTCTTCAGGTTAAATGTCTGGCAGCAAAGTGGTTAGAATCATTCTATAGCCCCTCAGCACGATGACCTCTTGATTTCTCAGTATTGCTACCATCCCGTGATATTATTTTGATTGGGAGAATGGATTAGAAAAAATTTCCATTAATTAATGATATTTTGGATATAGAGACTGTTGTACTTTACTAGTGAAGGAAGTTGTGAAAAAAGAGATTCCAGTGATGACATAAATACGAGTCTAGATAATTGGGGTATCATAATGATGGAGGTCTGGCTTAAATGATGGAAATTTCAACACTGAGATCCTGGATATCAGTAGAATTCCCAACAAAAGAGCCGAGATTGTAATCTGACTGATGATTATTGATTTGTTTAGCAGGATGTAACCCAAGAACTAAGTGAATTTTTCTCTTTGAAAGTTGGGTTGAAACAGGGATGTGTCATGTCTCTATGGTTGATCAATCTGTACATGGATGGGGTAATAAAAGAGGTACAAGGTAGGGTAGTGGATGTTGGAGTGGCCCTGGTGAGAGAGGATAGTGTTTGGAAACTCCCTGTACTGTTGTTTGCAGATGATACTGTGTTGTTGAGTGAAGACGAAGGGGAGCTGCAAGGCTTGGTGGATGAGTTTGGGAGAGTGTGTAAGAAACGGAATCTAAAGGTGAATGTAGGGAAGAGTAAAGTGATGGTCTTTGAGAAAGGTGAAGTCAGTGAATGTACAGCGAGGTTGAATTGTGAGGAATTGGAAAATGTGAGTACGTTTAAGTACTTGGGTAGTGTGATGAGTAAGGATGGAGGTTTGGAGGGTGAAGTGCTTGAAAGGGTACAGCAGGGAAGAAAGTTTGCTGGTTCTTTGAAAGCAGTGATAAGAAACAGGGAAGTGAGCATGGAAGTGAAAAAGTTACTACATGACACTATTGTGATACCAACTCTAACGTACGGAAGTGAAGCTTGGACGTTGTTGGAAGGACACAAGTCAAGAGTGAGAGCAGTGGAAATGAGTAATTTAAGAGGAGCCTGTGGAGTGACATGGAGAGACAGGCTGACGAATGAGGATATAAAGAAGCGTTGTGGTGTGGATGTGGATGTGATAGGAAGCATTATGAGGAACACACTGAGGTGGTTTGGCCATGTGGAGAGGATGGAGGGTGAAAGACTGACGAAGAGAGTGCATGTGAGTGAGGTGGAGGGGGGCAGAGGGAGGGGGAGGCCGAGGATGAGGTGGAGGGATGGGGTGGAGAGGTATATGAGAGAGGGGGGGGGTGAGTTGGGAGCAGGGCAGTGAAATGGCGGGGGACAGGGCGACTTGGAGGCGATTTGTTTGTGGCCACCCCAAACGGGATTGAGGCATCTGGCAATAGATAGATAGATAGATAGAACCCAAGACAGTTTCAACTTGACAGTTTAAACACAGACGTAGGTTGTAAGTAGCAGGCTATATGACGGTTAGTAGCACCTCTTCCTCACCAATTTTTTTCCATGTTACACCCGACATCAATCTGTATGCTTTGATCGTGTTATTGTTTACATAGTGCACATCAGTAGTATTCAAGAGAATATTGAGACGCAGTGTGCAGACTAAATCGCCAGGGAAGAGTTAGTACGACATCACCAGAGCCACTAAGAATAAAGCCCACGGTATAATGAAATGGGAGGGTGTGGAGAACCGGCGCCGTTGTTGGACGTTCAATGATTCTGGCAGGGGTGAGGTAGTCGCATTGGGTAAGGGAGATGGCGAGAACTGTGAACTTGCTTTTCTGGCTGACATCAGACAGGTTAATTTAGCTCGGAAAAATATACCTTGGTTTTTCCTAAAGTAAAATGCGTTATTTATTTATTTTTTTTTTAATGAAAATTACCTCTTCAATGCGAGAAGTCTTTCCTGAGCCTAATAAGCCCATCAAGACATTACTGCTAGAAAAAAAAATGAATGAGATGCCGTCACAGTGAAAGGGTTAAGAAATTTGTATTTTCTCCAGCTAACGCCTTACAGTTTTATTCAGCTGTTGGAAGCCCATCGTGGTCATAAAGTTTAAAAAGATGCAGGACTTTCCTGTGGACTGCAGGATCAGAGGTCCTATTCTGGCCAGCTTATAATGTTCACTAATATGTCTTCCTTGTCAGTTTATATCTGCATGGTATGTTAATATTATATATACGTCGATATGGCATGTACAAAAGAATAGCAAGGTGTAGTATACACAACATATTGCCAAGCGTGAGGACAGACTCACGAGAATACAGGCTTAGATGATAAGGTGAACGGTGTTATGCGAAACATTTAAACTGTTATATGCAAAACAAATCGCAAAAGAATAGGTGCTTGAAATCATCCCGACAAGATGGAATGTGTGTGTGTGTGTGTGTGTGTGTGTGTGTGTGTGTGTGTGTGTGTGCAAAAGATGTACTGAGAACAGGTGAAGGATAAGAATATTAAAATCTGGGGATGGTTGGGAGCACTGGAATGAGATGCTGGGGTGTAAAGGAAGGGGCTGGAGTGACTGGCTTACTGGATTGGGACGGAGCGGGACAAGAAGGAAGGGCGAGAGGAAGTGAGAGGTAAGAAGGAGACGGGTATGAAGGAAAGGGTGAAGAGAGAGGGAGAAGGAAAGAAAGGATGAAGAGAGGGAGAAAAGGAAAGAAAGGGTGAAGGGAGGGGGAAAAGGAAAGAAAGGGTGAAGAGAGGGGGGGAAAAGGAAAGAAAGAGTGAAGTGAGGGGGAAAAGGAAAGAAAGGGTGAAGAGAGGGGGAAAAGGAAAGAAAGGGTGAAGTGAGGGGGAAAAGGAAAGAAAGAGTGAAGTGAGGGGGAAAAGGAAAGAAAGAGTGAAGTGAGGGGGGAAAGGAAAGAAAGAGTGAAGTGAGGGGGGTAAAGGAAAGAAAGGGTGAAGAGAGGGGGGAAAGGAAAGAAAGTGTAAACAGAGGGGGGAAAGGAAGGAAAGAGTGAAAAGAGGGGGGAAAGGAAAGAATGGAAGAGAACATGATGGGAATGAAGAAAGGAAAAGAAAAGGGATAGGAAAGAAGACACGAAGATGAAGAAGAGGATAGAGATGTAAGAATACGAGGAGGGAAGGAAAAGCGGACGACAGGGAAACGAAAAAGAGAATGGAAAGGAGGAAAATAAAGGAAAATGAAAGTAAGGAGGAGAGGAAGGAGAGAGAGGAAAAGGAAGAGGAAGAGAAGACATATCTATCTATTGCCAGACGCCTCAATCCCGTTTGGGGTGGCCACAAACAAATCGCCTCCACGTCGCCCTGTCCCCCGCCATTTCACTGCCCTGCTCCCTACTCACATCCCCCTCTCTCATATACCTCTCCACCCCATCCCTCCATCTCATCCTCGGCCTCCCCCTCCCACTCCCCCCTCCACCTCACTCACATACACTCTCCACGTCAGTCTTTCACCCTCCATCCTCTCCACATGGCCAAACCACCTCTGTACTCCTCCTAACGCATCCTATCACATCCACATCCACTCCAGAACGCTCCTTTATATCCTCATTTATCAGCCTGTCTCTCCATGTGACTCCACAGGCTCCTCTTAAATAACTCATATCCACTTCTCTCACTCTTGACTTGTGTCATTCCAACAAAGTCCAAGCTTCACTTCCATACGTTAGAGTTGGTATCACAATACTGTCATGTAGCAACTTTTTCACTTCCATACTCACTTCCCTGTTTCTTATCACTGCTTTCAAGGAACCAGCAACTTTTCTTCCTTGTTATACCCTTTCAAGCACTTCACCCTCCAAACCTCCATCCTTACTCATCACACTACCCAAGTACTTAAACGCACTCACATTTTCCAATTCCTCACCATCCAACCTCACTGTACATTCAATGACTTCACCTCTCTCAAAGACCATCACTTTACTCTTCCCTACAGTCACCTTTAGATTCCGTTTCTTACACACTCTCCCAAACTCATCCACCAAGCCTTGCAGCTCCCCTTTGTCTTCACTCAACAACACAGTATCATCTGCAAACAACAGTACAGGGAGTTTCCAAACACTACCCTCTCTCACCAGGGCCACTCCAACATCCACTACCCTACCTTGTACCTCTTTTATTACCCCATCCATGTACAGATTGAACAACCATGGAGACATGACACATCCCTGTTTCAACCCAACCTTCAAAGAGAAAAATTCACTCAGTTCACCATCCACATGCACTGCAGCCTTAGTACCATCATACATACTCTTCACAGCATTCAACAACTTTCCATCTACTCCATATATTCTCAATACTTTCCACAATCCTTGTCTATCCACCCTGTCATATGCTTTCTCCAAATCCATGAAAGCCACATACAACTTCTTTCCCTTCTCTAGAAACGTTTCCACTAAAGAGCTAAGAATATCTGATCTACACAACCTCTTCCCTTCCTAAAACCTCCCTGTTCTTCTCCAACTAACTCCTCTGTTCTTTCTCTAACTCTGTCAATGAGTATCCTACCATACATTTTTCCTATTATACTAAGAAGACAAATGCCCCTATGATTACCACACACTTCTTTTTCCCTTTTTCCTTTGTACAAGGGTTATTATACCTGACTTCCAATCGTCCGGGACTCTACCTTCCTCCCAGGCCAATCTGCACACATCTTCCACATCCATTCTACTACTATCTTTCCCCCATGCATCAGCATTTCACCACACACTCCATCAATTCCTGGGGCTTTCCCCAATATAACTTTCTTCATTGCTTCCACAACTTCTGTCCTACTGATTTCTTCCTGTCTTCTCACCTCCCTCCTCCCAGCCATTCCCCAGCCACTTACACTCGCATTACTTCCATCCTCTATGTTCAACAATTCCTTAAAATGTTCTTTCCATCTGCTCACTCTCCCTTCTCCACTAGCAATCTACCATTTTTATCTTTCACTCCCCTGCTAACATCAATTCCACCCTGTCTTACTCTCTTCGCCTCATTCCAGAACATTTTCTTACAACCCTCAACTTTACACTCAAATTCCTTCCAAATTCCTCATCCACTCTCTTCTTACTCTCTCCTACTAATCTTTTCACCTCTCTCTTCCATTCTACATATAACTCTCTCTTCCGCCTCTCAACTTCTTCCACGCCCCTATTTCTCATCCATTCATTGTATGCTTTCTTTTGTGCCACAGCCTGTCTCACCTCTTCATTCCACCACGCTGTTCCTTGCACCCCCCTCCGTCTTCTCTTCATCCCACACATCACATCACATGCTGCACATATTTCTTCTTTGAATATCCTACACACACCTTCCACGTCTCCCATCTTCTCCAATTCATATTTGCCCAATCAGAAAATGAATAAGAGACAAATGAGAATGAATAAAATAAGTGGAGATTAAATGAAAAAAGAAGGGAGGTAGATGAGGATATATGGAGAGCAGAGAGGAAATAGAAGGAATGAGAGAGAGAGAGAGAGAGAGAGAGAGAGAGAGAGAATTAAGGGCAGTAGTTGAAAGTAGAATTAGAAGAATGATAACAGCATTAGAAGCAATAGAACTGATTTTGACGAAGAAAAAGAAGGCAATTATAGAGATAAAAAATAAAAGAGAAAGAATGAAGGACGGAAGGGAGAGAGAAAGAGAGACAGGGAAAACTAATTACAGTGCGTGCGTGGTGAACAAAGCTACCGAACGAACACACACACACACACACACACACCTTATAATTCCTGACCTTAGAAATGTGTAGACACCAATTTGTAGATCAATCCATCTGTCATCCAATCCTACGTTGCCCCATGAGGAGTGTAGGAGCCCGGGGCTAGGCAAGTTGGTCCTGACATTTAAGATGAAAGTGACCAGCCTCACTCATCCCTGAGTGGCATTAACGTGAGCAATAAACCCCAACCATCGCTTGGATATAAACCTTCACCAGCTTAACCCCCCCTTAACCGCGAGGCGTCACTTTCGTGACGCTTGGGAGCAAGGGATCATACCGCGGGGCGTCGCTTTTGTGATTCTGCGTTATATTGAATTCACCCGGGCTTCCAAGTGGGGGCTTGTATCATCTATCAGTACTGCCAATATCCAACACTAGTCAGCACTCCTAATCTCATCTGTACTCCCATCCATTGTTGACAATTTAGCCATTTCTCCCCGTTCTTGACTCCCCTCCCTACCCCCCCCTCCATTACCCTATCCTCTCGCCTGCCCGGCCGTGCTACGCTAAGTAAATCTTCCCTGGAATTTTCCACTGATTTCATCCATTGAAATAAGCCCTATGCCCTATTCTTATACCAAATAATATATACAAGAAAGAAATAAGGTAAGTGAGAGTGCCATACACCTGGAATTGGCTAATTATCACCTGACAACACCTCACGTGCACTCGTTCGCTAATTTTCGCTGTTTTTTTTTCCCCTTGAAATATGCCGTATAATCTATTTTCGTAATAAATATACATATAAGGAGGGAAGGGAGAAGCCTAAGTGATATTTACATTCACCTGGAACTACCTAATTTATAACGTATTGTCTAGATTTCCTGCCAATCATTTCAGTGAAATACATAGCTGTTTCAAGAGCTACGTTGGTAGTACTGAATATCCCCTAAGTAGGCCTCTACCCCGGCCGTCCCTTATCAGTTCTCTCTCATCTTCCGAAGAGGAGGTACGTCTGTTCCTCTTGCTGACTTCAGGGCCTTTTTCACCCCCATGCAAAGGGCCCTGTGACCTTTACCCCCTACTAAACCTCGTGTGGAAAGAGGTAAAGGGCTGACAATTGATAAAAGAGTGACTACGATCTTTCTATTGAGTAAAACAGTGCAAGTGGAATTGTAAATAATGTGTAAATAATGTGTAAACAGCAAGTGAAAGTAATGAATGTAAATATACGTGAACAATGGAAAATAGTTTTATAAGTTACTTCAAGTGACAGTGCATAACACAGTGTAAATAAAATAGAAATGTAAATAACGTAAATAAAATAGAGAACGTAAATAGAAATGTAAATGAGTAGTATAAGAATACGAGTATATACCCTAGGAGTAATGAAAGTGAAAGTTTCACTCTAGCATGTCTGAATACTATGAGTTATGAGAGTGAAGATGAAAGTGACATTCACTCTTAATGCTAGTATACAGGACGAGAAAGTGAATGCTACGTATTTTACTGAAAGAAATTGAATCCCTACAGTGACAATAAACTAATACTACTGAAGGAAACTTATGGATAAAGACTGTAGATATATATAAGTGTTATATAGTAATAGAAATATAAAGTGTGAGGGGTTTTATGAATAATAAATGACAGAATACCAAGAGCGAACTAGCGCAAGTGCAGCGGTCAGACGCGCTCATAATTTTCATTGCTTTCACAGTGGGGTTTTTTTTGGAGTATGGATCCCAAACTACTTGAAAATCATAGAGTAGTGTTTATAGTGTTAATATCTGGCTGTGGTAATCGTATTACGAGTTGTCGGGAAGTGTAAAGTGGAGACTTCGTTACCCAACTTCAGAGGTCTCCACAAGTCCTACGGTAACTGACGAAGGCTCAACAAACATTCCAGGAGAAAGCTGAAGGTATGTGCCATAAGCATATATAATTTTAATATTCTAGGACTAATAACTAATTTTTGGCAAATATTTTTTGAGAGTCTGTCAGAGCCCGAATAAACCCGCGGCACACGCAAAACATCGGTAAACATGCCCGCGGTGTAGGGGTTAATCCGACTGAGGCACCATAATTACCCACTAAACCACCAGGTGCCCAAATTTAGTTATATGGTTACCATCCAACGTAGTAAATGGTTTCCTGGTGTACAGGAAACCATTTGGCTTGTCACTCAGTGTAAAATCACCTGTAGACAGAAGGAATAGGAAAGAATGAAGGAAAGAAAGACAGAAGAGGGAATCTAAAGTCACTCATAAGCAGAAGGATGAGGAAAGAATGAAGGAAAGAAAGATGATGGAAGGAATGAAGGATGGAGAAGAGGAAAGGGCAGACACCCGAGAGCAGTACTATAACAAGTGAGTGGATGGTGAGCGCCCTCACCTACCACAACCAATTTGTAGAATGACACATTATTTTTGTCACAGTTTATCCATAGTTACGTTTCTTATAGCCTCGAGATTACTGATCAGATCCTTTATTTATGTTATTGTCTAGTTTTATTTGATGTCTTGTTTCCATTTGATGTTTTTATTAAGCTTATGTAACATGAAAGGGAAAGTGGAGATTATATGTAACTCATCCAATGCGACAAGTCTCTCCTAAGCAGAATAAAATCGTCTGAAGATAGCAAAGCGGCAAATAATGGCCACCGTGCTGAAGAAATTAAAAATATATAACTTTTGGTCTCTCATCGCTAGTATGAAGTTTACATAAGTAAGGCTTTGGAATTTCGTCCAGATGATGGGTTTTATATCATAATAATCCACTTCACATGTGAGCGATGGCTGTAACTCTTCCACCACTCTATGTGATGTAATCCGGGTCTGAATACTGCTGTTAACTAATTATTCTGAGAGACATTAAAAGTATACATTTTGAATAACTGCCAGAAGTACTACGTGACTTTATTCGCGGATTTAGGTCTAGCCACTACCCTGGATATTGCTGTGTTTGCGTCTTTTGGCAGATGGGGCAAGGCGCGCGGCGGTGTTCAGTGCTTTTCAAACCAGGGCACCATCCACGCCGCAACAGTATTCAGTCTTGTCGCAATAAATACCCGTTAATTTGCATCGGACTTTGGATTCACTTGTTTTGCGTGTGTGACATAACATCATGTAAAACCTCTAGGAGCATACACAGGTCACCTGTCGTCCAATGGTGTAGCCTATTGTATCCCTGCCTCGGGCCTCTACACCTCGAAGGGGGTAATTTGGGAGTTTCTGATACCGCTATCTAGATCTGTATTGTTGGTGGCACAGGAGACTTTGTAGCACTTTCGCTTAGCCATTAATTTGGCATATTTCTTCCTTAATATTCTCATTCATGCTAATTATTACTCATCAATATTATAAAAGAGATGATGCTCTCAAACAAATTAGAGGATGAGGGAGGTGGGTTACAATACTTCCCTAGTCACTGAGAATAAGGCACCTAGTAGTTTCAGAAACAGTACCAAATTTTCTGTAACTACTACGTCAGTGTCTGTGGTGAAACAGAAAATTAGACAAAAAATCTCAAGTAAATCGTTAAACAATATGAGGCATAGACTGTAGCACCAGTCGAGCAGGGCAGTATTGCAAGGTGGATGGAAAGCTGATGACTGGGAGAGCTGGAGCTCCCGTTTTATCAGCCCTCAGGACTAGTTCCTGACCATCCTCCTTTGCTGAACTTTTTCAGTGTCTCAGTAACACAGAGAGTAGGCCAGAATGCTCTTCAATACAAGTTTTTCTAACTATCTACACCAAACTACATGCACAGTACACACTAAACTCTCTTTTCCAAAATTTAAAAAAAAAAAAAAAATCATGGCTACTCAACAGCCTCAGAGTCCCCAGGGGGGGAGACCATAAATGCCCCCATCTTCCGCCCCTCTCCCAGTGACGACTTGAGCTGCCTGGAACCTCTGTCTGACTCACTTCTCATTTCTGCAGCATTCGCGGCCTTCCTTCTAACTTTCGCTCTGTTGAGCACCACCTCTCCTTCTCTAAACCTCACCTCCTTTTTCTAACTGAGACTCAGCTATCTGAGGTAGCTGACAGCAAACCCTTCTTTGTATCCTTCTACTTTCTCTATACTCATTTCAAAGCCAAAGGTGGGTGTTGTGTATAGATACGCAACAACTTATCTTGCTCTCATGTTCCTGAACTTGATTCATCTGAATTCTCTACACTCTGGCTTCGGCTTTCCTGTTATTCTCTGACTAAATATATCTACGCTGTTTACTTATCCCCAAATTCTACTATCAAAAATTCTTCGACTATCTTACTTCTACGATGGAACAAATTTTATCCATTTCTCCTTTCTCTGAAATCTCCATTCTGGGAGATTTCAATGTTCACCACCACCTTTGACTCTCCTCTCCTTTCACTGATCCACCTGGTGAACAAGCCTACACCTTTTCTATCTTTAATGACCTAGAGCAGCTTGTACAGCATCCTAGCCATATCCCTGACAGCCTTGGAGAGAGCTCCAACTTAATTGACCTCTTCCTTACAAATGATCCTTCTGCTTACACTGTTAGTCTTTTCTCTCCGTTGGGCTCCTCCAATCACAACCTTATCACCTTAACCTGTCCTACCGCTCCAGTACGGCCTGTGGACCCTCCAAAGAAACGTCGTCTGTGGCACTTTGGAGCTGCGAATTGGGAGGCCCTCAGACAATATTTCTTTGATTTTCCCTGGAATGATTATTGCTTCCATGGCCGGGAGCCATCTAAGTGTGCCTCGCGCATTATGCAGGTTATTCTCAGGCATGGAAGGATACATACCCTTCTCATATCCTTTGACTAATGCAAGAAAGCCTTGGTTTAACCCGCCCCATCCCGACGTTTTCTGGGCAGTGGTACGCCCCAGTCCCGACATTTAGGGACCTTTTTTTTGTTTAGGCTCAAACATTCGATTTTGGTGAGAAACATCGAAAATTCATAGAGAAATCGCTCACCTGAGGTTTAAAATACTCGATCCAGGTATGAGTACCTCCTTACCTGACTGGGTTTTTTACCAAGCTGGCACCAAAGAAAACGAGTTCTATGGGAGGGTAACTATTTTATCCACTCATAAACAGTATTTATTTATTTACTTGGTACAAATTTATATGTAGTACAAAAGTATATTGGTTTTCAAACAGTAATATAAGCATTATAAGCATTGTTTCACTCACTAACTCATCACCATTTATGACCTTTTTTTCCCACATTACCTGATCATCATTTCTGACTGTTTCTTCCTCAAATGCTATGTAAAGTTTGTCCTCCACATTGTCATCGATTGGGAAATCACTCTGGCCCTGAATGTCTTTATTGGCCAGGTCACTGGTAACAGGTGAATTGCCGAGAAAATGGCGTGCAGGGGGGGGGAGAGGTTATGTGGTGTAAGGCATTGTCCCTGCTTGGCATCTTGTAGAGGAATATAGGAAGGAGTTCTGTGTATATGTGTCAAAAATCACTCGCGAAATCACTCGCGAAAATTGAAAATGGTGCAAATTAGGGACCTTGCAATGTTGCCGCGTTAATTTACGTCTCTGGGATATGAGTGCACATCATGTGAGGACGTGAATTCACGTCTCTGGGACGGGGCGGGTTAATCATGCTTGTTCTAATGCTGTCCACAACAAGGAGAGGGCCTATAAAAGGTACCAGAGCCAACCCATCCCTGAATCACATCTTTTTTATGTTTCTGCCCGGAATCGTGCTGAGTTTGTTCTTCGCTCTGCTAAAAATAATTTCATCTGTACTAAATGCTCTCAACTCTCCAACTCGAATTCTTCCCCTCTCCTTCTGGTACTTCTCCAAAAACCTTTCTAACAACTTTACCTCATCATCCTTTCCTCCTCTTTTCTACTCTGATGGTTCTGTAGCTCTTTCTTCTACTGATAAAGCAGATCTCTTCACTCAGACTTTCTCCTCCAATTCTACCTTAGACGATTCAGGTGCTGTTCCTCCATCACTTCCCCCCTCTGAATTCCTCATGGCTGACATTATAATTTCTTCAGCTGATGTATTTTCTGCCATCACAGGCCTCAATACTAACAAGACATATGGGCCTGATGGAGTCCCTCCTGTTGTCCTCAAAAACTGTGCTTCTGTGCTTACACCCTGCCTAGGCAAGCTCTTTCGCCTCTATCAACTTGTACCTTTCCTTCTTGCTGGAAATTTGCTCTCATTCAGCCAGTCTCAAAGAAGGGTGACCATTCCCAACCCTCTAACTATCGTCCAATTGCTTTAACATCCTGTATCTCAAAAGTTTTCGAGTCAATTCTTAATAGAAAAATTTTAAAGTATCTTCCCTATCACAACCTTCTTTCTGATTGTCAGTATGGGTTTCGTCAGGGATGCTCCACTGGTGATCTTCTCACCTACCTTTCAGACACCTGGTCATCCTCCTTTCGGGACTTTGGCGAAAGCTTTGCCATTGCACTTAACATCTCAAAGGCTTTCGATCGAGTCTGGCATAAATCTTTCATTTTCAAACTGCCCTCTTACGGTTTCTATCCTTCTATCTGTGCCTTCATCTATAGCTTCCTTTCCGGTCGTTCTATAGCCCCTGTTGCAGACGGCCATCGTTATTCTCCTAGATCTATCAACATTGGTGTTCCTCATGGCTCTGTCCTATCACCAACTCTCTTTCTTTTATCCATCAATGACCTTCTAAGCCGTACATCTAATCCTATCCACTCATATGCTGATGACTGCACTCTTCACCTTTCCATTCGGTTCCCGCAACATCCATCTTAACAGTTACTTCAACAAACAAGGGCTGAGGCTATGGCACACCTAATGTCTGACTTGGCTCGTATCTCTGAGTGGGGTAAAAATAATCTTGTTTTTAATGCATCAATGACACAGTTCTTACATCTATCAACCCGACAAAATCTTCCACAGGTGTACCCACTAATGTTCAGTAATATTCAACTTAATCCTGCATCATCCTTGAACATGCTTGGGGTTTCATTCACTCGGGTCTTATCTTGGAAATATCATATTACATCTCTTGTAAAATCTGACTCCAAAAGAGTACGTGTGCTAAGCCGACTCCGTTCCTTCTTTACCTCTGCACAATTGTTGACTCTATACACGGGTTTTATCCTCCCCAGTGTGGAGTACAGCTCGCATGGGTGGGCCCCGCTGAGGGGGGTCACCTTGACGTGGTGGCGGGGCTTGAAGCGTGGCTGGCAGTGCCACCTACTTTGGAGGCATGCCTACCTTTGTAGGGTTCGGCATTTGTCAGTGTCGTGGACCAAGCACCCCCTGCATCACTGGTGGAGGGGGCCTGCTGGTGATGCTAGTCCCTGCTCACTTGCCATCTTGGGCAGGACTGTTGCCTCCCCACGTGTTTGCCGTGCGTGGCGTCCCGTAATGCTGGGAGACGGGAGTCCTGGAGGTTGAGCGATGCTGCACGGTGCGCCCTCCAGCTAGCAATACACCTCTTTGGTCCCTTATTCTGGCTAGACGGGCGGCCTGGTTGGGCCCGACCAGGTCAATCGGCTGGTCATGCGTTGGCTAGGGTCAAGTGGGCACTGGGGGGCCTGGTGGCTCCTATCGTCCTGGAGTCACCCTTGTCCAGGCCCCCGGGTGGTTACCTGCGTATACTCTCCCACTACCTCTGGGGTTGCCTGTGGTGTTGTCCCTGGCATACGACCTCCCCTTGTTGGGCTCCATGGTGGGTGGAGGGGTGGGGGAATGAAGTCTTTTTATATCACATGGCACAGTTAAATCAAAATGTTGACGACGATGGATCTGTCCCCGGCCATTTCTCAGACTCTGCGCCCCTTATTGCCACTCTGGAGCCTTTTCAGGCCCCTGGGGACTTCCCTTCTGCCCCAGCGTTCAACTGGGACTGGGAGGAGGTCTCGTAGGGTTGCTTGGACTCCAAGATTTGGCCCAGAGGAAGCAGTAAAGGAAAATTTCAAGAAGTATCTAGTGCTGAAATCCTCTGCAGGTGGCTCAGTGCTGGATATGGACATTTTTAACCTGTACCGTGCCATTGTGTCTGCCTGTGGCCGTGAACCAGTGATATCCACCCAAGGGGATGGTAGCCTCCTAATTGAGGTTTCCTCCCCAGAAGAGAGCTCACGTCTCCAGACTCTGACCTCCGTTTCTGGTCATAGTGTATCCTGTACACCTCACGGCACATTTAACCAGTGTAAGGGGGTCATTTACTCCCGGGACCTCCTCCGATACCCTGAATCACAGTTACAAGAAGAACTACGGTCTTATGGTGTCATAAAGGTTGACCGGGTACAGAAGAAAATTGATGGTGTTCTGACCCCAACTCCGACACTGTTTCTGATTTTTGAACGCTTGACTTTGCCTGCTTCCGTGAAACTTGCTTGGCTCTCTCTGCCTGTGAAGCCTTATGTTCCGAACCCAAGGCGGTGTTTCCACTGTCAGGGGTATGGACATGTAAGCAAATTTTGTCGGCGTGCATTGGCTGGTCTTCCTGGTGTCTGTATCTCCTGTGGTGAATCGAGTCATATCGGTGATTGTCCAGGACCCCCTAAATGCTATCACTGTGGGGGTCCTCATGCTGTATCCTCAAAAAACTGTCCTCGCTACTGCCTGGAAAAGGAGGTTCTGAGCATTCGCACACGTGAGAAGGTTTCTTTTCCAGAAGCAAAGAGGAGGGCCCAGACTCTCTTCTTTCAGCCTGGAATTACTTATGCTTCTGCCCTTTCAGGGGCACCTGTACATCGTACTGTGACCCAGAAGTTGCCACGACCCTTTACAGTGACCACTTTCCCAACTACTGATTTGACAGATATTACTCCTGAAATTACTAGTACAGTATATGTGAGAATGTTTCACGCCCACCCACTGCTCCAACTGTTCCTACCTCCACTTCAGAAGCTGACAGTTTGCACACTTCTGTGGTGGTGGCGGATGTACACGCTGATGTAACTCATCCTGTCTTGTCCAGTATTCACAAGGCTCCTTCTGTACCCAGTAAACGTCACCGTAACTCGTCAGAGTCCTCAGAGCCTGACAACCGGCCATCCAAGGTCTCTGTTGTCGAACCTTGTATTGCCCTCTCTCTTGTTCCCTCTGCCTCAGAGGCTGAGGGGTCTAGCCAGGTGGAAGATGCAGCTGGTGGTTCACCTGTGGTCAAGTCCCCGCCTGGAGATGGTGTTGGAGAAACCGTTGGTGCTATAGTTCTGAAAAGTACAAAGTCATCCTCACAGGGTTCGAATCCCGTTGACACTCTTTCCACTTCTGAGGCTTCTAACAGAGGCACTGGCCGTCCCATATCACCCAAGGTGGCCTCCAAGCCACTTTCCAAGCCGTATGTTACTCCACCTCTGAGGAAGAGTGTTGGAAAATTTCCCTCTTCCTCGTCCTCACGTTTGTCCACGGATGCTCAACATAAGGTGCAGGTTCCTGGTGCTGGGCAGTCTCTTCCCAAGGGCCCTCCTAAGCATCATTCCAAACCCGCTCGTATGTCAGGAGGTGTACAGTCCCGCACTTGATCATAATTTTCCCTTTCACAATGGGTTCTATCATCCAGTGGAATTGTCGAGGTTTACGTGCCAGCTATGAGGAACTGTGTCATCTAGTTTCTCAATTTACTCCTTTATGCATGTGTATCCAGGAGACCATGGTTGGTGAGGCTGTTCCTCCTGGTCCTTCTGGCTACAATGCATTTTATTCTGATCCTGTGCCAAGCCAAGGTCGTCGTGGAGGGACTGCTATCTTCCTCCGCCAGGATATTCCATATAGTCATCTGGATATTTCTGGTCCCCTGCAGGCAGTTGCTGTCCGGATGTTTTTACGTCGGCAATATACAATTTGCAGTCTTTATCTTCCTCCCAGCGCTACTGTTGAAAGGGCAGATCTGGAACGCCTTATTCATGGCCTTCCTTCTCCCTTTCTATTATTAGGAGATATGAATGGACACCATCCACTATGGGGTAACAGTGAGGCCAACCCTCGGGGTGTAATGCTGGCCTCTGTAGTGGAACATGAGGAGTTGGGCATTTTAAACTCCAATAAAATGACTTATTTCCATAGCCAGACAGGAACTTTTACTGCCATTGATTTGTCCTTATGTTCAGCTGATGCTGTTTTAGATTTTAACTGGGATGTGTTGCCAGACCTGTATGGCAGCGACCATTTTCCTTTACTCTTAACTGCTGGTGCAGGTGGACCTCAGCCACGTCTTCCTCGCTGGCATCTGGATAAGGCTGACTGGCCACGTTTCAGGGAATTAAGTTCCATTTCCCTTTCTGTGAATGAATTTGGCTGTCTTACTGAGGCAGTGTCATATTTCAATAAAGTGTTGCACTCAGCAGCCCGATTATCTATTCCAAAAACGAAGGGTCAGTTTCCTAAACGCCCGGTTCCTTGGTGGAACTCTGAGTGCAGTTCTGCAGTGAGAGCCAAACGAGTCGCCTTCTCTCGACTTCGTCATCACTGTGGGGATCTTCAGTATATGATAGCGTATCGGAGGGCACGAGCTCATATGAGGCGGGTTTTGAAGGCGGCCAGGCGTTCATCCTGGAAGAGATATGTTTCCTCCATCAATTCAAGGACTTCCATCACCCAGGTGTGGAACCGGGTAAGGAAAATTTCAAGGCAGTTTACTGTTCCATCTCCTCCCGTTTTATCTGGAGCAGGTGGAACTGTTGCTGATCCTTTTGCTGTTGCAGAGTTGCTTGCTGAACATTTTGCCAGTGTGTCACAGAGGAATGCAGATACGCCTTCAGCTTGCCACCGTCGGCGCCTAGAGTCTCGTGGTCTCAGTTTTGCCTCTGCTGGGGGAGAGCCTTACAATGTTCCATTTTCAATTTCTGAACTCCAGACAGCTCTGTTGCAGTGCCATGATTCTTCTCCTGGTTATGATGATATTCCTTATGCCTTTCTACATCACCTGTCTGATGAGTCCCTTTTGTTTTTACTTTCACTGTATAATAAGATCTGGTGTTCTGGGGAGTTTCCGGCTTGTTGGAATGTTGCTGTGGTTACAGGCAAGAAATTATTGGCCTATTTCTCTAACGTCATGTATATGTAAAGTTTTGGAAAAGATGGTCAATGTTAGGCTTGTGTGGTTTTTGGAGAGAGATGACTTATTATCCCCTGCCCAATATGGTTTTCGAAAAATGCGATCTACCTCTGATGCACTGCTGACCTTGGAATCTTCTGTTTGTGAGGCTTTCTCCACTAACCAACACCAGGTCACAGTTTTCTTTGATCTGGAGAAGGCATATGACACTGCTTGGCGTCATGGCATTTTACTTTCCCTTCATGAGTTTGGTTTTCGTGGGCGCTTGCCTATTTTTATCCAACAGTTTTTATCTAACCGTTTTTTAAGGGTGAGAGTGAGAGGAGTGCTTTCTAATGCCCGTGAACTAGAAGATGGAGTACCACAAGGGAGTATCCTAAGTGTTACTCTGTTTGCTGTAGCCATTAACAGTGTAATCAGTGTACTTCCTGACGGTGTACGAGGATCATTATATGTCGATGACCTCTCAATATCCTTCACCGCATCTAGAATGTCTCTGATAGAGAGGAAGTTGCAGCTTGCTCTTAATAGAATTTCTGACTGGGCAGAGTCATGCGGTTTCCGATTTTCTTTAACAAAGACAGTGGCTATGCATTTTTGTCGTCTTCGTGGGGTTCACCCAGACCCAGACTTGTATCTCTATGGTAGAAGAATACCCTGTGTGGAAGAGACACGGGTTCTGGGCCTTTTATTTGATAGACGACTAACCTGGGTTTCTCATATTCGCTCTGTTAAGGTGGCTTGTCTTAAAGCTATGAGTCTTTTGAAGGTTTTAGCTCATACCTCTTGGGGTGCTGACCGTCAGACCCTGCTCCTCTTGCATAGGTCTCTTATTCTTCCTAAACTTGAATATGGATGTGAGGTTTACGCCTCTGCAACAGATGCCCGTCTCCAGTTGTTAAATTCTGTGCATCATGCTGGTGTACGTCTGGCAACTGGGGCATTCAGATCATCCCCGATTACAAGTTTGTTAGTAGATGCTGGTGTACTCCCCTTGGATTTGCGACGCCAGTTGCTAATGATGAGGTGCTGGTATCGTCTTCACCGCATTCCAGACTCAATTTCTTGTGCCATCGTCTCCCAGGATTCCCAATCTTCTGCTTATGACACCCGTCCTAATCTCCCGAAGCCATTTGGTTACAGGGTCCGGTCTGTTATGCTAGCCCTCTCTGTCCCGAGACTGGCAATTTGTCCACATCGGATCCCTAGGGTGGGTTCCTGGCTACTCCTCGTGTGACGTTTTGTAGGTCTGTTGTGGAAAAAAGGACTCGCTTTCCTTCTCAGGTGTCCCTCTCTCTCTTTTAAGAACATGCCTCTATTCATGAGGGTTCTGTCCCTGTCTATACTGACGGGTCTAAGACTGATACTGGAGTAGGATTTGGTGTTGTTTTCCCTCCTTTAGTAGGGGCGGTAGTCTTCCTGCATTACTTCAGTGTATACGGCAGAGCTGACTGCAATTTTATATGCTCTTAAAATCATTTTTACTCTCCCCGAATCCGTTTTTGTGATTTATAGTGACTCACGTAGTGCTCTGTCTGCACTGGAGTCTTTTAATGCATCCCATCCATTGATTTTATCAATTCTAGAGTGGCTTTTTCTTCTTGGCCGTCGTGGCCGCCATGTGAACTTCTGTTGGGTTCCCGCACATGTAGGTGTGGTGGGCAATGAGAGGGCAGATTTTTTAGCTAAAGCTGCGTCTTCTCAACAGCCCCCAACCGACTACCCCCTTCCTGCTTCAGATGTAACACCTTACCTGCGGTACGCAGTTGGTACGTGTTGGCAGAGGCACTGGGATGTTGTTTCTCATAATAAACTGAAAGAAATCTTTCAGAGAGGGGTTGTGCCAAGAGCTCTTCCTTCCATGTCTCGGCGATTGGAGGTGGCTCTTGCTAGACTTCGCATTGGGCATTCTCGGCTTACACATGGGTTCCTCATGGGTGGTGAGACTCAACCATACTGTGATGACTGCCTTGTTCCCCTTACTGTCCGTCACTTGCTTGTCGAGTGTCCGAGTCTGGGGGACCTGCATCAGAGATTCCTCTATAGGCATAAGGGGGCAGATGGTGCCTACTGTTTGTCCTCAATGCTCGGTGAAGCCTCTAGCAATTTTAGTGATGTTTTTAGTTTTCTTCAGGAGGCGGGCCTCCTTCCACTTTTATAAGTAATTGATATTTTATATTTTATAAATTATGCTTTTATTATTTTCAGTGTTTTATTTCGACTAACAAATTTTAACTTTATTTTGAATATGCATTTTTTTATTTAGCTGCACCTTTTACTTTGGTGTCCAGCGGCATATGACCCTGGCAGTTGCGCCGCCAGTTTTTAATTACTTTCAATCAATCAATCAATCGCATGTGTGGGGAGGTTCCCCACATACAGCTCTTCTCAATAGGGTGGAGTCAAAGGCTTTTCGTCTCATCAACTCTCCTCCTCTTACTGGTTCCCTTCAACCTCTGTCTCTTCGTCGCACTGTTGCATCTTTATCAATTTTCTATCGCTACTTAACCCTTTAACCGCGGGTATTGTTTTGGTCTGACTGTCCTCTCCCGCGGGGGTTTCAGCCAAATGTAAACAAACCTTTAAACCTTAATAACTCTGCACAGAATAAAGCTAGAGAAAAAAATAAGGTACCATTAGAAAGTACTATCCTTCAGCTTTCCATTTATGTAGGTTTCATGACTTTGTTGACTTTCACAGGACGGGCAGAGCCGTTAGAAGTGAGGGGTGTGAAATAACTATTTTACGCCCCACACACCAGTACCAAATGCCAACCACTATCTCATAATAGTATAAACATATATGAACACTGTACATACGATAAACACCCACTCTGTGTTCACTGAGGTAGGTAAAAGGCACTTCCCTGCGGCTGCGCCCGCTCTTCACTGCGGCTGCGCCTCACTTCACTGCGGCGGCACCCGCTCACTGACGTTTCAGGCGATCTTTTCATTATTTCTAACTTCTAATATTATTTTACATATAATCTGGGCAATATACATTATATTTACACTGCACTTATTACTATATTGCGTCACTGTCGCATCACAGAATTACACAAGTGCCGCAGAATTACACAAGTGCCACAGATTCTCTTATTACAATATCACTTATTATACTGGCCAATATTTACATTTATTTCTAGGCAAAATATCCCTTATTACTACATTATCCATTATACAATTATTGGTAAAGCACGTCACTGTCGCATCACTATATATCACTGTCACTTTCAGTATTTACTCAGAGAGTGGTACTCGGCAAAGCACGGAGTTACACAGAGAGCGACTTGGCATTCCAGGCACTGGTGTGTGCTCATTTTTCTCGTCCGAGGCCTCTGTGTGGTGTTATGACATACTCTGCAGCGGCCCTGTGACAACCTGCCGCCTGCTGTAAGAGGCAATTTCACAAGCTGGTGCCGGCTCATGTAATTGCGGCACTAAAGACGGTCAGGTTGTGTGTCAGAGTGTCGCCTCGGGATCAATGCCGTCACCTGACCAAATCGTGCAAGCAGCTGCTGCACGACAGTCTTGGAAAACTGTCTCAGTGATGGTTGCCTTATGCCCCCGACTTGTGTCTTGTAGAGAATGAAGGCGTTGAGCATGCACATATCGAGCATGTGCAGGCAAGCCTTCCTGTACCATCGGATGTTTCTCCTGAGACAGTCGATTTCGCCAATCATCATATCAGACTTATCAACAAGTCTCATATTGACATTGTAATCAATGACGGCATCAGGCTTCATGATTGGCTCTCCCGTCCTGTAGCTGACCTTCCCAGTTCTCTGCAATTCCCCCTTGTGGATGGTGCTGATCATATTCACGACCTTCTTGTCATGCCACCTGATCGCCAGAAGCTTGTCTGACTTCTTCAGGTGAACATCTCCCTTGGATGATGATGATGCTTCGGGGAAACTTGGCCACTCTTTCCTATAGCTCCGTACAGTGCCAACAGTGCCAATGCCGTGTTCAGCCAGGTATTTGGAGAGTTTCGGTGCTGTGAAGTAATTGTCTGTGTACAGCACATGATTACCACCAAAATACCTCTCCATCAGCACTTTTACAACGGAGCCAGAGAAGCCAAGGGGGTCTTTCCTGTTCACGTCCATTGTACTAGCAGAGTAGATGACAAAATCCAGGATATACCCCGTCTCACAGTCACACAGCACAAAGAACTTTATCCCAAAGCTGTGGCGTTTGCTGGGGATGTACTGCATGAATTTGAGACGTCCTCTGAACAATACCAGGGATTCGTCTATGACGACTTTCTGCATAGGCCGGAAAAATCGCATAAATCGATCCCTAATCCTGTTGAGAAAATCCCTCACTTTCCACAAAGGGTCAGTTTGGGACGGGTTTGCATTGTCAGCGAAGTGCAGGTATCCTAGCAGCTGTCGGAACCGATCCCGTGACATATACTTCCCGAATATTGGGATAGTAGTAATGTCATCCACGAGCCAGTACTCCTTCAACTCAAGTCTCTTTATATGGGGCATCAGAAACATTAGTGCAAAAAACACATACAGCTCTCTGATTCCGACAGGCAACCACGACACTTGCTTTGGTGAGCCAATAGGTCCCAGCCCTTCTGCTGCACACTGAGCTGCATACCTATTGGTCTCATCGCTGACATGCTGCACGATTTCATCATCCATGAAGGCCAGGAAGCAGTCCACAAAGTCATCTCCTGTGTTGCATGGAAAGGCAGGCTGTATTCCAGCATTTGTCATATGAAACGGCGGATTGTGTGGCTGAAAATCTGCACCATCAGACCAAGCAAATGCATCAACCTTCCCTGTGCGTGGTTCAGTGGAAGTGGCAGGTTGCATTGCACTCGTTTCCCCATGAGAAGGAGCTGAGGTGGAGGCAATGGGTGAGGCAATGGGTGAGGCAGGAGGTGAGGCAGGAGGCGAGCGGGAGGGGGGTGAGGCAGGAGGCAACGGGGAGGGGGGTGAGTGCGGGGGCGGTGAGTGGGGGGGTGGCGAGGGTGAGGGAGCTGAGCGGGGGGCAGCCGGGGGGGTTTCTGACCTGGTGCGTGGTGAAATTTGACCCTTTCTACCCCGCTTATCACCTCGCTTATCTCCTCGCTTATCGCCCAGCTTTGCCCTCCAACTGCCACGCATCCCCTTTGTTCTAGGCCGGCCTGCACGGCCTGCCTTCCCTCGCTTTGCAGGCTCTGGGAATTCGTATTCCTCAGATGATGTAGACTGAGGAAAGGGCACGGCAGATGATGATGATGATGTGAGGGCAATAGGGCTAGGGGAACGGGAAATTGATGGGAAATGCTTACTAGGGCCTGATGTGGGAGACGTAAGTCTGTGCTTCACTCCCTTCCCACGTGCAATACCAGTTTTGACCATAGGCGCCTTCCCTTTCCCAGAGTAAGTTGGGGGTGGTGGGGGGGAAACAACATGATCACTTTCATCACTGTCACTATCAATGGAAAATGGTTCACCACCAATCACTGCCAAATCGTCACTGCTTGCTGTGAGTGTGTCACTTTCACTGCCACAATCAAGAGTAGTACATACTGTTTTGTCCAGCTCAGTTCTAATTTCAGGAGTGCTCGACCCCTTCTGCCTCGCCGTCGGCAGTTCCTTCACCGGTGTAGAGGTAGAAGGCACACTAGCACTAATCACTTTCGAGGAGGAAGCGAGCGACAATGAGTTGGGACGGAGCGCCATTCTCACGCACAGAGCTGGACAGATACTGACTGATGCGGGTCAGGGCACGGGTGGGGGGGCCCCCTCGGGGTTGGAGGAGGGAGGTGTGGGATGGCTGGCATGAAAGAACTCGACAGCTACTCTTGCGTGAGACACTTTGCGTGCAGGAAAAACGCGCGGTGTTCAAAATATTCACGATCATTCCAGAATGACACCCGCGGTTTGGTCCATTTTTGTCAATGTCATTCTGGAATGACACCCGCGGTTAAAGGGTTAATGGTCACTGCTTCTCTGAAATGCCTGCTTGCATTCCTCCACCTCTACAATGGGCGCTAGCACCGGTCTAGCAGCAAACTCTCATCCCTTTTCTGTCCAACTCTCTAATGCAAGAGTTAACCGATATTCCCAGTCCTTCATTTATGCAACAGGTCAACTCTGGAACTGTCTCCCTCTGTCTCTATTTTCTGCTTCCTATGATTTCCAGTCTTTCAGACGCAGTGTGTCCAGACATCTCAAAATGATCGGATCTTGATTTTGGCTCTCTCTTGTATTTGTTTTTCTCTTGGAAGGAACAGTAATTGCGGGCTCATGGCCTTTGGTTCCTTCTTCCTAGGATAAAAATAATAAAAATAAAATAAAATGTGGGTTGTGAAACCTTCCAGTCAGCGAGAAAGTGGACCCTGGTAGTTATAATGGTAAAAAGAATCCCCCTGTACCTAATACCATATTTGACCTCTAACAAACATGTTAACAGTCATAGACCCCTAGTATCTAATACCTCATTGTCCGTGAGAGGACAGGTGCCCAGAACTTCAACATTAGAGAAAAAGCAGCACGTGAAATTACAAGTGCAGGTGTGCATGACGGCTGCTCCAGTTTTCAGGAAAAACAGTAAAAATGGCGAGCAGCATTTTCCTCTGCTGACGAGGGGGGATGGGGTGCTCGGGTTTGGAGCCTTTTTATGCAGCCCATTTCTTGCTAGAGGATGGGTAGCTGTTTCGTGAGTCGCTGTATTTGTGTTGCATATTTTACAGTTTGTGTTCTGGATGAATTATTGTCGTGTGGGTTGTGAATAGATGGCAGCCTTCTGTGTGTGTGTGTGTGTGTGTGTGTGTGTGTGTGTGTGTGTGTGTGTCTGTGTGTGTCTGTGTGTGTGTGTGTGTGTGTTCTTACCTAATTGTTCTTACCTAATTGTATCTTTACAGGAATGAGTCAAGTTCGTTCTGTCCCGTGCCTTAAACCATATTTATCGTACATATCCTTAAATTTGTGAATTGTTTTGGCAAACATTATTTCATTCGGTAGTGCATTCCACTGATCAGTTGCTCTATTTGGGAAACTAAACATCCTTATGTCTATATCACCTCTCTTTTTATGCAGTTTTTTGCAGTGTCTTCTTGCTGATGCATCCCCATAGGTTAAGTAATCATTTATGTTTATTTTCTCCTTCCCTGATATGTAATTATATAGCATAATCATGTAACCTCTTTTCCTTCTCTCCTGTAGTGTTGGTAGATTCAGTTTTTCTTAGTCTTTCTTCGTAGCTTAGATCCCTTAAGCTTGGTACCCATCTTGTAGCGGCCCTTTGAACTTTTTCAATCTTGTCTGTGTTTTTTGAGATGAGGACTCCAGACTACTGATGCATACTCCAGGGTTGGTCTGATGAATGATGTTATTATCTTTCTTAGCATGTCTTCATTTATGTATGTGAACGCTAGTCTCATATTTGCAGGCAGTGTATACATGTTCCGTACTTTCTCACTGATGTGGTCAGCCGGAGATAGTCTGTTGTTAATAATCACACCTAGGTCCTTCTCTCTTTCTGATGTGTGTAGGGTTTTATTTCCTAACTTATAATCCCAATCAGGTCTTTTTCCACTTTTACCATACTTGATTACATGACACTTGTCCACATTGAATTCCATTTGCCATGTATTACTCCATTCATGAAGTTTATTTAATTCTTCTTGTAGCTCTTTACAAGAGTCTGTGTTAGTAATTCTCCTTTGTATTTTTGCATCAACTGCAAACATATTTAGATAGCTTTCATTTCCATTGTTACTCTCTATATCATTTATATACACTAAAAACATGATTGGTGCCAGCACTGAGCCCTGTGGTACTCCACTAGTCACTTCTCTCCACGATGAGTAAATTCCCCTTAGTACTGTTCTCATTTCTCTTTTTATGAGAAAATCTTGCATCCAACAGTACAGTTTGCCTCGAATTCCTCCTTGATGGTACAGTTTCCATAAAAGTCTTTGGTGTGGTACTGTCAAATGCTTTCTTGAAATCTAAATAGATACTGTCCACCCATCCTTCTCTTTCCTGTAATGTGTCTCTTACTCTTTCATAGTAGCTCAACAAATTAGTAACACATGATTTTCCTTTTCTGAAACCAAACTGCCTTTTCTGTTATCATATTGCGTTCTTCTAGATGATTTACCCAAGCTTTTCTTATAAGCTTTTCTAATACCTTGCTTACAACACTAGTTAATGATACTGGTCGGTAGATGAGTGGATTTTGTCTATTCCCTTTCTTGAATAAGGGAACAATGTTTGCTTTCTTCCAAATATCAGGTAGTTTACCTTGTCTCAAGTATTTCTTGAAAATTAAAGATAATGGTTTACTTAACTCCTTTGCACATTCATGCAGCACCCAACATGAAATTTCATCAGGATCATTTGCTTTTCCTTTGTCTAATTTACTTAACTCCTCCTGTATTATTTTTTCTGATAATTGTGTATCTGGTAGTATGTGTGGGCATGCATGTTCCACATTGTCCCTCTCAAAAAATTTTTCTTCTGTAAAAATCTATCTATCTATCTATCTATTGCCAGACGCCTCAATCCCGTTTGGGGTGGCCACAAACAAATCGCCTCCAAGTCGCCCTGTCCCCCGCCATTTCACTCCCCTGCTCCCAGCTCACACCCTCCTCTCTCATATACCTCTCCACCCCATCCCTCCATCTCATCCTCGGCCTCCCCCTCCCTCTTTCCCCCTCCACCTCACTCTCATACACTCTCTTCGTCAGTCTTTCACCCTCCATCCTCTCCACATGGCCAAACCACCTCAGTGTGTTCCTTATAACGCTTCCTATCACATCCACATCAACACCACAACGCTCCTTTATATCCTCATTCGTCAGCCTGTCTCTCCATGTGACTCCACAGGCTCCTCTTAAATAACTCATTTCCACTGCTCTCACTCGTGACTTGTGTCCTTCCAACAACGTCCAAGCTTCACTTCCGTACGTTAGAGTTGGTATCACAATACTGTCATGTAGTAACTTTTTCACTTCCATGCTCACTTCCCTGTTTCTTATCACTGCTTTCAAGGAACCAGCAACCTTTCTTCCCTGCTGTACCCTTTCAAGCACTTCACCCTCCAAACCTCCATCCTTACTCATCACACTACCCAAGTACTTAAACGTACTCACATTTTCCAATTCCTCACCATCCAACCTCGCTGTACATTCACTGACTTCACCACTCTCAAAGACCATCACTTTACTCTTCCCTACATTCACCTTTAGATTCCGTTTCTTACACACTCTCCCAAACTCATCTACCAAGCCTTGCAGCTCTCCTTCGTCTTCACTCAACAACACAGTATCATCTGCAAACAACAGTACAGGGAGTTTCCAAACACTATCCTCTCTCACCATGGCCACTCCAACATCCACTACCCTACCTTGTACCTCTTTTATTACCCCATCCATGTACAGATTGAACAACCATGGAGACATGACACATCCCTGTTTCAACCCAACTTTCAAAGAGAAAAATTCACTTAGTTCACCATCCACACGCACTGCAGCCTTCGCACCATCGTACATACTCTTCACAGCATTCAACAACTTCCCATCTACTCCATATATTCTTAACACTTTCCACAATCCTTGTCTATCCACCCTGTCATATGCTTTCTCCAAATCCATGAATGCCGCATACAACTTCTTTCCCTTCTCTAGAAACTTTTCCACTAAAGATCTAAGAATGAATATCTGATCTACACAACCTCTTCCCTTCCTAAAGCCTCCCTGTTCTTCTCCAACTAATTTCTCTGTTCTTTCTCTAACTCTGTCAATAAGTATCCTACCATACACTTTTCCTATTATACTAAGAAGACAAATGCCCCTATGGTTACCACACACTTCTTTCCCCTTTTCCTTTGCACAAGGGAATAATTATACCTGACTTCCAATCCTCCGGGACTCTACCTTCCTCCCAGGCCAATCTGCACATCTTCCACATCCATTCTACTACTATCTCTCCCCCATGCTTCAGCATTTCACCACACACTCCATCAATTCCTGGGGCTTTCCCAGATTTAACTTTCTTCATTGCTTCCACAACTTCTATCCTACTGATTTCTTCCTGTCTTCTCACCTCCCTCCTTCTCCCAGCCATTCCCCAGCCACTTATACTCGCATTACTTCCATCCTCTACGTTCAACAATTCCTTAAAGTGTTCTCTCCATCTGCTCACTTTTTCTCCCTTCTCCACTAGTAGTCTACCATTTTTATCTTTCATTCCCCTGCTAACTTCACTTCCACCCTGTCTTACTCTTTTCACCTCTCTCCAGAACATTTTCTTACAGTCCCTCCACTTTACACTCAAATTTCTTCCAAATTCCTCATCCACTCTCTTCTTACTCTCTCTTACTAATCTTTTCACCTCTCTCTTCCTTTCTACATATAACTCTCTCTTCCGCCTCTCAACCTCTTCCACGCCCCTATTTCTCATCCATTCATTGTATGCTTTCTTCTTTTGTACCACAGCCTGTTTCACCTCTTCAGTCCACCACGCTGTTCCTTGCACCCCCCTCCGTCTTCTCTTCCTTCCACACACCACATCACATGCTGCACATATTTCTTCTGTAAATATTCTACACACACCTTCCACGTCTCCCATCTGCTCCAATTCATATTTGCCCAATCGTTCCTCCACTTCTCTCTTATACTCTGCCTTTTTCTCATCCTCCTGTAACCTTTCCACTCTCCTTGCAACTATTCCTTCCTCTCGTCTTTCCCTTCTTCTATTCCTCCAACTTTCTTGTACTTTAATTCTGGCCATCACCAAGTAGTGGTCAGAAAGTCCACTCCCCCAACCTCTATACACTCTTGCATCCATTACACATCTTCGCATCCTTTCATCCACACACACATAATCAATCATTGCCTTCCTTTCATTCAGTTCACCACCCACCCTTCTCATCACTCGCCATGTATACCTGTGAATCATTTTATGCCTGAAGAGGGTATTGGCTATCACCAACCCCCTCCCAGCACAAATGTCCACTAATGCACTCCCATTCTCATCTATCTCAGCAGGCGCACCCCACTCACCAACTATTCCATCCACCTTCACATTCCCAACTTTACCATTCATATCACCAATCAAAAACACTCTCTCATTCCTTCCAAACTTTTCCATGCACACTTCTACATTTGTCCAGAACTCTTCTCTCACTCTTCTAGCACGATCTTGCGTTGGCGCATACACACACACAATCGCCCACATTTGTATTCCAACTTTCAACTTTACCCACACAATCCTTGACCCAACTGATCCATACTGTCTTATGCTCCTCTTCCATCTTTTACTCACAACTATACATACTCCTTCCTTTGCCCTCTCATTCTCACCTACTCCTGCACATATACCCCATCCATACTCCCGTTCTCTCACACTTTCTCCTTGGAAATTCTTATTTAGTGCTTCACAAATATCCTTCTCTTGTGTATAGGTTTTTCCCTCATCCGTAATGGATGTATTTTATCTTTTACTTTGGTTTTGCTTCTGATGTAGCTGTAAAATAGCTTCGGCTACTCACTGCTTTTATTTATGATATCCTCCTCAAACTGTTTTTGGGTTTCCCTCCTTATTCTTGTATAATCGTTTCTTGCCTGTTTATACTTGTTATATGCCCTTTCACTATTGTGTCTTCTGTATCTATTCCACAACAAATCTCTTTTTTCTTTTGATTTTTCAAATTCTATATTAAACCATTTCTTTATTTTCTTTTCTGCTTCTTTGTGCTGTGGGATGTATTTCTGGACTCCTATTTCATAAAGTTCACAGAATTTTTTATATATAGAATTTAAATTTTTTCCTCTAAGCTCCTTTTCCCAATCAGTTTCTAAGAGGTACATCTTTAGGTCATTATACTTTCCCTTTTTATAGTTTAGGCTCTTTTTGTAACTTTCATTTCTGTTAACTATGTCATATGCAATCCTGAAGTTGCAATATAGTACTGCATGGTCGCTTTTGCCGAATGGAGGGTGATATAGTAAATTGTCAATATCGTTTTCTTGCCCAGTAAATATAAGATCTAGCAGTGAGGGTACATCGAGTCCTCTTTTTCTGGTGCTTTCCATTACATGTTGCGTTAGGAAAAACTCCTGCATGAGATCCAGGAGCTTTTGGTCCCAACAGTTTTCTTGGCTTATTATATCTAGAGTATTCCAATTTATATTTGTATTGAAATCTCCAGTTAGTATAATTCTTTCCGATTTCTCTTCCATTCTATGTAGTAATGCTCTTAAACTCTGAATTGTACTCTTCGCCAGGTCCTCATATTCGTCTCTTTCCCATGTGTTTGATCTAGGTGGCATGTATAAATTGGCTACAATTACTTTCCCTTCAGATGTATTTATCTCTACTGCAATCAGTTCTACTTGTGAGGGTATATCTAGTTCTATTTCTTTGACTTTTAAATTTTTCTTAGTTAATATTATAATTCCTCCTCCCTTTTTTAAGTTCCTATCTCTTCTCCATATATTGTATTCCTCTAAGTTTAGGATGTCATTTGATATCCTTGGTGTTAATTTTGTTTCAGTTAGGCATATTATATGTGGTTCATTTTCTCTGATATAATCATTCATCTCTAATAATTTAGATACCATTCCATCCACATTTGAGTACATCACCTTAATCATCTTGTTTATACACTTATCATGACTTGGTTCTACTACCTTCCTCTTTTTTTATTCCCTTCTGTTTAGGTACCACTTTCGTATCTGGAATCTAATTATTTTGTAAAAAAAAAAAATGTATTCTTCTCCTCTGATCTTTCCTCATTTTTTGTTTTTGCTTTCTCCCTCTTCTCCTTCAGTAATTCCAGTTCCTCTTGTGTTAGGCATCTTTTTATCCATACATTTTTGAACTCCTCTTTTTCCATAAGATTCTTTGCATTTTTTAGTATCTCCTCCACAGTGTTTACACTCTGGAAAGTTACCTTTAGGGATCTTGACTTGTTTCTTTCGTATTTCCCTAACCTTTTGTGTTCCTCTGTGTCCTAACTACAGATTTCCTCTGATACTTCTTTCAATATGCTCATTACATTTGCCATCTCCTTTTTGTCTCTTGAGATCTTGTTTCTTACTTCTTCCTCTTCTAAACCAGTGATTACAACAGATTTGTTGATATCTGCTGAATCTCTGACTAATTTAGGATTGTTTTGGATTATTCTTTTCACTTCCTTTTTAATGTTTTTTTCTTCCACCCTTGTTTCTAAGTCTTTCTTTACTTTCACCATTTCAGCATATGTGGTTTCCACATCATTTTTGTAGCTTTGCACAACTTCATTCACCTGTGTTATCTTCTCCTCAATATCACTGCTCTTATCTATCAGACTCCTACTTGCCTAATTGTCTCTGTTTCATTTTTGAACTCTTCCATAATACTCTCGTGGTTTACTCCTGTACTTGCCATTTCACTAATTTTTCTCCGAAGTGAACCCAGTTCTACTGTCAGCTCATCAATGGTTGTCTTTCTTGTTGACTTCCTTTCCTAATGTTTCAATTTCTTCCTTTTGCAAGTGCATCTGTTTCTTAATTTCATCAATCTCATTCTAAACAGCCATCTCTAGTCTATGAACTCTTTCCACCAGTTTGTGTGTGTGTGTGTGTGTGTGTGTGTGTGTGTGTGTATGTGTGTGTGTGTGTGTTTTATGGAATAAAAATCCAGTTCCATTTAGATGTTAACATTTAATCTGAGACGTTTTCAAACGCAGTCAAAGACGGATATAGCTTATTTCTCAGAGCTGCAATAATAAGTTAATGACTGTGCTGCACTTGCACATACCCCAGAAGCCCTTCAACGGAGTCTCACCATCGTTTCCACATTTTCCATGCAGTGGGGCTCCAAATAAATGTTACTAAAACAGAAATAATATCTCAGAGAAACAACGCAGCAAAGCCTCCTGCATTTCAGATAAATAACGAAAATATAACACAGGTGGAGAATTTTACTTACCTTGGAAGTGTAAAAGCAAACCAACAGATAAACATAACATTGGTGTAGAAGTCGTTGAATGAATCAACCACACCTCAGCCTTTTTTGGGCGACTCAGAGCCAGAGTTTCTGAAGCATCAACCTGAGAACTGAGGCGAAGGTATCAGTATATACAGTTGTATGCCTCTCCATTCTCAAATAGAGTGCTGAATCCTAGACTACTTACCAGCTTCACATCAAACAGCTTTAGTCTTTTCACATCCGATGGTTACAGCGGATCCTATGACTCACATGGGAGGATAAGGTCCCTCATTCACAATTCTCCAGCGGGCAAAGTCAACCAGCATAGAAACCATACTGACTAAAAAAACAACAACTTTGTGGGTCGGAGACGTATTCCGCATATCTGAACACGGCCTTCCCCGTCATGTTGTGTCTGGCCAACTCCGTGCAGCACGTCGCAACCTAGATGGACAGAAGAAGAGATATAAAGTCATATAAAGACAACTCTGAAGATATGCAACATCTTACCAAAAGATCTTGAAACCAATGCCTGTGACACAAAAACCGCGGCAAGCCATCTGCAGTGAAGGAGTCATTCATCTTGAAGAATCTCGGAACCTGGCCAGAGAAGACCGTAGACAATGCAGGCACAACCAAAAAGGAGTTCTCCCAGCAAACCCGAACATGCCAACTGTGTGTCAAAGTTTGCGAATCCGGAATTTGTCTGCACAGCCACACACGTTGATGCCAAAAATTGAGAAACACACCATCTTAGTGAGTATAGTAGTCATAGCTTTCTGTAGTGGAAGGACAGCTTTAAGGAAGTGTGTGTGTGTGTGTGTGTGTGTGTGTGTGTGTGTGTGTGTGTGTGTGTGTGTGTGTGTGTGTGTGTGTGTATCGGCAAAGGTAAAGGGGGACAGGGGTTGTCAGGGAGCACTTTGGGTTTAGCACATTTAAATGTTATCTGGTTCTAGCATGTGAGTGGGAGGGTGTTGTGTGGGTTGTGGATGAGTGTGTTGTGAGTGGATGTGTTAGTGAGTGACTGTGTTATGAGTGGGTGCAAAAATGTATGAATGGGTGTGTTGTGAATGGGTGGATGGATGTTTGCGTGGACTGGGTGTGTTGTGCATGGTTGGGTAAATGTGTGAGTGGATGGGTGTCTGTGAGCGGATGAATGTGTGTGCATAGATATGTTCCTGCTAATGTAATGGTGTTTCTGCTTTATTTGTTTTTGTTTTACATATTTTAAGTGAACGAGTGATGGTTAGTTTTTTTTTGTGTGTGTCCTGTTTGATGTTATGTGCGTTTTTTATGTCTATGCTTTGTAATTTACCTCACCATTTTACTAGGATGGCGTCTGATTATTTAGCTGCTGCTATCACAAGACGCTGTTGCTCAGCTTACGGGAGATTTTTAGAAGTGGAGAGATTTTAAATAGAATTTACACGCCCTTTTACTGGTAGAGATTACTTCTAAGTTAAATAAAATCGTTTAGTGTTATCAAGACAATGATGCCAGGTCACCGTAGTGAAGGGGTTGTGTACTCAAAATATGGGATAATGTCTGTCTGTTTGCCTGCATGTCTCTCATTCTGTCTATGCTTACTTTTATGTTTCCATCTGTATCTGTTAAATGAACCGGAGGATAGATCAGGGTTGATGGTATAATTTTCATCCATCTTTCATCGTTGTCCCCCCCCCTCTCTCTCTCTCTCTCTCTGTCCATGTTTCCATCTGTATCTGTTAAGTGAATTGGAGGATAGATCAAGGTGGGTGTTATAAATTTCATCCATCTTTCATCGTTGTCTCCCCCCCCCCTCCTCTCTCTCTCTCTCTCTCTCGGTACGTGTATTAGTCAGTCTAGCTAAATCTAACATAATGCAGTCTAACTTTATTCAAGTGAACCTTAAAATAATCAATAATATACATAACACAGTCAAGCATACACTTAAGGTGACGACGTAATCAGTTTCACCGAATCAAACTTAATCTAACTGTTAAAGAGGACCGCTATAGCCTATATTATCTAATCTTAACCATGCATGGTTCCAAAACAAACTGTGTCGCTTCTAATCCTCTGCATCATAATTATAGCATTACACCACGCCATCACCACACTACCACACCGCCACAGAACACCATCCAAGTACCACACAACCATGGTACCAGTACCACACCACCACTCTGACAGCTTGCTTCACCGCAGTACATCACCACGATATATTAAAACTACAATGATATATCATTAAGGAATATGGAAAGTATTAAGAATACATGAAGCAAACAGGAAGTTGTAATGCCGTGGAAAATATTTATGGGGGTATTAAGGCTGCAGTGCGTGTGGATAGTGAACTAAGTGAATTTTTCTGTCTGAATGTTGGATTGAATCAGGGATGTCATGTCTCCATGGTTGTTCAATCTGTATGTAGACGAGGTTATAAAAGAGATACAAGGTAGGGCAGTGGATGTCGGAGCGGCCCTAGTGAGAGAGGGCAGCGTTTGGAAACTTCCTGCGCTGTTGTTTGCAGATGATTATTGTTAAGTGAAGGCGAAGGGGAACTGTAAGGTTTGGTGAATGAGTTTGGGAGAGTGTAAGAAATGAAATGTAAAGGTGAAATTAGAAAAAAGTTATGGTCTTCCAGAGAAATTAAGTCAGTGAATTGACAGTGAAGTTGGATGACTAGG
This sequence comes from Coenobita brevimanus, assembly GCF_032717465.1. Classification (NCBI taxonomy): domain Eukaryota; kingdom Metazoa; phylum Arthropoda; class Malacostraca; order Decapoda; family Coenobitidae; genus Coenobita; species Coenobita brevimanus. The sequence continues at coordinate 30,365,622 of NC_137045.1, read as the reverse complement.
AAATGCAAAATATGTGTGCATTTATGTACTTGGATAGTGTGATGAGTAAGGATGGGAGTTTGGAGGATAATGTGCTCGAAAGATTTCAAGAAGAAAGGTTGCTGGTTCTTTGAAGCAGTGATAAGAAATAGGGAAGTGAGCATTTAAGTATAAAAATTGCTGCATAACAGTATTGTTGTACCAGCCCTAACGTATGGGAGTGAAGCCTGGATCTTGTTTGAAGAATACAAATCTAGAGCAAGAGCAGTGGAAATGAGTTATTTGAGAGCACCATGTCGTGTTACATGGAGAGAATGACAATTGAAGAAGTGAAAGAGCTCTTTGGTGTGAATGTGGATCTGATAGGAGCATTGGGAGAAATACATTGAGGTGGTTTGGCCATATGGAGAGTATGTAGAGCGAGAGACTAACAAGGACTGTGTATGTGAGTGGAGAAGGGGAGAGGGAGGGGAAGAAGGAGAATGAGATGGAGGGATGGAATGGAGAGGTGCCGGTATGTAGAGAGGGGAATGTGAGCTGGGGAAAAGGCAGCAAAATCGTTTGGGACAGGGCGACATGGAGGAGATTTGTTTGTGGCCACCCCTGGAGTAAGGCGTCTGGCAGTAGACTGATGGATCATACATCAACACAGTACCATCCTGTTCACAACCTCTCCACCACAGTACCAAACCAACACAGCATCACGCCACCATATTATCAAACCACCACACTGCCACAGTACCACACTGCACTACCACACCACACCATACCACTATAGTACCACATTACTACCACACCACATTACCACATCATAGCATACAAGAACACACCACCACACTACTCTACCACAAAAATACGCCGGACCACGCTATCACACACACCACGCCAGACCATTCTAACATGCAATCATCCTATAGCACCACACACAACCATACCACGGTACAGTTCACCCTAACACATTACCATATCATCACACTACCACACCACATCACGCATCACATTACCTCACCATCACACCAATGAAGTGGCCGTATTGATGACCTTCTTGATGCGAGGGAATGTTTATCGTTCCTTTAATGAAACAGTCTGCGCTATGTATAGCAGTATCGTGGGTTGTGTCGTGTTTGGTTTGTACTGTCGTGTTGTGTTGTGCCTGTTTTATCGTACAGTTTCGCCCAGCTTCGTGCTGTATTATGTTTGGTTTATTCAATTGTGTTGTGTTTGCTTTGTTGTTGTGTTGTGTTTGGTTTCTTCTTTTGGGTTGTGTTTGGTTTGTTCTGTTGTGTTGTGTCGTGTTGTGTTTGGCTTGTTGTCGTGTTGTGTTTGGTTTCTTCTTTTGTGCTGTCGTGTTGTGTTTGGTTTGTTCTGTCGTGTTATGTTTGGTTTGTTGTGTTGTGTCATGTTTCATTGTACTGTACTGTCTTCTACCATATCATGCTAAGTTTGTTCTGTTGTGCCGTGTCATGTACAGTCATAAGAAAAACTATCGTTACCCTTCAGAGCTATGCACTATGACACAACCACGAAGTGTTGTGGAATGACGGGACAGGAAACTAGGAAAGAGTGTACCTCAAACCCCGTCATTGTCGGTTATGTGAGACACAGATATAAGAATTTGTGTTAGAGGTAATAAAAGCTAATTAGATCGTTTGGTCTCTGTGCATAGAAACCAATAGAAACAATACACTTTATTATCCGGCACCGATTTCATTTAAAAAAATATATAACTGAATGGTCTGAAGTCGGCAACACGCATGCAGACGGACAATGAGTACTGTATGTGCACCCATGCCAGACGTATGATTGTACTTCAGCCGATACAAGCCAAGTTAGTAAATTTCAGTGTAATAATTATATGTATTGCTTTCTACATATAATAAATGTTGAGTAGAAGGAAAATAATAATACATGTTCAGTCTCATTGCTTTAATATTTTGTACACCCACCCCCTGCTTCCAAAACAGCCTCGAAACGTCTTTTGCATCCATCTGAAGACGTCTGAAGCACCCATCTAAAGCTTACAAATGAACTCGTGCACCCTTGCTAGACTATTATAAAAAAAAAAAAAAAAGTCGATGCCTATAGATTTAATACCCTCCAAAATGGTTTATTTGTTGTATTCTATAGATAATAAGTGTTGAATAGTAGGAAAATAATAAACCTGCCGAGTTTCATTATTAATCCCCGGCAGGGTGCTCAGGGTAACACAAACACGTCCTATATATTTCCCCACCATATGGCTCATTCTTGCTCATCATTCCAACTCTTGTAATGGGATTGTGATATGGCAACACTAGATAGAGGAGGGGCGAACAGCAAAGACCCGCCCACATAGGCCAGCTAATGTTCGCTTCACATCAAACATTCCTGGGGTAACGATACTTTTGCTTATGACTTTACATGCAGGTCTGTCATGTCATGTTTTGTCATGTCTTGTCATGTTGCCCTGTCTCGTATCTTATCATGTCGTGTTGTGTCTGATTTGTTCTCTGTTTTCCCATATTGTGATGAGTGTCGTGCAGTATCGTGCTGTGTCATGTCACCTCATAGTCTCGTGTATCCGTGAGGATGTCTTCTGTTGTGCATGTTGCTGTCATATCGTGTCAAGCATTGTCATCAAGGCCTGTCACATCCGTCCCACCCAGTCGTGGTTGTATATACTTTGTTGTGTATGGGATGTTGCTCTGTCATTCACGTGTTCAACCAGTAACAGCAGGTAGATACTGTGTCGTTTACTTGTAAGTGCTGATTCATGGTGTCCAGCTCCACATGCTCACTATTTACTGTCTTGCTTTATTTTCCATTGCTGTACACAGTATCTGTGAGGTTAAGGGTTGTATTTAACCCACCGCCTGCCGGCTATTTTTAGTCCTATGGGTCACCCAATGCTGGCCATTTTTTGACCTTTTTTTTTGGCTAAAATGATATATTTTGATGTGGAAATAACGAATTTCGCTGTTAAAATGCTCACCGAGGCTCGGAAATGGGTTTTATTGAGTACGGCATATTCGGATACAGGTATAGCCGCTCTCTCACGCTCACCACATACGTGAGAGAAAGCCATTTTCTATGTAAGGTATACTCAGTTATTTATGCTGGGAAGGTATAGCAATGTTCAGTACACTTTTCTGATTACTTATTACTTCAGCATCTATCACAATTTGCACGTCTTTCTCACTGTGAATGCATTATCTTACACTTACTTGAAGATAGGTACAACCTGACTTCAGTACGTACAGTCCTGGCAGTTACAAGAAGGTATTTACGACTTGACTTCACTGTATAGTCCTTACACTTATAAGAAAATATTTACAACTTACACTTGCATGAAAATATTTACAAAATAAACTTCACTATGTACAGCACAGGGTGAGGCACACAAGCTGAGTGAGGCAGAGCGAGCTTGAGAGGGGGAGTGAGTGCATGTATGGCCTTGACAGCCTGGGGAATGGTAGAGGAGCAGTTACCTTACATGCCTGCCAATTTTTACCCGCAAATCTTGAAAAATGCGGTCACAGTGAATGTTTTTATTTTAGACCGTTTTAAAACGGCACTGGCACTGGCCGCAGAGTTATGTCAGACCGTTTTAAAATGGCACTGGCACGCGGCGGGTTAAAATGCCGGCTGAGGCAGTGCAAGCCGCCACCACACCCTTAGGAGGAGGACACGGAGGGCTAGACAGTGAGCAGAATGCACCCGGGCATTATGGTCATAAGTTCACCCGGGCCACGCCCTTATTCCCCAAAACATGCCCGCTGCCACCACCACAGTCAAAAGACACTACCTTCCGGGTGAGCTGACCACTGGCAAGATCAGGGTGGAACTGGCCTAACAGTTCTGAGCAGCACCTTAGCGATGGCTGGTAGCCGTGCATTACCTGAAATGGCCTGTAGCCACTCAGAGACAAAAGAGATGGCCTGTAGCAACTTTAAAAAAAGGGCCATGGCCTGTAGCCGGGCACCAGTGATGGCCTGTAGCCGCATCCAAAAAAAGCCATGGCCTGTAGCCGCATCCAAAAAAAGCCATGGCCTGTAGCTGCACCCAAAAAAGGCCACGGCCTGTAGTCGGGCCACTAATTAGGAGACGTCTTGTAGCCGCTCTGCCTAGTGCTGCTCACACCCCCTACAGACACCAGTGATGGCAGGTAGCCGCACTGGGGAGAGACCAGTACATCCACTCTCCTTTTGTAGTTGCCTTGGAGGGCACAGCACTGGCGACGGCCTGTAGCCGCACTCGTAGGGAGGAGACAGCCTGTAGCTGCTCCTCTCCTGCACGTCGCCCTCCTTGTGGGACTTTGGTGACGGCTGGTAGCCACACTTTGCCTGTGTTCTCATCAGGAAGTCGGGCCCTAGCTGCCTGTAGCCGCGCTGACAACGAAGGAATGGCCTGTAGCCGCCCTCCATCTGTTGCCCAGTGGAACCCAGCAACGGCCAGTAGCCACACTGGGGAGAGACACCAAAGCCTCTCACCCCCTGGGACTCCACAACGAGATGGTGAGCTGTGCTCAGTCCTGCCCTCTGGCAGGAGCACAGATTACTCTCCCGTCCACCCAGCCTGAGGCAACCTCCAGGAGGACCACTGCCCCAAGGATTGGTGGAGAGGCCCCGTACTGTCCCCGAGGTTGTTCTCCCTCCATCCAGAGGAAGAGGGCACCCACCTGACGGACTCCAGCAGGGGACGACGCTGCAGCCCAGCCCTGATGGCGGAGCCTCCAGCAGAAGACCTCAGCTGATGCCCCTCCGAGGACATCCCCTGGACCCCCGGGCAGGCCCACTCCCCACCCTGATGAAGGCGACGCCCGTCCTCCACCAGGCACCTGAGTGAGCACCTCTAACGCCTGTTTGGCCCCAGTCCCGAGGGCCAGACCCCAGTCCCCAGCCTCAATAGTGAGGGGCCCTTCGCCACACACAGACCAAGCCCCAGCTGAGAGACGACGTCCCTGAGAGTGGTCCCATGACTGCGGGATGAAGGGACTCCCACAGGCTTCCGTTTACACCAGGCCAAGAGTTGTAAGCCATGGACCTCCCTTTCTCCCGGTGAAACAAAGTGGATCTAAAGACAGTGAATCTACAGCGAACAGTGAGGCCGGCACTCGAAGCACGAGAGTGAGCTTTACCGTGATATCAGTGTACAGTGAGGCTCAGAAAAGACAGGGACCAGTGAGTGTGAAAGAACAGATGCCCCAGTGAAATAAAGCTATAAATGTACAGTGAGGCCAGGCAAGAACGTAAGACAATAAGTATAAAAGAACAGGCAGTGAATATACAGATAGTGACACTTAACCCCCCCCCCATAATGGTGCCCATAACCTAGGTTATAAATTACTCATCCCCCCTTCTTTGTGCAGAGTCAGCAACACCCCCCTGTACTTAGTGTGTAAATTTAGTGCCAGAACAGTGAACGCCTCACGACAGTGCCTCCTCACAATGGACAGTGCAATAGTGCCTTTATCCTCCTGAACCAGACATAGACTCCTGTACATCTAGTATCCTGTGCGATACTCTACCCACCAATACCAGCCTATGTATTGATTTTTGCCTATGAAGATTGTCTACCTATTCCACAGCAGTTGAATTTGTCAATATACATGTAAGGTTGTTGCCCTGTGTTTTTGTGCCCTGGCCCTCTCTTGTTTGTCTAAACTCCAGTCTAGAAAGGGAACCCAGCTGCGCTCTAGGCGATCTAGGGGCAGGAAGCCGCCCCTTAAACACCTAACATAAACTGGTGGACAGTGGTGGTTCTTGACCCAGGCATATACAGAGAGGACCAACAGGGAGATCTGTCAAAATGGCAACAAAAACCTCACGTACAATTGCCCAAATTCGACCCAGAACAGTACGACATCCACACATGTCTAGCAATAATCAAGCCATTGCTGGATATCGAGTTCGAAGATGACGGGCAGAAAATTGCTGTCACATTGCCACTACCGGGCAAAGCCACGGCCAATATTGCACCAAAAGTCGTCCCTGAACTCACATGGGCAAACTTTACAAAATTAGTAATCCTGGCTATCACACCCTCATTGGGTAAGGTAGTAGCACTATCCCAATTGGACAGCCTAGCATACGACGGCAACCTGGATGACACTCTGATCTGGGCCAGGCGACTCATCACCGCCGCTTACTCGGAAGCAGATGATGAAATCCGGGAGCAACATACTTTCAACACTCTCCTCAGAGTCCTCCCCAGCATGGTCAAAGAACATTTTACGATTCATGACCCAACGGGAGACCTCAACCGAAACATCCAGCTGATGCGACGGCTCTTAACCTTCCGATCCACCCCTCAACAAAATAATGTGGTCAGTAAATTCCCCACGAATAAACTCACACTGCACAACAAACCTCGACCACCGCTACCCCAGACCAGCCCAGCACCTGCACTCAGTTTACCCAGGGCCCACCCCACAAGCAAGTGCCCCAGTCACAAGGAGAACCAGAACCTTATTTAAATCAACCCCTGGGAGTTCTCCATGTGCAGTCACCTATGCCCACTGCATGACATCCATGAACAGCTCAAAGTTGCCAGGCGCAAACTAACCACCCCTGGATGACACAAGGTGTCTTCCTTAAAAAACGAGGGCCCCAAGGGTGAACCTGCATCCACGGGAGAAACCGACCCCAGGGAAGTGGAGCCAGAGGAAGAAGGAACCCAGCAGCAGCTGGATTTTTAGGACTGCCCCTGCACCTCCCCACAGTGGCAGGGGCTGCCTCTCGGATACTGCCCCCCAGTCTATGACAAGATGAGGCTGAACAGGGTAAAAGCAAGGCTTCTGGTCGACACGGCAGCAGCCAGATCATGTCTATACAGCCATTTTGACTCCTGTCATAAGTCGGCTTTTTGCCCGCATTTCCCTACGTCAACTCATCTCATAGACGCAGGGGATGGCCCCCTACCCATCCATGGGGAAACCCGGGCCCTATGCACCGACACCCACCAGCAAGCATCAATGCAACACAAGTTCATAGTTTTTGACTCTTGCTGTCATAATTATGATGGATACCTGGGACTGGACCTGCTGCAAAAGTTACATCCACCACCATTGATTGCCACAAGTGGCAGCTTCAGTTCCAGCGATCCCCAACCCCCCAGGGGGATGTGCACTTGCACAGCTGCCCCCCCCTTCCCCCACCATTCCCCCTAGCCCTGCCCCCCCACCCTCTTCCCCATCTTCCTCCTCCCCTCATGTCAGGACTCCATATTATAATAATACAACTCATAGATAGATAGATAGATAGAAGCACCAAGCCAGGGTGTGAGATAGGAAGTGTGTCAGCGAGAATCAACCAAAAGGATATGAGCTTGCAACTCTAAAGTGAAGGAATGCTAGAAGTGCACCGGATGCAGTACATACACACAGACATAGTTCTAGAAGCTTCCATGACAGTATAGCCCACGTGACACAACCCCTGCTAAACGAGAATGCAGGAATCAGAGATCAGAAAGGGGCTAGCCATAGAACCGACAGGTAGTGGAGAGAGGAAATAAGAAGAGGGGTCTGACGACACTTAGTAAATTACGTCCCTGTGTAAAACATACTCTGCTCAACTTAGACTTTCTTTGAAGTTAGTAAATCAAGATCATCTCCCTGTATTCATCTTCAATTCCTCCTGGTCTTCGATTAGGACAATAACTTTAACCAAAACTCAGGACTTACATATTACAAGACCAAAGAGTCACACATATATAAGAAATGGTGGCAGTAATGATCGGCTCTATGCCTACGAATCATCATTTCTACAATCAATGAAACAAAATCGAGCATACAGTAGCAACGACGAGTTCTGAGTGAGGATCAACAAGCTCTATTATTAACTACAAATAACAAGTCTACAAGACAACTCTATAATCTTCTTCACGCAACTTCAAGTTTCAGCAAGAAAAATATAAAACAAAACAAGTAAACGAAAAGCAAGAACAAAGCAACAAGCACTAGATCCCCAATGCTCTCTCCTACTGCCGCCCTACCTCCACCGTTGACACAGGTTCACAGAGGTGAAGATGATGCGGCAAATACCAGAGCCACATTTATAACGCATCTTACTCACCTTTCCTCACTCAGGTTACTCATCGCTACTCATTGACTCACCACAGCTACCAGTGTGGAAGCCAACGTCACCATGTGTATCTGGTGAGACGACGTCACCATGTGTGTTTGCTGAGACGACGCCATGTCAATCAATGTGTGTCTGACACCTCGCACTTCTCACCCACTGCTCGTTGCTCATCCTTATTCACATAGTTCCTAGTCATATTCATTTATTTCCAACAGTATTGAGTGGGAATTCAGTGTTTTATGGTGAGGTTCACCTATGACTACAGCTGTTAACCACTACAATCAACACTGAAATCATCAGGCCATGGAATTTCTGGAGTAATATCGTGCATCAACACAGCCCTAGGATTATCGAGAGGGAGATTTTCCATCAACTCTGAATTTATCTTCTGAGATCAACACGCCTCTCCGAGTGACATCATCTGTATGAAGTGAGTGTAATTATACTTACTCATTTCTTCTCAGTGCTTTAAATTAGGTAAAATCACCTCCTTTACTTATTTTTATATATACACTTATACACTCACTATCTGTCATTCATTACAACTCATTTACTCATCTATTTAGTTAGGACATAAACAAAAGACGTATTTCATATCATCGTACCTTAGCAACATGAATTCTTTTTAGCTGAGTCATATGACAGGAATTTTTTCACATCTACTCGTGTTAGTAACAGATGATACACAGTTAGCGCCCACTGCAGATACACAATTAGGAGAGCACCAGGGCAACACACCCACCCTGCAAAATTCACCACAAACTAAAGACAAAGAAACATATACCTCATTTCTAGATGATAATGATGATGATTGGCAAACCCCCTCTGACGTAGAGAGTGAGGACCTTGTCTGCCTTGCATTCCTATGAAAATATACTTATCAGAGTTCATTGTTCAGGGAAAACCTATTCCACTATCCCCTCACACAATGATAAACAAGTCCGAGTTACATTAACAAAGCAACCAGTGAAAATGAATAACGCAACCAATACCACATATCAAACATCCCTACCTCATGTTTACGTTTATCATGAGGATAAAACTGCCCCAAAATTCTCTGGCACAGAAAAAGATCGTATTGACGTTATTTCATTGATCAATCAGTGTGAACAGATCTTCGTAAAAAGGCACATAACAGATGAACAAGAGAAAATTGCTATTTTTTCCTCTTGGATTAATCAGGAAAGGTGCCCAGCAGGAGACTTGCTGAAGTCTGATAAGCTTCTCCGAACTAAGACATATGATGAATTTAAGACTGAATTTTTGAAGAAATTTTCTGGAGGTAAGAACTTTTTGCCAGGTATAATCCCAGAATTACATAAGATTGTATATCTGGTAAGGGAGCACACTACAAATCATGTGCTCAACAAAACAGCTGCTGATGTCTCCACCATTAAAAGAACATTATTAGCTACCTTACAACACTCAAACTGGATAACAGGAGATGGAGAGATGTCCCCAGACCTTGTCGTAGACATCATTGGGTATGTAGCTGCCTTGTGTGAATTACTTAATAGGACCCTCAAGATCGCCAAGACGATCGCGTACACCCCAGGTATGTGCTTACTAGACTTAATGAACGAGGTAGAGATGCAGTGTAGCAAAGCAGGGGTGATCGAAACACAATCACATTCTAGTAGAATGAGAGTGCCTGAGACAGTATCAGCAGTGAAAACAGCTACAACTACCCAAAACAGAGAACAAAATCGATCGCGACCCGAAAGCAGACAGAGCAAACAACCAAATGCGTCGAGGCAACGATGTCAAACACCAGGCCACAGGCAGTCTCATAAATTTCCGCGCAGTCCGAGCAGATCTCGCGCCACAAACACCACTAAATATCAGAAGTCATCTCGCAGATCACAGTCAGGAGATAGGTCCATTCTATGTTATTACTGTGCAAAACCAGGACACACAAAGAATGACTGCTTTATTAAAACAAAAGAAGACAAACAAAAGACACAAGGATTTGATCCATATTGTAGGCATCACCGGTGCCAAGGGCATTGGATCAGTAATTGCAAGACAGTAGAGAAATTAGTTTCCATTTTCAATCGGGGGAAGGCCAAGTCACGACAAAAAACGAACAAAAGTAAAGAAAAGCAAGTCTAAAATTCACATAGGAGGCCTGTTGGGAAGTGAGTGTATCTTCATATCAGCTGTACGTGAGGATCAAAACGTTTCCTTATTTTTAGACACAGGCTCTCCAGTGAACTTAATAACACAAGAAGAAATAGACAGAATTTTTAGAAATAAGAAGAAAGTAACTTTTCTGGAAGAATCTGATTTAGACTTATATACGGTAGATGGTAAACAAATTGCAGTAAAACGTAATTTACGGTTAAACATCAGCTTCACAGAAACTACAAGACCAATCTCTGCATTTTTTATATCGTTGAAAACTTAGCAATTAAAGCTCATATGTTACTGGGCTTAAGATGCACGAGAACAGAGAAAATAACTACTCCCACAAATGAATGGAATAGACTTTGATAATGAATTCACGGAGGAAATACCATCAGCGTCCTCACCGATTAGTAAAACAGAACCAAAAAGAATTGGTAGTATTAAAAGCTTAAACAAACATATGCAAACAGATGAGTGTATAGACCCACTCACCCCACCCCACCCAGCCTACAGGACTAGAAACCCAGGTAATGGTACTGTGACTACTGTCTCATCAGTTTTTCCCGCCCATCTCATCAATGATTTAGTTATACCACCTAACTCCTATATGGAAGTTACCATAAAGAGCAAATTACAGAATAGTACTGTTCTTGTCTTAGAAGAATTATGTAAAGTAAAAGGATTGTCAGTAGAAAACGCATAATGTCAGATGAACAACGATGGGCAAACTCAGATATTCCTAATTAATCACATGAATAGGGAAGTACAGTTGAAGAAGGGGACTTGTATAGTTAATATTGAAAGATGTCCCGCCCCTGTGATGGAAATAGTCTTAGCTGGAGTGACAAGTGAGATAAAATCTACGGATAGAGAAAGCATAAAAGAGAATTTAATTCACTCAGGTGAATTTGATGAAGAAAATGATTTGTTAACCCTGTCGGAAAAACATAGGGACACCGTAGCATTACCCGGAGAACAATCAGGGTATACTAACCTGATTAATCACAAGATTAACGTGCACCCAGACACACCACCCATTTTCATACCTGCCTATCGAATCCCACAATCTCAACATACACTCGCAAACCAGGATGTCGATGAAATGTAAAAACTTGGAATTATTGAGCCATCAGTCTCCCCGTGGAATGCCCCATTATTCTTCGTGCCCAAATGAAATGGAGAAATGCATGCGGTAGTAGATTACCGTAAACTAAACAATTACACAATCCTCGACCGATTTTCCATGCCATTGCTAAGCGACATCCTACAGAATATTGGACCAGAAAATAATGTCTTTTCCACGATCGATTTGCTCAGTGGATACTATCAAATTCCAGTAGATCAGAAGTCACGTAAACACACTGCCTTTTACACTAATACAGGACATTGTCAGTACAGGAGATTGCCAATGGGACTGAAGACAGTCCCAGCGTCTTATGAATTACGTATTGTCCGGAATTTTAGGACAAGGAATTTTTGTTTATCTTGATATTATCATAGCAACAAAAGATATCACAGAACATCTTCAAAATTAGACCTACTCATACAAAAGCCTGGTGATGCTGGTTTAAAAATTAAGCTTTCTAAATGCAAATTTTCCTTTAAGGAAATAAAATTCTTAGGCCACGCATTAAGTGCTGAAGGTGTTCACACCTCCGATGACAAAATTCAGTGAGAGACTTCCCGGAACCCACTACGACTAACGAAGTTAGACAATTCTTAGGTCTAGCAGGGTAATATAGGTCATTCATACGACAAATCTCTCATACAGCCTTTCCTGTATTCCAACTACTCAAAAAAGATGCTATATTCCAGTGGGGAAAACAACAAAAACAAGCATTTAACATATTAAAAACTATCTATCTATCTATCTATTGTCAGACGCCTCAATCCCGTTTGGGGTGGCCACAAACAAATCGCCTCCACGTCGCCCTGTCCCCCGCCATTTCACTGCCCTGCCCCAAACTCACACCCCTCTCTCTCATATACCTCTCCACCCCATCCCTCTAACTCATCCTCGGCCTCCCCCTCCCTCTTCCCCCCTCCACCTCACTCACATACTGTACACTCTCTTCGTCAGTCTTTCACCCTCCATCCTCTCCACATGGCCAAACCACCTCAGTGTGTTCCTCATAACGCTTCCTATCACATCCACATCCACACCACAATGCTCCTTTGTATTCTCATTCGTCAGCCTGTCTCTCCATGTGACTCAACAGGCTCCTCTTAAATAACTCATTTCCACTGCTCTCACTCTTGACTTGTGTCATTCCAACAAAGTCCAAGCTTCATTTCCATACGTTAGAGTTCGTATCATAATACTGTCATGTGGTAACTTTTTCACTTCCATGCTCACTTCCCTGTTTCTTATTACTGCTTTCAAAGTACCAGCAACTTTTCTTCCCTGCTGTACCCTTTCAAGCACTTCACCCTCCAAACTTCCATCCTTACTCATCACACTACTCAAGTACTTAAACGTACTCACACTTTCCAATTCCTCACCATCCAACCTTGCTGTACATTCACTGACTTCACCTCTCTCAAAGATCATCACTTTACTCTTCCCTACATTCACCTTTAGATTCCGTTTCTTACACACTCTCCCAAACTCATCCACCAAGCCTTGCAGCTCCCCTTCGTCTTCACTCAACAACACAGTATCATCTGCAAACAACAGTACAGGGAGTTTCCAAACACTATCCTCTCTCACCAGGGCCACTCCAACATCCACTATCCTACCTTGTACCTCTTTTATTACGCCATCCATGTACAGATTGAACAACCATGGAGACATGACACATCCATGTTTCAATCCAAACTTCAAAGAGAAAAATTCACTTAGTTCACCATCCACACGCACTGCAGCCTTAGCACCATCATACATACTCTTCACAGCATTCAACAACTTCCCATCTACTCCATATATTCTTAATACTTTCCACAATCCTTGTCTATCCACCCTGTCATATGCTTTCTCCAAATCCATGAAAGCCGCATACAACTTCTTTCCCTTCTCTAGAAACTTTTCCACTAAAGATCTAAGAATGAATATCTGATCTACACAACCTCTTCCCTTCCTAAAGCCTCCCTGTTCTTCTCCAACTAATTTCTCTGTTCTTTCTCTAACTCTGTCAATAAGTATCCTACCATACACTTTTCCTATTATACTAAGGAGACAAATGCCCCTATGATTACCACACACCTCTTTTTCCCCTTTTCCTTTGTACAAGGGAATAATTATACCTGACTTCCAATCCTCCGGGACTCTACCTTCCTCCCAGGCCAATCTGCACATCTTCCACATCCATTCTACTACTATCTCTCCCCCATGCTTCAGCATTTCACCACACACTCCATCAATTCCTGGGGCTTTCCCCAATTTAGCTTTCTTCATTGCTTCCACAACTTCTATCCTACTGATTTCTTCCTGTCTTCTCACCTCCCTCCTTCTCCCAGCCATTCCCCAGCCACTTATACTCGCATCACTTCCATCCTCTATGTTCAACAATTCCTTAACGTGTTCTCTCCATCTGCTCACTTTTTCTCCCTTTTCCACTAGTAATCTACCATTTTTATCTTTCACTTCCCTGCTAACCTCACTTCCACCCTGTCTTACTCTCTTCACCTCTTTCCAGAACATTTTCTTACAGTCCCTCCACTTTACACTCAAAATCCTTCCAAATTCCCCATCCACTCTCTTCTTACTCTCTCATACTAATTGTTTCACCTCTTTCTTTCTACATATAACTCTCTCTTCCGCCTCTCAACTTCTTCCACGTCCCTATTTCTCATCCATTCATTGTATGCTTTCTTCTTTTATGCCACAGCCTGTCTCACCTCTTCAGTCAACCACGCTGTTCCTTGCACCCCCCTCCGTCTTCTCTTCCTCCCACACACCACATCACATGCTGCACATATTTCTTCTGTAAATATCCTGCACACACCTTCCACATCCCCCATCTGCTCCAATTCATACTTGCCCAATCGTTCCTCCACTTCTCTCTTATACTCTGCCTTTTTCTCATCCTCTGGTAACCTTTCCACTCTCCTTGCAACTACTCCTTCCTCTCGTCTTTCCCTTCTTCTATTTCTCCATCTTACTTGGATCCTAATTCTGGACACCACCAAGTAGTGGTCAGAAAGTCCACCCCCCCAACCTCTATAAGCTCTTGCATCCATTACACATCTTCGCATTCTTTCATCCACACACACATAATCAATCATTGCCTTCCTTTCATTCAGTTCACCACCCACCCTTCTCATCACTTGCCATGTATACCTGTGGATCATTTTGTTCCTGAAGAGGGTATTGGCTATCACCAACCCCCTCCCAGCACAAATGTCCACTAACGCACTGCCATTCTCATCTATCACAGCAGGGACACCCCACTCACCAACAATTCCATGCACCTTCACATTCCCTACTTTACCATTCATATTACCAATCAAAAACACTCTCTCATTCCCTCCAAACTTTTCCATGCACACTTCTACATTTGTCCAGAACTCTTCTCTCACTGTGCTAGCACGATCTTGCGTTGGTGCATACACACACACAATCGCCCACATTTGTATTCCAACTTTCAACCTTACCCACACAATCCTTGACCCAAGTGATCATTACTGTCTTATGCTCTTCTTCCACCTTTTACTCACAACTATACATACTCCTTCCTTTGCCCTCTCATTCTCACCTACTCCTGCACGTATACCCCATCCATACTCCCATTCTCTCACACTTTCTCCTCTCCATTTTGTTTCATTTATTCCACATACATCCACTTTCGCACCCTCATGCACCTGGACAATGTCTCTCTCTTTCACCTCATCATTCGCTCCTTTTACATTTCATTAAAACTAAACTTACAAATGCACCATGTTTGGCATATCCGGATTTCACAAAACCATTTATTATTTGTATAGATGCATCAGTTAAAGGATTAGGGGCTATATTGATGCAAGAAGATAAAAGAGGACAGAATGAACCAACTGCATTTGCCAGTAGACAAATAAAAGGTGCAGAGAAAAATTATTGCACTACAGACTTAGAGGCACTTGCAGTGGGGTTTGCATTACAAAAGTTTCGAAATTTGGTATATGATTACGAAATACACTTATTCACCGACCATAAACCGCTAGTATGTTTAAAGAAAAACTCCTCTCTGGGAGGAGAGCAAGATGGAAACGTACAGTCGAAAACTACAATATCCATATTCATTATAAACAAGGCAAAATGAATCTAGTAGCCGATGCATTATCTAGGAACCCAAAGACAATTCATGTCGCGGAATTAGATCTCAAAGGAAACATCCCAAACCACGAAGAAATCACTAAAGCACAAAGACTTGATCCAACATGGTCTAAGGTTATAAACAAGTTAGAAAGTGGAGATGACATACAATTACCCAAACTACATGTACCACTAGAACAATTCACAATAATCAATAATGCCTTATACGGGATCAACCCAGGGCAACCAACACGCCGAAGAAATGATAACCAATTGGTAGTACCGAATGACATGATACCCCAAGTATTACAAACGATACACGATAGCCCACATGCAGGACATCCTGGAAAGGATAGGACATTCAAACAAGCCCCAGTTGTTATTTTATTGGCCATCATTGCCAAAAGATATAAGCAAACATATAGACAGATGCGAATCACGTGAAAAACACAAAGGATACCCAATCGCATCTGCACCTATGGGTAATTACCCTGTACCACATCAACCATGGGACATTGTCGCGGTTGATTTACTCAAGATGCCATTATCATACAATAATAACCAATACCTATTCGTAACAATGGATCATTTTTCCCGTCATGTAATTTTAGCCCCAATTAAAGATAAAACAACAGAGGCAGTAGCAAAGGCAATAATAAATAATGTAATATGTTGCTTTACCCCAAAGGTACTGATAAATGATAATGGAGGAGAATTTAATTCTGATATCTTACAAGAAATATGTAAACAATAAAATATCAAAGAGGTTAACGTTTAGCCTATCACCCAGCATCCAATGGGTTAGTAGAGAGACAAATCAAAAAGTATTAGATGTACTACGACACATTCTCAGTGAAAATTATGCAAGCTGGGATGATTCGATTCCCAGAGTAGAAGCCTCAATTAATGGATCTATAAATAAATCTATAGGAGACACACCACATTTCATTATATATGGGACAGATAAAAAAAATTACCAAATGGTATTCTAGAAGGTGAAACTCTGCCCATATATAACTACGATGATTAAACTCCGTTTACATGAATTCCAGGACATAATTAAAAGTAAAAAAACAATTAACGATGTCCAAGTCACAAATGACGGAGGCATTTAATAAAAAGGAAAGAGACTCGCCTATCAGCTTAGGAGACATTGTCTATGGTATCATTCATACAAGAGAATAAATTATCCCCGAAATTTGGGGGCCCATACAGAGTAATTAACATAAAAGCAAACAATGTTTTAATTAGGTCCCTGTCAAGTGGCGAAGAGAAACAAGTTCATATTGACCATTTAAAACGAGTTTCAAGGGAACTATCCAATAATTATACAGCATCGGATGCCACTGAACAACCGAACATAACTCATGAAACCAATCAAAAAAACAACAATAATTACAAAAATTAATTAAAGTCATATACCAAACAATCAAACATAGGTACAACTATTCCAAAAAATCTACAGTACATCATTTACATGATTTAAATATTGATTTAAACTCCTTCTATAACTGAAATAACCAGCAAGTTTTTGCTCTCCGTTAGTCATCCGTAACGCACATCATCAAGATCATCGACCACAGCATGACCATATTAGAAAATTATTTTTTTTTTTTTTTCGGTGGGTAACGATGAAGGGACTTTTGCTATGGATTCTCCTCTACATAGCAAGAGGATATGCACACTTAGATCCCCAACACATAGTACGGCAAGGATGCCTCATAGCTTCAACAGCCACGACGTCAGTCATAAAAGATGTCATGAGTACTGAAAACAGTTTGGATTACTTATACGAATTACCTTCTTATCTAGAGAACATCGTCAGACCCATGAGGACCCTGGACTTCATGATAGGAGGCTATGTTTAATAAGCACATAACACAAAGGAGGTGAATGAAATAGTGAAATTAGCGAAATGGAAGACTGAACAGGTGAAGTCAACTATGCTCATCATGATCCAAGATCTCCCATCTCATGGAACGGAGGTACTGAGCACCACGAACAACATTACACGTACTCGCCAAAAGCGAAGTTTGTTCAACCCGGGTGGTGCAATTCTTGGGAACATCTTTGGATTGGCTACAGAGGAAGACCTTCAAGAAATAAACAACAAATTTAATAAAATAGCTCAGGTACTAACATACCAAGATAAATTCATCGCAGGGCATAACTCAGCAATGAAGACAATCGTGAAAAATCTGAAAAAAGCGGAAAACATAGCTCTCGAAAGTGTAGATAAAATAAATGACATGGAAGGTAACATAACACTTTTCCAACACTTCATCATCACGGAACACATGGACACAATTCTACTCCAATTAGACAACACTAGAGTTCGTTACAAGGCACTTATGCAAGGAATTTCGAATGCCAGTAATGGCAAGATCACAACTGACTTACTTCCAGTTCATGAGCTACATCAGATAATTAGTCAAGGCATACATAAACATAACTTGAAGCCTTTGTTCCGAAGTAGGGATTTCATGCAATATTATCCATATTTACAAGCAACACTAACACCAACATCAGTAGTAGTTCATGTACCATTCATAACTGACGACCTGTTCACAGTATACGAAATACACCCCTTTCCTTCTAAGAATAATAACACTTTGGTCATCAACATCAACACAGACACCGAACTCATCATGGTCTTCAAGAAACGGAACACTGTCACTTTCGCAAGTGAATCAACGATTGAACGAAAGTGCTGCACATCCTTACATGCTGTTCACCTTTGTCCTGCGTACATTTTCACGTTTCAGCCTACTGAAACAGTCCCTTGTGAAATGGCTATCATAAGAAATCACATCATTCACACCATCAGCGCATCGGACTCTCACAGTTTTTTTATTTCACTCATAACACATTAGTTTACATAGCCTGTCCAGATATACCACCGTCTCATATCCACCATCAATCACTATGCCATCCTCAATCATACACACAAACATTTCCACCCACTACCTAATATGGACTTAAACATGAGCACAGGCATTAAATTGATTTCACCTAATTTGAAACTATGCAACTGATCAATGAAACAATGAAGCCTGGGAAGGTTTGAGTTTGGGTATGTTCAACCCATATTATGTGTATAGCCCAGCACCTACTGTCTTTATAATCTTCTGTATTGTATTTGCAGTAGTGCTGTTCGCAATGCACAGAATGCATGCAAGAATTGCAAATTTGGAGTCAGTATTTAGTGGGAGTAGAGTTAGCATCCAAGTTAACCCCCCTGAATGAAGTGTACATATTTTGTATATGGTATTAATTTTATATATATAAAAAGACAGAAAGAAAGAAATAAAAAAGATAAAAAAGAAGAATGACATATGATATGGAAGTATACCAGTATCATTATCTCTATATGAAAAATTAATAGCTATTACCATAATCTTAACTTTGAACTTTTTTTTTTTTTGCATATATGCATTTTACTATTATACATACACATCTTACAAAATGTCATACAATAACCAATTTAACCATATTGCATTTATTCAATTATGTATACAACTTGTTTAAAATGTAATGTTACTGGATCACTGCAATATTAACATGAATATTATATCTATACAGTATTGTAATCAATGTTATGTATTAATAGATTAGAATATGTCAATAATGATTGCTGTTGGAGGACCGCCAGTTCGCATGACCGAGCAATGTCAGGACTCCATATTATAAATACAAATCATAACAGATAGCATGATGGATAGATAGATAGATAGATAGATAGAAAGAGCACCAGGCAAGGTGTGGGAACAGGAAATTAGCTTGCAACTCTTTAAGTGAAGGAATGTTGGTTGTGCACCGGAAGCAGTACATACACAAAGACATACAGTATTCTAGAAGCTTCCACGACAGTATAGCACACGTGACACAACCCCTGCTAAAGGAGAATGTAGGAATCAGAGCTCAGAAAGGGATTGGCCATAGAACCGGCAGGTAGTGGAGAGATCGATTAAGAAGAGGGGTCCAACTAGACTCAGTATATTAAGTCCCAGTGTAATCCATATGCTGCTAAACTTAGACTATGCTTTGAAGGTAATAAATCAAGATCAACTCCCTGTATTCATCTTTAACTCCTGCTCTTCGATTACCAAAATTACCATCGCTTCTGCCCTGACCATTCCCCCCCCCCCCAGCACGAGGCCTAGTTACAGCTGAACAGACCTACCGGCACCTCCATCCTATTCTCCCCCAGCTTACCACCAGGGGCCTTCTCCTGCCTACTGTCACCCACCTTTCTCCTCCCCCCACTTCGGGGCAGTATGCATTGCAAATCTCTCCACCACACCACTCACCCTCCCCAGAGGATTAGTGGTGGGAGAAATGGAGGAAGCCAAGCCTTGTGAACCCCCCTCCCTTTCCCCTGCCACCCTACCCTCCCTACCTGAACACCTCTCGTCTCACCAAGCTAACAGCCTCAAACGACTCCTCCTGGACTTCCAAGACCTATTTTCATCAGGACCAGCAGACGTCAGCCAAACCACGTACCTCCACCACGAAATCCACACCACAGGACCGCCTATTTGTCAACCGTCACGGCGAAAAAACGCTTAACAACGAACAGAGGAAGACCGGCAGGTCCAGGACATGCTCAATGCCAGTGTTATCTCCCTCTCCACCAGCCCGTGGTCCTCACCCGTCGTCCTCGTCAAAAAGAAAGACGGCACCATGTGCTTCTATGTGGATTATAGAAGACTTAATGACGTGACCACAAAGGACGCCACCCCCCTACCCAGGATAGACGACTTCCTTGACTCCCTATACGGGTCGTCATGGATCACCACCTTAGGCCTGCAGTCGGGATATTGGCAAGTTCCCATCCACCCCGAGGACCGAGAAAAAACAGCCTTCTCCACCAGTAATAGCAAACATTACGAATTTAGTGTCCTCCCATTCGGACTCTGCAACGCTACCGTCACGTTCTCCCCACTGATGGACTCGATCCTCAGCGGCCTCACCTGGGAAATCTGCCTGGTGTACCTGGATGATGTAATTGTTTTCAGCCAGACATGGGCCGACCACCTCCAGCACCTCAAGCAAGTCTTCCTGCGCATTCACCAGGAGGGACTCAAACTCAAGCCCTCTAAATGCGTCATGGCTGAATGGTCCGTCTCAGTCCTGGGCCACATAATCTCAACAGAAGGCATCTCCCCCAGCCCCGACAAACTGCAGGCCATCGCAGACCTCCCTTTACCAAAAGATGTCCACGACGTGCGCACGTTTCTCGAGCACATCTACTACCGGCATTTCATCAAGGGTTTTGCTGACATTGCAAAACCCCTCCACGACCTATCCAAGAAAGGTGAACCACTCATCTGCACCAATGCCCAAATCACCGCCTTTCACACACTCAAATCAAAACTCGTCACTGCCCCAGTCGTTGCCGTCCCTAACCACACCCTGCGTTTTTGGCTGTACACAGACGTGTCTCTAGTGGCAGTCGGCGCCATTCTGGCCCAGGTACAACAGGAGTGAGAGCACATAATCGCTTGTGCCAGCCGCACCCTTAACCAAGCAGAGAAAAATTATGCCGCCACCAAGCGTGAATGCCTAGGCATTATATGGGCTTTGGAGCATTTCCGAGCATACCTTTCTGGCATTCACATCACGATCATCACAACCCACCAATCCCTCCAGTGGCTACAATAATCCAACATCAACAATGCTCAACTGATCAGATGGAGGGAGGCCCTAGAGGAGTTTGACTTCGAAATCGCCTACAGTCCAGGGAACTACACACCAACGCAGATGCCTTGTCCCTCCTACCAATCAGTTCCATCAATGCCATCCCTGACCTTATACAACAATCGCAAGATAAGAAGCGCCCACCCTGGATACCACTCCAGATATTCTCCAAGCTCCTAAGGCATGATGGCCACCTGTTTATTCAGATCGGGCACATAGTCCTCAAGCCCGACACCGCCCTCATCGCCATGACCCACCTACACTTCATTAACGGCATCCACCTCGGCATGAAAAAACTCTTGCAAGTGTTCAACTACATTTACTGGACACCCAGGCCCTCCAACCTTGCCAAACAAATCATCCAAGCCTGCCAAGTCTGCTCACAGTAAGGACATCACCCCCACACCTGCACCGTCAGAGAATATCATTGCCCACAAACCACAGCAACTACTATCCGTAGATGTAGTCAGGCCCCTACCACCCAAAGCTGGATACAAATACATTATAACGTTTGCGAATGTTTATTAAAAATTCCTCATCACCTGCCCAGCTAAGGAGCACCACACCGTGGCCATGGCCGAAGTACTAGTCCGCCACGCCTTCCTGTACTTTTGGATTCCTCAAGCCCTGCACTCAGACAATGCCCCAGAATTTACCGAAAAGATAAGGGGAGAACTAGCCACCTTGTTCTGTTACCAGATCTCCCACTCCTCCCGCTACTGGCCCCAAGGGAATGGAGTATGTGAAAGGAGCCATCACACCCTCCTCAACCAAGTGTGGGTTCGCATACAAGAAACAGGCAACGAGGATTGGCCGGTGCATGTTAACCCCTTCATACATGATGATGCATTTGTCATCATATGGGTGTGGCTGCGAATATACTCGTTGACACTTTTGGCATCATTAAAGCATAAAAACTTTCATCAGAGGAAAACTTTTTGGCCAATCAGCGTCATTTTTGGAGGTGTCATAGCTTCCCTTCTCCTTGTCAAAAGTAATGAGTTAACTGTGGGTCCCGATACCAACAAGAGAGTGGACAGGTTTTTCAATACCAAACGAGCTGCGAGTGGGGAAGGTACTGCGTGGCTCTGTACCTTTAAATTTTCATTCTTACTCCCGTCCCGGCCATGCAACACATTTCACTATACCAGTAGTGCTTGTGTAGTCTTTGGGCACTGTTGTGATTAGATCTGGTGTTTGCAATTGGATATTTGGTGTTTGTGACGCAGTTCTGGTTGTTATCACCATTGGCCCAACGAAGATTATGCTACTATTTCTAATCAACTACACTGCCTCTAACTTGCACCAAATGTGAGTATTCAGCTATAATAATAGTGACAATGAATCATGCAAATATAGTGTGCATATTTAGTGTACAAAGAATTGGTGAAATACGTGCAGTAGCTTAGAGGAAAGCAGGAAACTGCCCTACATTCATGACACGGCATGGGTGCACCGTAGTTTTTTGCATTTTTCTCGAAAACTATGAGGCCTAGGATCACCGTTGTGGACTCAAATGAAAACCAATTAAATTCTGCATAGGATAATAAAATAAAAACATGACAGTGGTACGAAAACTTTTTCACTAGAGCTCCCCGATTTAAAAAATCTGTTGTCTGTCAGAAATGGGTTTTACTTTTTCACTTAATACTCGAACACCATACCTCGTATCACTCTGAGACCTCCGGCATTCGAAAGCTAATAAAATTCTTTTTCAAATGATGGTATAACATGTAGAGATTGAGTAGTAAACATTTGACTAATGATGTTGAGAATTGAAATGAATGCTCTTGAATGTTTATTCACACGGCCCTAATGTATGCATAGCGTGTTTTTTTTTTTTTTTGTTATCGTGTAGAACAAACATCGACGAATAGGAATATGTGGGTTTTGTGGCAAAATAAATATGTTTGAGTAGTGAAAATAAGCCAAGAATACACATATTTGGAGCACGCAGTGGGTTGGGGGGGAGGAGAGTAAAGCAGGCGCATCATGTCCCACAAAACATATTAACTTATCTGCGCATGAAAGGGTTAAAATAATACAGTGGGGCATGAACACCTGCCCGAGAGACAATGGGATCATCCCCCACGAACAGGTGTTCGGAGAAACCTCCCTCCTACTACCCCTCCGACACCACCTCCAACCACTCTCCCCACCCCCCACCTCCAACCCCCTCCATCACCTCAAAAGGTGATTGCATCACCTGCAAAAACATCAAGATCTCCAGCCTGATGTCACAACAAACAACCTCTACAAAATAGGAGATTCAGTAGTGGCTGTACACCTACCAGTCCCGAGCAAAATTTCACCACGATTCGAGGGACCCTACACAATCGTCCATGTCCCCAACTACTATCAAGTCACTATTCAACACCACGGCACCACACGCACGTACCGCAACCACCACGTGTGGCTATTTCATGCCCCACACAATGCCCACCCAGGCCACACCAACTCCACTCCCCACCGCGCCATCTCCCGCATTCCCAGAACACTCTTCTGACTCATGCAGTTACTACTTCACACCCTCCTCCTCCTCTTCACATTCACACATTCCCTCATCCACTAACACCTTCCCCATCCGACCTTCCCTCGGTCTCACACCACCCCCACGGGCCCCCAATGCATCAGCAGGAACCTCACCTGACAGCTCACCTCCCACTGCCATGCCACCACCCTCCCAACATGCAGGACGATTCTCCAGGTCGCCCCTACCCACCACAACCACACAGCACGACACCCGCCACCACTCCCATGCCCACACAGATTTCCCCCACACATACCCACTTCCCACCCACAGGCACCGCCACACTATGCCCCAGCCCACCACCCACCACCACTTCTCACACTCCACCACCTACACAATCAACCCACCACCCACGTACAGCCGACACACCACATGCAACACCTACCACCAGCCCTATGCCCACATGTTCTCCCCATATCCAAACCCCGCGCACCAGCCCCACAACCACAACCACCTGACGTACCCCCCCACCAGCACGTTCACACCTGTGACCCTGTGTCAGCCACAGCTTGGACCAGACAGGACTGTTAGCCACACTGGTGGCTAATGGTTACCCAAAACATGGGCTGGACCAACGAGTTAGTGTCAGCGGCCACCACAGCCCCGGAAACCTCCTGGGTAGCACCTGCTAATGCCTGCATTCGGGCACCTGGTAGCCTACCTTTACTCCTACACAACTTCTTGAAGGGGTCATTTTACCGCACTGGTGGCACACCAAGAACCTCGCAGGGCATGACGACCTTCCTGCTGGGTGGGAGGCACCACAATTGGGACGGGTGGGCCCTGGGACTCGAGGATGGGGTAGGCATAGGAACGGGCTTGCTAGTTCCCACCACACTCAGAGTACTGTCTCTCTGGTGTGCGTCTGGCAGAGGCGCAGCACCCACCGTTGTGCTCTCCTGCCCAAAAGCTCGTCAACACTGGTGTCCTTGTGTGCTGCCTCAAATGTAGAGCAATATTTATGCAAAGTATCCACATCACTATAACTAGCACACAACTGAAACACTTCTCTTTTGAGCACTTGATTATGCAAACCCACAATCAACTTCCATAAAAGCATGTATGCTGATAGATCACTGTTGCAGTGGGGGCACTGAAACTCACAGTTGGCCGCAATCTGGGTAGATCTCACGAAATAAGCACTGACAGATTCACTGGGTAACTGATTTCCACTAAAAAATTTGTGTTGATTAACACAAATGGTTCGATGCTTGGAGCACAATCCTTTCAACAGCATCCAAAGCCTTGCACGACAATAAGGCGCTCCACTGCACTAGGGAGAACTTGGTATCCAGGGAGCTCTGTAGGCCTTGCGCGCAACACAGGCGTGTGTTGAAGACCACGTCTGACGGTGGCCAGCCATTGAGTTTCAGCCAGCTCTCCATGGATCATCCTCACAAATGAAAGGCTGCCGTAGGCATCTCCGCCGCTCACTTGTCCAGGGCAGCAGACACAGGAATCCTAGGTGGAAACTGCTCCCTGGACATTAGCAATGTCAAGCTCTGCTGCAACGTGGAGATGGCAGCTTGGTCCAGATATAGCTAATGACTTGAGAAATGGCTGGACCTGGGAGTGGAAGTGGGCAGGCATGGATGCTGGGTAGCCATGGCAGGCACGTAGATAGGACCAATCACTGCTCAATGTAGAAGGGGATTCAGGGAAACACCGGATGCCCAGCCTTCTGTTACTCATCTCCATACATTCTGGTGGAAGTGGGTAGGGCCCCACTCTTCTGTTCACAAATAGCAGGCTAACTGGCAGCTAGTGATGTGTCGTTCGTGAACGATCCAGCTCATTGAGCCAGCTCTTTTAAGTGAACAATGAGAGCCTGCTCCCGTTTGGGAGCCGTTTAAATTTTTCTTAATTTTCTTAGTAAATTAATAAATGAGAGAATGGTAGGATGGTCACTCATTTGTTAAATACGACCCAGAAACACCGTTTCTCAGTCACTACTAAAAACCAAGCAGAGTGAGACATCTGTTTGTTGGTAAAGATATTCTATGCTGGTAACCCTCAACTGTGTATGTGGAGGTTTAGTCACAAATCACTATCAAGGAGTTGCCAGATTGGGCGAAAAGTAGCGGATTTGGCCACTTTTTGTGGCTGTATGCTAGCAGCATATGAAATCTGCTACTTGCTACACTTTGGGCTAATTTAGATTTGGGCTCCCTGTAAGATGATTGGGCTAATTTCATTCCATAGCTTCTGTGCATTTAAATAATAATAATGACAATACGGGTAATAATAATAATAAAAATATTATGCTAGGTGTTTTTATGCCAGCTTCCAGTCCTAGAAACACCCGAAATGCAGTCGGGTTCTTTTCTAGACCGGAGCTAGGATGTACTATAAGAGGAACAGGACACAAAAACGTAGGGCAACAACCTTACACATATATTAAAAAATTCTCAGATACAACGGGCAGACAATCCACACAATATCCTATACAAAGTCAATACACAGGCTGAGAAATAGGTTGCGTGTATCGCGCAGGATACAAGATAGACACTATGCTCAGTTTGGGTAAAAGGGTGATACACAGTTTCACAGTCCTTATATTTGTGCCTTGTTTCACTGTGAGAGGGCAGGGTATGGCTTCTCAATGGACACAGGGTGGATCTGCACAGTCTCAAGAGTTCTCATTCTGGCACTGAACTTTGTCTTCCACTCGTATAGAGTGGATATGCATTGTCACAAGAGTTCTTAGTCTGACACTGAACTTTACCTCTCACTTGCACAAGGTGAATATGCACTGTCACAAGAGTTCTTATTCTGGCACTGAACTTTACTTCTCACTTACACAAGATGGATATACACTGTCACAAGAGTTCTTATTCCGGCACTGAACTTTACTTCTTACTTACACAAGGTGGATAGGCACAGTCTCCGAGTCTTGTCTCTCACTTTCACTCTGTGGGGACTATGTATCACAATCACTGGTTGGTGGGCAAAGGGGAGGGGGGCCTGGGGACTCACAGGTGTCGGCCTGGTGTTGAAGTCCCTTCAGGAGTCCCTTCGTCCAGCGGCCACGGGACAGCTCGCAGGGGCGTCGTCTCTTGTCGTGGACTGTGATTGGGCGTGGTGAAGGACCCCTCACTATCGGGGCTAGGGACTGGGGTCTGGCCCTCAGGGCTGGGGCAAAACAGTCTGTAGGCGCTCTCGTAGGCGCCTGGTGGGGGAAGGGCATCGCCATCATCAGGGAGAGGAGAGGTCTTGGCCCGGGGTACTGGGGGTGCCGCCGAGGATCTGTCGGCTGCAGTCTCCTTCCTGCGACTCTGCTCTCAGGGTAGAACTGCGGCGTTGCTCCCGGCAGGAGTGTCAGGCGTGGGTATTTCCCTTGTGCTGGCTGTATGGAATACAACCGTGGGGACAACACAAGACGTCTCCACCAGTCCTCGAGTTGGAAGTTCTCCTCCTAGGGGCTGCCTCGATCTGGGTGGGTGGAGGTGCGACCTATGCCGCCACTGGTGGGTAGAGCTGAGTGCAGGTCGCCCTCATGTTGTGAAGTCGCAGGGGGGCGAAGGACTTTTGTGGTGTCCCTCCCTGGCGTGGCTACAGGCCATTGCCAAGGTCCCTTGGGCAACAGGAAGAGGGCGACTACAGGCCATCACCAGGACCCGACTTCCTGACAAGCCTGCAGACGAAGTGCGGTTACAGGCCGTCACTTGTCTGCAGACGCGGCTATAGGCCATCGCCAGAGTCCTGTATGAAGGGTGACGTGTAGGCGAGGAGCGGCTACAGGCCGTCTCCTGTCTGCTGGTGCAGCTCCAAGCTGTCATCAGTGTTGTGCCTTCCGAGGCAACTGCAGGAGAGGGGGCCTACCATTCTCTCACCACTTGCGGCTGCAGGCCGTCACGGGTTCTGCAGGGGGGGTCAGCAGCACTTTGAACAGCTACAGGCCGTCTCTTTTAGGGCGTGGCTACAGGGCGACGCTTTAGTGTGCAGCAACAGGCCGTCATGAGGGCGTGGCTATAGGCCATCGCCTTATTAGAGTGGCTATAGGCCATCTCTGGCTTTGTGTGGCTACAGGCCGTCACTAGGGTGCGGCTATTGGCCGTCGCTTTGTTAGAGCAGCTACAGGCTGTCTCTGGGTTTGTGTGACAATAGGCCGTCACTGGGGTGCTGCTTTGAGCTGGGATTTCAGTTCCACCCCGATCCTGGCGAGAGCTGGATCAGCTGAAAGGTAGTGCACCCAGACTGGGATGGTCGCGTCGGGTGTACTCTGAGGAATAGGGGCGCGCGGCCCAGTGGGACTCATATCCGTATTGTACGAACGTTGCGCATGCGCCATATACCCGTCTGTAGTCACCTCCTGAGGGTGTAGTGGTACCGGGTATCTTCAGTTGCCATGGCCGGTATTTCAAATAATAATAATAATAATAATAATAATAATTACTGTAATAATAATATAGAATATATTATTCCTGAGAATTGAAATTATACAGTGAATTGACTGAGGTGGCAGTTCTTGTATTGGCACTGACGATGTTTCACGATGTTTAAAGAGAAAAACATATTGGTGGAATTCACATTTTTGTGACTGCATCCATTTTTTCTTTTAACATAAGGTGCAATATTGCTAAATTTGAGCAAATATTATAAAAGCCAATGTGGCACTAAATGAGGAGCCATTTGGGAGCCAAAAGAGCCGGCTCTCTTGACTGACCTGAGTCAAATGAGCCAGCTCCCTTAAAAGAGCCGAAATTCCCACCACTACTGGCAACGCTGACTCACAGAATAATACCAGAAATACTGAGAACCTTGTAGCAAATCCGGTCAATTTTTACACGTTGCCCTCATCCGATTTTTTCATCCAACCTGAGTGTTTCCTGTTGTTTTTGGTGTGATTCGATCGTTTTTGACCTTCGTTTCTATCGCAAGTCGCTAGTTTTTGTTGAACGCCACTAGCGACTTCTGGTGGAAAGGACCGGTCCAGATCAACAATAATCACACCAAAAACAACAGAAGACACTCAGGTTGGATGCCTGTTATCACCTGAAACGTATTTTTTTGCGGTTCTTCCCCCTCCCCCCAAGAATACTGGGGGACCGGGGTGTTGGGTGGGGGAAAAACGCAAAAGCGAGTGATTTCCTACTGGAACTGTTATCAAAATCAAACGAAAAACACTAAAATCCTTCGGAAGAAAATAATTATAAGCTTCTTAGGGAGTTCGTGTTTCCTAATTGGGGGGCTTCGCCCCCCAGACCCCCCAACCCTGGCCGTCCTTCCTAACTGGGGGGCTTCACCCCCCAGACCCCCCATTACATTAACCAAACCTCATCTAACCTAATCTAACCGGGTGTAAATAAGAAATAATGCATTTACCTAGTTTACAGTTCCTCGTCTGCATCTGAAGAGTCGTCTGTAGCTGTAACGGCAACTGGTGATGGGCGGCAGTGCAACACTTTCTGATCCTCAAGTAAAATGAGACTTTTGCCTTGATCTGGGTGCTTTGTTCCTGTTGAAGGTAAAACACCATGCGATCACACAAAGGCTACAGTTTTATTTTCTTGCTGGTAGAACTGTGAAATAGCAGTGAAGTAATAAATTTTGCAGGCTTCCAGGTCCACGATTGGAGACAAACTGACTTTCAAATCTTGCGAGCCCTAGCGTGGGACATTTGAAATTCTTCTTTGTGATTGGCTGATTCATGTGCCATGCATGCGCTTTATCCACCCACACACATAACACGCACCAACGAACACACACAACTGTCCGACCACGGCAGGGAAAATCTCTCTCCCATAGAAAATAATGTGTAATAAATTGCATAACTCATCAACGGTTGATTTAAGACAGAAGTGTCATAGAAGAAAAAATGCTTAGAACTGCGTAAAGTATAAGGTGAGTTAGCCACTTTTGTTGTCAGTGAGTTGGGTGTAAATACGAAAAAATACCACCTGATTGTGATTGGCGGAAGTAAATCGCGTGTAACTCGTTTATTATCAATTTGCGAGAGAAATGTCATAGAAGAAAAGATTCTTAGAATGACCAATTCTACTAGAAAATGTTAACGAAAAGTCGAAAATCAGATGAGGGCAACGTGTAAAATTTGACCGCAAATCCCACTTCTCAACACAGGTAAGGGGGACAGGCTCTCATTTGACTGAAGTAGATGTGGATGAGGGAGATGAACAACAGCAGCAAAATATGGCCTTAAATCTTTTCCAACATCTACCTAGACTTCGCCTTATGCAGACCCATCTACCTGGCCTTTTTTGGTCAGGTTTTTGTGGCTTATCAGGCTTTGGTGATTCGTTGCTTACTATACCCAAGGATCGTGGATCAAAGTCAAAAGTTTTGTCGGTAAGATCGGCTAATCCTATGAGGATATCCATTGTTCGTGGAGTTTTGTCATCATATTCCACATCATCTGGCAGAGAGATTATCTTAAAATCCACCATAAGGGTGTAATGGCCGAAAGACACGGGCACGTTTTTGGCCCAATGCGACACAAATCGGACTGAATCTTCCATATAGAAAGGAAAAACAAGCTTCGTAAGTGGATTTATATCTTCCAATTCCAAATCCAGATCTTTTGCGATATTCACAGGAAGGTAGCTAAAGGGGGCTCCTGTGTCGATAACTGCTTCTCCACAAAATATCTTGTCTTTTTTGCCATCAATCTTGATGTTTTCCCAGCAATACTATAATCGGTCTTCTTTTGGCCGTATTTTCTTTGGTACTTTCCTCAGAGTTAACATTGGTGATAGGGAAGACATGTTTAATTGTGCATGACATGCTCTCAGGAAGTCCATGCCAAGTAAGGCTGATTCAGTCTCAATAGTCCATTTTACTCTTACAGTCATCTTAAATTCAACGGTTCCAGTCACCGTCTCCTCCTTTCCCTCCTTCGTCTTCGTCTCTTCCCCCTTCTCTTTCTTCTACTTCAAATTCCTTTTCTTTCTCTTCTGGGCAGTTGTAAATTCCATCTTCACATTTTTGAACGTGGAGACATAATAATTATCCGTCACTTTGGGCAATAATATTTCTTCTAAATTATGCAACTTGAGGAACTTACCACTCACAACAGTTCTGGGTGCCCCTGTGTCAATTAAGAATGGGACCCTAACTCCTTCCATTTTTACTTCTGTTACCAGACTCGTACCACCGTTCTCTCTCCAACGGCGTTCTATGGGTACGGTGTAACCCTTCATTTTAATGACTCACAAATTCTTCCGTAAAAATATGACAATATGATCAAGGAGAATATAAACTATAGTATATACGAAATGAAACTCAGAAAAACAATATATTCTGTAGGTACTTTACATTAAGTTTACTTAGAAAATTATAATCACGTCTTGACCGTGTGAGAGCTACGGGAAGACTGCCGCCAGTGAGTAACTACCTGATTTATATGACTACCTACATATTGCATTTACTGTACACAGTAGAGGTTCCCGGGCCGAATTTAGTAGGAAAATGTCATCACGACAATAAGCTTTGTTGTCACCTTTGTCACCAACATCCTGAAATGTTTTAATAAATATGATTGGACGTGGAGAAAAGTAACTTATTCTAACTCACCCTTTTTTAACGTTAATTTAACAAAGATATACACTCCCAGGTGTGATTTTTTTTTTTTTTTCCGGGTAACTAGTGATGCAGTCATTTTGGCACAGTTATAGCGAGTTCAGCGAGAAATGATTTAGCACCGTCGCACCTTCGTTTCGATCAGCTGTTAAAATGTAAACACGATGATATTTTGTGAGTTTATCCTGTGTTACAGTAGTACTTACGAAGGGTTTGCTATTTCAGACCCTATGATTGAAAAATGGGTTAAAACATTGGGAGAAACAAATTTCACATGAAACGTTTATTTACCACCCGAGAAATTATCAGAAAAAGATAACAGACTCTCAGGAAGAACTGATTTGGTAAGGTGCTTCTGCTGCCTCAAATAAAGCGTATGTTTACCCCGATATTTAATATGACCATGCCTGACCTTATATACTCTGATATTTAATATGACCATGCCTGACCTTATATACTCTGATATTTAATATGACCATGCCTGACCTTATACAGTATACTCTGATATTTGATATGACCATGCCTGACCTTATATACTCTGATATTTAATATGACCATGCCTGACCTTATATACTCTGATATTTAATATGACCATGCCTGACCTTATATACTCTGATATTTAATATGACCATGCCTGACCTTATATACTCTGATATTTAATATGACCATGCCTGACCTTATATACTCTGATATTTAATATGACCATGCCTGACCTTATATACTCTGATATTTAATATGACCATGCCTGACCTTATATACTCTGATATTTAATATGACCGTACCAAACCCTATCTACTCTGATATTAATATAACCGTACCTAACCTTATTTACTCTGATAGTATTTAATATGATCATACCTAACCTTAGTTACTCTGATAGTATTTAATAATTATGACCATACCTTACCTTAACTACTTTGATATTATTTAATATAACTGTTCCTGACCATATCAATCTGATGTTATTTAATATAACCATTTGTAACCTTATCTACTCTGACATTATTTAATATCAACATACCTAACCTTACCTTACCCAACCTAGTTAATGTAAATGCATCAATTCTAATTTTATCAAATTAACCAAACTGAACCCAAGCTTCATAAGTTGTAATCTTATTGAATATAACTAAACTAAACCTAAACTTACTGATAATCTGATGCAACCAAACTAACTTTACCTTACCTTTCCTTACCCTACCCAACTTAGCCAAATCTTTCTTATCTATTCTAAACTTATCTAATACAGTCAAACCTAACCTAAGCATATCAGTAAATCTGCAACAATCTCAACATGGAATGTTGGTTTTTCCTTATGTATGTTGGGATTTGTTGCACATTTTCTGAGTACCATAGCTACTTATTTTTGCACACTGCACTGTTTGTTAATCACTTGCACTATTATTTAGTGATAATAATGATGTTTCAGTGGCCTTTCATGCACAATACAGAACAGAAGGCAACGATTATGGCCAGTGTAAACACTTGGTGGCCATTTTAGTCTGCGTGTGTCACCATGTCCGTACGAGATTCTCGGAGGCGGCCGTCGAAAATAACATTAGGGCAAACGTTACGATTAATTTTTTAATGTATTAAGATCATACAACTATTTGATTATCGTTGTAGCAATTTACCACATAACGAGGGGTTGTATAATGAGGCTGCACTATACCGTACATAATTCCTGTCAGTGCCAAACTTTTCCCGTAGGTTTTCCTAACAATCAGTTTATCATAACTTTTTACTGTCACTGAGTATCTTATATTTTCCAACTTCTGCACTTTTTTTTTTTTTTTTTTTTTTTATAATCATTTCTTTGTTTCCAAAAGCAGTCTTTCATATTTCAAATTTTTATGCCTAAGTGCTTGAGTGTTTCCACCACTTATAACCCATATGTTTTTTTCCAGTTGGTCTTTCTTATTAGAAATTATAAATTTGATCTTGAACTTGTTTATTTCTAATCCACATTTCATGCTTAGTCATCCAGTATTTGCTTTGGTTTCTACCAGTGACTGGGAAGATTGCAGCCCGTTATCTGTGAAGAAACCTATTGATCATAAACCCCTCATCATTGTACCCAAGGTCTTTAACTTCCATTTTTTGTATGATCTTAAATGTAATTAATTTGAAGAGTGTCGTTGAGCTTGTGCATCCTTGCCATCTTCCGCATCATATTTGCATCACCCTGTACAGTATTTAGACATAGTTCAGTTTTATCATCCTTATACAGTAATGCCTTGATATACAATACCCCTAGATGCGACACCCCGGCTTAACAATGGGGGTAGAAATACCACCATACTCCGCCTAACGATGGCCAGACCCCAGTTTAACAATGAGTTTTGAATTTTTTGCCAATTTTAATGATATTTTAGTCTATAATTGTGTGTTTAGGTTGATTTATAAACATTTTAGACTTAGTTTAATGTATTTTAGCCATAGGTGGGGTGAACATTGTCTTTTTGGGGTACAGTTTATTAAGCCTGATTTTTTCCAGACTCATAGTTGATGATTTTCAGATTTTATTTGTTGGTTTTACTGAGTTATTCACGGGTGTTAGGCTTAGGTTAGCTTACTTGAAAGCTGTTAGGCCATTTGGATTGGCTTTAAACTTGTTTTTGGGCTCATTTGGGTGAGTTTTGGGCATGGTTTTGAGGGAAACCCAAAGCTGATAAACTCTCCACATTGCTTTACATGTTAAAAGTACCCCGATATACGATACCATACCTAACGATGGGGTTTTACCTAACCAATTAAACCGGGGTATGCTTGTATACATATGCTATGACATCTATCATTTTTTCACAGGCCTTTAATTCTTCAGTAAATTTATGGTTTCTTCTCTCATAATTGAATCATATGCTTTTTGAAAGTCAAATGCAGTGACTATTAGGGGTAGCTAGTTTGTATTTGTAGCTCATCTCTGTTGCTATAATACTTTAATATAAAGATGTTGTCTTCTGTCCTTCTTCCTTGTATGAATCCTGATTGCATTTCACTATTTAAGTTATTTGGTTTAATTTGTTCTATTTTAGATTTCTTAATTAACATACGGTGCAAGCTTTAGAGTCAGTATTTGTTAGATCTATGGCTCATGAATCCTGAGCTGTTGGTTTGCTCTTCTTTGGTGTCATGCGGGTCCTTGAGTTCTTCAAGCTTTCCTGTAGCGGGTTTTCCATATATTATAATTTCATTGAAACAGTATTTCAGCATTTCTATACATTGCTCACTCATTTTAAGTACCGGTAGCTACTTTATTACATTCAGACTTCATCCCATCTGATCCTCCTGCATTTTAGTTTTTCAAATTCCTCAGTGATTTTACATCCTATTCCGTTGTGACTTATGGCCTGTCTGGATGTTGTTGCTTTCATTGTCCAGATTACCATATCCATGTGTTCCACCAGTGTATGTGGTATGTTATATAAGTATGTGGTATCTGTATTTTGTTTGCTTTGTTTTTCCAAATATCCTTTAGCTATATACTTCTTTCTTTTCTGTATTCCATGTACTGGTATGCCATATTTTGTCAAATATGTTTTTGATAAATATGTTTTATGTTTTTGATAAGTATTTCTTTAGAA
This sequence comes from Coenobita brevimanus, assembly GCF_032717465.1. NCBI lineage: Eukaryota > Metazoa > Arthropoda > Malacostraca > Decapoda > Coenobitidae > Coenobita > Coenobita brevimanus. The sequence goes on along the minus strand of NC_137045.1, from coordinate 30,330,876 downwards.
ATTTTCAAGTTCAACAGTTGCAGTTTCTGGTCCAAATTTTCTTTTCTCTCAACTGTACATTTTCTTTTTTTTTATATCAGCGTTAGCTACTTCCACTCACTTGTAGTGCTGCCTGATTTTTCATTCACCTTTGTCCCTGTTTTCCTGTGTCTGCTCTCTCTCTCTCTCTCTCTCTTCCTGTTTCTCCCATCTTTTCTGTCACTTTTTACTCCTTTTTTCTGACGTCTTTACAGTGAGTGACAAGACAAGTGGTTTCCAATTAGTCAGGAAACCATTTACAACACTGGGTTGTAACCATCAGAGCGGGGCACCACTGCAATCTGCAATTTCCACAATAGTAGACCACATGATTTCAGTTGCAGAGTTGCGATTGCAGCAGACTTGTCCGAAACTTGCAGTATTGCGTTGCAGAAGTACTTCTGTAATCATAATCCTGTCCGCAGTCTCCCACGTGGCGGTCGATGTCAGTTAGTACAGGCTATCAAGCTTGAACAGGATTCTCGGCCAGCAGCGGTGGCAGGTGAGGGGTTGCTGCATCAGTTTGCAGTAAGGATGGGCGATACCAAGAGAAATGATTTGATATGATACAATACAATGTACTATAAGCCAGCTTGGCAGTAAATTTTGTGGCACGCACAGCTAATCATGCACAGTTGTTCCACAATTGGCAGATGACAATCTTAAGGGCTAATGTAATGACGATCACTGAAATTACTTTTTTCTATGGTCTTACTGAGTTATTATCTGCAAGAGTAAGCACATTTCTATGAATTATCTGTTTAAGTTCTGTGGACTGCATTCTGCTGCTGGTCAGATTGATTTTTGTTAGTGGCACAAAGGCTATTTCTTTTCCTCGTAATATTATTTTTGTAATAAAGGATATGATTATATTATTATAATGTATTGTGAGAGACTGTTCTCCCAGGGGTCGGATGTCATAAAGGCCAAAAGAGCAAGTCTGACCTCAGAGAACTTCGAGCAATTGGTGTTCATGAAAGGGAACATGGACCTGCTCAGGATGGAATTGTTCTCAGTCTCGGAGGACTCAGGCTGACTTTGACGTGTGGGTGTGAAGAAGTGTCAAATGTCACAAGTGTGAACTTCTGAACTTGAACTTCTGAGTCAGTGAGGACTCTGAAAAGTGGTCCTAGTGAAGTTATGGACAGAGTCACTAGTGAGTAGTGATGGTCACAGTGACTGAGTGTCATTGTGGGAAATTAATGTCATAAATAGATTATAAATACGATAATTCACTACATTACCAATCGACTTACCCCCTGTTTGTGCACTTTGTATTGCAAATTGTGAAGCTGGATTGCGGTTGTATTAAAAATTATAAATTTGATCTTGGACTTATTTATAATTCACATTTCATGCTTATGTTTAGTCATCCAGTATTTGCTTTGGTTTCTACCAGTGATTGGAAAAATTGCAGCCCGTTATCTGTGAAGAAAACTTTTGATCATAAACATGTCATCTCTTTACCCAAGGCCTTTTCCTTTCATTTCTTGTATGTTTTTAAAATTACAGTACCCTCGCGTCCAACACGGTAATATTGTCATGCAAGGGTCCCGTGTTGGACCAAAAACGTGTTGGACAAACAACAGAGCTTATGGGGAAAAATGAATTATGTCAGCAACCCTAGGAAAAGTCACCTTATATACATATCATATACCTATATATATATTAGTACTGCTGTAATTATAATGAATGGTACTGTACTATGAATGATAACTAACCTTTCAGGATAGTGTTGGTGGGCTTGTTGGGAATGGAAGGTGGTATCTGAGGCTGTAGGTAGTCCTACTGGGTCCCCAGAGGATGGCTGCTGGCATCACTAGTGGGTAATGGCTGCTGCTCCTCCTCAACCTCCCTCATAAATCTTTCGAAATTCCTCTCCCCTTTCTTCTGCCTCTCGATGAATTCTAGCTTGGTGGCCTGAGGGAGGTGCCGCCACTTCTTGGGGTTCTCAGAAGGCTTCCTAGGCATCATGAGCTGAGTAAAATGCAGTAGCAAGGGCAGAAAATGCAGCAAGAAAAAAGCACCGTCCAGTGCGAATTATGCAACTGAGTGGCGCTGTGGCAGGAGAAATTTAAACAAAACATCACATGAGAGCAGAAGCGTTTTTCATTGGGCGACATCACAATCTCGTCACGATAGCGGTCAGGGGAGGCTACTTGATTGGAAGTTTTGATTGGTTCTCAGCATCACGGGAACGTCCAGTATGACAGTGTTAGACCAGGGGTGATCGTGCTAGAGGCGAACTCTGCGGATTTCACCCACTTCTCGGAGCTCCGTCCGTGTTATGCTTACGCACCCGTTTTACAGTACTTAAATCGTATTAAATTGTACTAATTTTTTGCTCTCCGTGCTGGACGCGAATCGTGCTGGACAAACGCTTGTTGGACGCGAGGGTACTTTACTTTGAAGAGTGTTCTGAAGCCTGTGTGTCCTTGATGTCTTTTACATCATATCTGCATCTCCCTTTCTGTCTCTGTACAGTATTTAGACGTAGTTGAGTTTTATCATCCTTATATCCATATGCTATGACATCTATCATTTTTTCACGGGCCTGTACTTCTGCAGTAAATTTATGGTTTCTTCTTTCTTAATTGAATCATATCCTTTTTTAAATCAACTGCAATGATTGTTAGAGGTTGGCCGAGCTAGTTTGTTTTTGTACCTCATCTCTGTAGCTGTAACTACAACTACACGTGACTCCTTCAGCTAAGACATCTTTTCTTTGCTATAGTGACAATAGTGCTGAGCCTGTGTGGTGTAGTAGGCCACTTAGTTCCTGGTGCGATGCTGGTGTACATTATGGCGATGCTGGTGATGACCGGCCCAGGCATCATGCTGCACCTCCTCCTGGATTCCTTCTACACATGAATCAGCAAGATGCACGCTGCTCTCAAGGGAGACAACTCTGCTATGGAGACTTTCAATGTCTCTCTGGATAGTGGCATTTCTGAGTTCCTGCTGGAGTTGCAGTCTCTGCAGGCTCAGGGGTTCCTGGATGCGCCCCCAACCTCCCAGGATCTACCAGAGGTGGAGGAGGTTGCCCCATGTGAAGCAGGTGGCAGGGGACATGGGGCAGGCGAGGGGGTGAGGCTTCATGCTGGCAGGAGATAGGCCACCTCTGTTTCCTTCACTGGGTTTGGTCAGGATGATAGTTCCCTGTTGTTTACCCCTGGTCTCCCTGAGGACTTCCCATTTTACAACAATGATAGTGTGGAAGACCTGGATGCCCCTGACATAGAGCTTCCTGAGTTTCCTCAACCCCAGACCCAGACTCAGGGGGGACGCTGCCAAATGGAGTTTGTGTCCTTGCTCTTTGGGGATAGCAGTGATGAGGAGGAGGACTTTATGGAGTGTCTTTCCTTTGAAGTGCAGGGGCAGAGTAGGCTGGAAGCCCCACTAGTAAGGCCCCAGCAGCAGCATCAAGTCCCTACCATCATGCAACAGTAAATACCAGCAACAGAACCACTAGGACAGATTATGAGCAGTGTTATATGGTATCTCAGAATGCAGGTAACGTCCTATCAGCGCTGTGCCAGAACCTGGTATCGCTAGTGACAGGACAGAGCACCTCAGTTCCCCCCGTCCGCCAGCAGCAGCTTGAACCTAGTCAGCTGCTGCCCCTCGCCAGAATGACTCGCTCTTAGGACTCCACCCTTGTGTCCTTGGGTGAGTTTGAGGATGATTTTGAATTGATTTCTGATGAGGAGTTTCAGTGATAGGCTTGAGCGGGTCAGGCCCCCCCTAAATGTGATATACATCATTCATTCATTCATTGCCAGATGCCACATATCCCAAACGAGGTGGCCAAGGGCTTAGAGTTAATTGTTTTACAGTGAGGGGCACTAATCCTCCACCAACCCCACTTGACACGTAGGGAGAATACAGTAGTAATATTTATAATTTTTAAAAGATATCTGCATTTTTTAGGAAAGTTTTATTACAACTTTTGTAACAGAAAAGGTCATATTACAATGCAATTCCATGTTTGGCATTTTTATGATGCAATTGCGAAGTTCTCATATCAAAGTGATGGCAGCCTTAAGACATGTTTCTCAAGATTGCCTTTCGCAGTGATGGTAACCTGAAAGAAATTTGCTAGTTGTGCAGTTTTTAAATATTTGTGGTTCATTTACATTCAGTAGATTACAAATTAAATTACTGTAAATAATTTACAACACCATAGTAGATGGGTGCACCCATCATCCACCCACTTAGTGTAGTGGTACAGTAAAACCTCGATTTAACGGCACCCTAGGGAACCCTGAGCATGCGGAAAAAAAAAAAATTACGTTAGATTGGGGCTTAGTCATATTGATACCCCCGGAACTCATGCTAACACATTTTTAAGCATATAAACATGTGCAGACATACAAAATCAATAAAATAATTTATATTTAGAACAAAAGAAAGCAGGTAGGTGTGGTGTTGTAGTAAAGTACTGCACAGTAATCCAGATAAGTTCAGTACAGTAATCCAGGTACTGTACACCCTATAAAAAAAGAATCGGGACCCCACGAGCTGATGCGTCTCGCAATGACCACTGATACGCACCAGAACTCAGTTGGGGCTTCAAATTCCTTCGTGCGGTGTGGCATATTGTACCGTGCAGTAAGGGTCCTGATTCTTTTTTTATAGGGTGTACATACAGTACAGTTGAGTCTTCATACAACACAAGATAGGTTATGCAGAACCACGTGCAAAATCGATTTCGTGGTAAAATGTGACATATATTTACATGTAAAATAGGGGGTTAGGTTCTAGGAGCCTCATATTTTTCATTAAAAATGTATTTAAAGGTAGATTATTAGAAATACGTCTGCCTTAAGACACCGAAGACAGTGTGTTTACATATGACCTCACCGACTGGACACATCAGTGCATAGCTACTGCATTCTAACCTGACCTAACCGATTAGTTTTGGCCCCTAATACCAAGGATTGCCACTAAGCTTCTTGACAGTCCTCATTAGAAATCAAGCATAAACTTGACCTAAACAAGACGTGAACAATGGCCGACCAACATCACGCATATTTCGTCACGAATCGCTTTCGGTACTAATAAAAAAAAAAATGCAGCGTGAAACTTTTTGAAAGCCGTTAGTCATCAACAATAAAGGAAAAAACAAACTATAAAGATATCATAGGTGAGCAGTGTGTGAAGAATGATGATGGAAGGGTAGTGGTGAACAGTGAGGATATTAAAGATGCATGGAGAGAGCATTATAACTGGTTGTTGAATGAGGAGTTTGACCGGGACAGGGAAGGTTTGGAGCCAGCAGATCCAGTGTCTGGCCCTTGGCCTTTGATTGATACTGCTGCTGTGAGTGAGGCAATAGGCAGGATGAGGGTGGGGAAGGCAGCAGGTGTGTCTGGGTTGACTGCCGAAATGTTGAAGGCCTCAGGCGATATAGGGGTGAGTTTAGTCACTGACCTGATAAATAGGATTATTTATGAGTGTGTTGTCCCAGATGATTGGCTGAAGAGTGTAATTGTAAATGTGTATAAAGGGCAGGGTGATGCCCTGGAAAGAGGAAATTATAGAGGTATAAAGCTTTTAGATCAGATAATGAAGGTAATGGAGAGAGTTTTAGAAAGTATAATTAGAGAAAGGGTGAATATTGATGAGATACAGTTTGGGTTTATGCCAGGTAGGGGGACCACTGATGCCATATTCATTGTTCGACAGCTTCAGGAAAAATATATTGGTAGGAGAAGGGATCTTTAATTTGTTTTTGTTGATTTGGAAAAGGCCTTTGACAGAGTCCCTAGAGAGGTGGTGAAGTGGGCAATGAGAAAGCTTGGCTTGGAGGAGTGGCTGGTTAGAGTGGTTATGGCCATGTATATGGGTGCTCACACCCAGGTGAGAGTGAATGGAGATTTGAGTGATGAGTTTTCCGTGAATGTTGGTGTGCATCAGGGGTCAGTCTTGAGTCCCATGTTTATCATGGTATTGAAGCCCTTTCACGTGACTTTAGAAACGGACTCCCGTGGGAGTTGTTGTATGCTGATGATTTGGTGTTGACTGCAGAGAATGAAAGGGAGGCGGAGGAAAGGTTTAGGAAGTGGAGAGATGGTATGGGACAAAAGGGTTTAAGGGTAAATGCAGATAAAACAAAAGTGATGATATGTAGGGTTGGTGGCGGTACTGTCGAAGACGAGGGAGAGTGGCCATGTGCAGTTTGCCACAAGGGCGTGGGAAGTAATTCCATCTTGTGCGGTGTGTGTGATAAATGGGTCCATAAGAGATGTAGTGGTATCAGAGGTAGACTGCGAGATAATGCTGATTTTATGTGTATGGCGTGCCGGGGTGAGCAGGTGGAGATTGTCAGATGTGAAAGGATTGAACTTGCAGGTGAATCTCTTGAGTGTGTGGAAGAGTTTTGTTATTTGGGAGACATGTTGTGTGCTGGAGGTGGGGCTGGAGCTAGCTCTGTGGCTAGGGTGAGAAGTGGTTGGAAGAAGTTCAGGGAGCTCTTGCCTCTCCTGACATTGAGAGGGCTCTCCCTACGTGCTAAGAGGTCTTTGTACGCAGCTTGTGTTAGGAGTATAATGCTGTATGGCAGTGAGACCTGGGCAGTGAGGGAGGAAGATATTCTCTGGCTCAGACGTACAGAAATGACAATGATTAGGTGGATGTGCAGTGCGTCCCTGCGTCCAAGGCCTGGAGGGGCTGGGTTTACAATGGAAGAGTTGAGAGGTAGGATGGGACTGGAGTGTATTGGTGTTGTGATGAGGAGAGGTAGATTAAGGTGGTTTGGACATGTGGAGAGGATGGGGGATGATAATTGGGTGAGGAAGGTGAGAAGTGTTAATATTGGGGGTGGGGTTATGAGGGGTAGACCGAGAAAGACATGGGACGAGGTCATTAAGTGTGACCTTAGGGTTAAAGGACTGAACAGGGAGGCTGCAATGGATCGTTTAGCGTGGAGAGCCACCATTAGGTGACCAAGGCCGACACATGCAAACTTGTTGGAGCCTTTAAAAACGAAACGAAATGATAAAGAAGTCTTCAGCATGGAGTGATTGCGTACCTCACTTCTCAGATACACACGAATGCAGAAATTGTGAAAACAACAAGTCAGCCAAACAGTATAATTTGTATGACAGTATAATTCACAAGAATTGAACTCACATAATTATCTTGCTTAACTCTTTATGTCAACACGTAGTGTCTTCACTTATCGTAAGATCCGAATTTACTTGACCAAAGATCGTAAGTTTATAACTAAAAGATCAAGCACAAAGCCTTTTTTTCTCTTTTTTTTTTTTTTCTCACACGGTGCCCTAAAGGCGAATACATGCATTTTACTGTTCCATCATTAACTTTTTTTTCCAAAAATGAATACTATCCACATCGTAAACATCCCGGCTCATTTTATGTCTGATCATTTGCATTTAAGCTGCAATGCTACATGCCACTTCATCCAACATTTTACATTTTCATTTAGAATAAATGTTTTTCTTGTGTTCATAGCACTTTCAGGGTCCTTAGGCATAACTAAAGTTAGTTTGGAACCACGTGTTCAGTTCTGAGAGGAAACGAGGAGCAAGGAAATAAGCAAATAAACATCTCATCACAGCGACCGTTCACACAACACTGAGGTAGGCAGTGGACTGTGGCTGGTGGTATGGGGGTGTAGCGTTCAATCCTGACCCCCTCACTGATCGTGACTCCTTGCGTTCATTGGCATGTGCCGCCGGCTGCCAGACGTACGACTCATTCGCAGCAGAAGCCCTGCAGAGAGAAGAACTAGCGGGATGATTGTTTTTTTCGTACGTCAATGGACTCGGGAATTTTGCCAACTAAATCCGTGCTGATTTCACAATTCAGTCCCATAATTTTTACCACTTACTCTTTCTTGCTATTATAAGGTCTCTTTCTCCTCTGAACCATTTACAATGAGCCTAATTCGGTGGGCCAAAAATAAGTTAAGGACGAATCCTCAGTAAAGAAGAGTAGTTGCGTGTTGAGGAAGACAGATTACTCTCTGATATTTTCATTTTGATTGTCGTTATGACCCTATTAAAGCTATTACAAGAGATTTACATGGCTTACATGTAGTTCCTTCGAAATTATGTGTGAAGGTAATCTGTGGTTTCGCGATGGTTAAGCCATTACCATCGATAATGAAGTTGCATAGGCTGTTGATCATGGTGAAACATAGGTAGAAATGTCAATATATACGAAATAACAGAAGCAGGTCACATATAGTACATATTTAAATGAAATTCCAAGAGATTTTGTTCAGAAACCATTTGACTGTCGATTCAGTTACTATAATTGTGGGAAAGGTGCAGAAACCACGAGATATTGCACTGTTAATAAAGCATAATAACCAGTGAGTTTTCTTGTCATTGGCTGCCATCCCTCCTACTCACACACCCCATTTCATATATTTCTCTCCATTCCATCCCTCCAGCTCATCCTTGGTCTCCCCTTTCATACTCTCCAAGTCAGACTCTCAACTAACTTCCTATCTTGGCCAAAACATGTCATTATTTGTATGATCATTTTCATTTACATATTTTTTTTTGCTGGTAAAAATAGCAACAGTTATACGTTTGGAAGGCCTCTTTATTTAAGTTGAATTGAACAGTTAAGAACCATTCTGATTTACCAGAAGTGGGTTAGTTAAATAGATGTGGAGTTTAAGCTGAAAATCATGGTTAAACACTAATACTAGTTATAATTTCTTGTGGTGGTTGCATTTTATCACTGAACCGTAAGCCACTCTTTGTTTCACCTAAAACAGTACTCTTCTGGTAGCACTGCTGAACTTCAACCTTTCAGCATAGACTATTCACTTCTGGCCAACATTTTAACAAAACCAAATAAGTATTGGAGATTTGATATGGTAAGGCACACCACTGCTTACATTTAGATTAAATGAAGGTCCAAAGAGTCTAATGAACGAAGGCAGGAGCTGCAGGAGACAGGGAAGAACATACAAGAAAAATGATAAGTGGAAGGAAACAGACAAGAGTTTTGAAGTAAATGGAAGTGTTGCTTGATAAATAATGTAATTATTTGCAGATGATACATTTCTTTCCTTGGCGATGGTAAACAAATACAGTAGGCTCGCACAGTGCGCGTCATCACAGTGCGCAATTCGCATTGTCCGCGAGTGACCAAAAATCATAACCAAAAACCTTGAATGCGCGAGAGTACCACAAAGAACTTGAGGCAGAGGCAAGGAGTGGCTCAAAAATGCCATTTTTTATTAGCGCGCGACCACCCCTCACACAGCGCGTCACGTGTCGTCTTGTTCATGTGCAGAAATTCCCAGGCATTCTTCTGCGCAGCTTGGGGTACAAGGCAGCAGGCACGCCATAACAGTCATGGCTCGTGCACAGTGCGGATCCGCTCTCTACAGCTAACCTGTCATGTACAACGTGTGGCGTTTTTTTTTGCTGCTCCATCCTTGCCTGTACTTCGCCGCACCATGGCTCCAACCTCAGGAGTTAAGAAACTTCTGATGCACGCCACCAAGTTAGAGATCATCAATTTGAAGGAGGAGGGCCAAGGAAACACCGCCATCGGGAGAGCCCTGGGACTAGCTGAATCTACCGTGAGAACTGTTTGGAAGAACCATGAAGCCATAAGGGCTGTAGTGAAGATGTACGGTGCCTCTGACCTAGACGGCCGTTCGCGGGTGGGAAATCGTGCTATGATACTAATGGAGCGCTATCTTGCCACCTTCATATTGAGGAAGGAGAAGGAAGGTGTTCCACTGAATGGAAGATTTATTCGGAACCAATCCCAGCTCTTTTAAAAGGCAGCATCTCACAGGTTAAAAGTAGACAAACCTTTCAAGGCATCGGTTGGATGGCTGGACCGTTTTCTCAAGCGCAAGGAACTCTGTTACGTGAAAGTGTCTGGTGAATGTGCCTCTGCCGACGAGCTGGCCGCGATAGACTATCCTGCGATATTTAGAGCGCTTCTTGAAGAGGGACAGTACACCAAGGACCAGATCTACAACGTCGATGAAATGTCGTTATATTACAAGGCCATGCCCAAATCAACTTTATCGCTAAAAGACAGAAACAAGCCCCTGGTCGCAAGCTGCAGAAGTGTAAGATGATGGTAATGTTCGCTCCAAACCTGTCTGGGAGCCACAAGATGAGGCCAGTTGTTGTACACACAGCTTCACACCCAAAGTGCTACAAAAACCTCACGAACATGGATGCAAGTGGCGTGTACTGGTACAAGTCCGCAAATGGTTGGATGACCGGGAACATTATGGCAGACTGGTTAACGAGGCGCTGTGTCCCTGATGCCAGGGCCAAGTGTCGGGAACTGGGCATTCCATTTAAGATGCTACTTGTGCTTGATAATGCACCAAGTCACCCTTCATACCTAGAATATCTGCATAAGGATTGTCGTGTTGTGTTTCTGTTGCCCTGCATGATGTCACTAGTGCAGCCACTGGATCAAGAACTGATCGCCACTGTGAAGCACTTCTACATAAGCAAGTGTACGACTACCTACGCAGGAAGACCGACACGCAAGAGGAGCTTCATGCCCTAGAAGAAGATCACGACGAAGACCTTGATGAGGCATCTGCTCCCGTTCCATCTCCGCCAGCAGCTGTATCCCAACCTGCCACAGATGCCATGACTGTTGAGGCATTTTGGCGTAATTTTACGGAGAAGGACGCAGTTGAATTTCTCCTACAAGCCTGGCACCAGATTACACCTGCAACAGTGAACCATGCTTGGCGAATGCTCGTGCCTCACTTATACACGACCCAGGAGACGGCCATTCAACCACTGGCCGAGGCTGAGGCAGCAACACTGACAGCAGCACAAGCTGTACCAGGTTTCGAGGACGTTACATTGGCGGACATACAAGAAGTGCACACTGCTACTGAGGAACAGCCTTCCGAGGAAGTGTTGCAACGGATAGACGAGGCTGACACAGAGCCCGACGCCAGGCAGAGTCAAGTTGAGCAACCTAGCATGATGGAAGGCAGGACTGAGCTGTGTATGTCAAACATAAGCAAGATCCTTGCTGCCGTGGATAAGCTCAAGGAAGAGGTGAAGGAACAGGAAGTGAGCAACCTAAGAACGGAGGAACTTCTGGTTGGTATCGACAAACTCTTCCGTTTCTACACAGACAGGCACAGGGAAGAAATAAACAGGAGAAGAGAGACGCTCATAACAAGTTACACACAGCGGGCTCAAGTTCGTGAAATTGCGGAACCAGCGACATCGTCTGCTCCTGTTCCTGTTGAGGATGAAGAAGATGCAAAGTTAGAAGTGTCTGCATTGGACTTCGAAGGGTTTATGGCCGAAGTGAGTGACTTTGATGTTCCTGGGGAAGGTGCTCAAGAGGAGTCTGTGGAGGGAAGTGTTGGTGCGGTGGGGGGTGTGGCGCTGTAAGTGTTGCTGTGCCTCGGAACCCCTGTTATTTAAGGTCATCAGGCCTGTTGTCTACTGTTGTTAAGGTGACTACCCATATTTTTGTTATTGTAGCTATATCTGTAGTACAGTGTCTGAAAAATATGACCTTTATTATGTCTCTAAGGGCCAAAAAATGTCCAGGTATGAGGGGGTACCGCCCATATGTAATTATTCCCATAACATAATGTATTCTCAGTATGCGAATTCCCAGTGCGCGAGGTCGTGGACTGCCCAATCTCTCGCGCACTGTGCGAGCCTACTGTAGTGCTTGGCATGAGCTTTACATGCTGTATCTGAGAATCAAGTTTGACAGTGTAAGAGAGCATTATTATTATTTTAGAAGAATGAAATTACTGACTGTCCAGTGATTCTGATTGGCCATTCAGAGGAATGTATTGAGAAGGGAGATAAAGTGAGCAGATGGAGAGAACACTTCTATGAATTGTTGAACACAGAGAATGAAAGTAATGCGAGTATAAGTGGCTGGGGAATGGCTGGGAGAAGGAGGGAGGTGAGGAGACAGGAAGAAATCAGTTAGATGGAAGTTGTGGAAGCAATGAAGAAAGTCAAAATGGGGAAAGCCTCAGGAGTTGATGGAGTGTGTGGTGAAATGCTGAAGCATGGGGGACAGATAGTAGTAGAATGGATGTGGAAGATGTGCAGATTGCCCTGGGAGGAAGGTAGAGTCCTGGAAGATTGGAAGTCAGGTATAATTATACCCTTGTACAAAGGGAAAGGGGAAAAAGAAGTGTGTGATAATCATAGGGGCATTTGTCTTCTTAGTGTAATAGGAAAAGTATATGGAAGGATACTTATTGACAGAGTTAGGGAAATAACAGAAGAATTAGTAGGAGAAGAACAGGGAGGCTTCAGGAGGGGAATAGGTTGTGCAGATCAGATATTCTTTTTTAGATCTTTAGTGGGAAAGTTTCTAGAAAAGGGAAAGAATTTGTATGCGGCCTCATGGATTTGGACAAAACATATGACAGGGTGGATAGACAAGTGTTGTGGAAAGTATTAAGAATAGCCTTTATGGAGTAGATGGGAAGTTGTTGAATGCTGTGAAGAGTATTTATGAGGGTGCTAAGGCTGCAGTGTGTGTGGATAATGAACTGAGTTAGTTTTTCTATTTGAAGGTTGGGTTGAAACAGGGATGTGTCATGTCTCCGTGGTTGTTCAATCTGTACGTGGATGGGGAAATAAAAGAGATTCAAGGTAGGGCAGTGGATGTTGGAGTGGCCCTCATGAGACAGGGCAGTGTTTGGAAACTCCCTGCGGGAATATAGCCTGCCTTTCCATGCAATGCAGATGAATTTGTTGACTACTTCCTGGCCTTCATGGATGACGAAATCGTGCAGTATGTCAGCGATGAGACCAATAGGTATGCAGCTCAGTGTGCAGCAGAAGGGCTGGGACCTATTGGCTCACCAAAGCAAGTGTCGTGGTTGCCTGTCGGGATCAGAGAGCTGTATGTGTTCTTTGCACTGATATTCTTGATGCCCCATATCAAGAGACATGAGTTGGAGGAGTACTGGCTCGTGGATGACATTACTTCTATCCCAACATTCGGGAAGTATATGTCACGAGATCGGTTCCGACAGCTGCTAGGATACCTGCACTTCGCTGACAATGGAAACCCGTCCCAAACTGACCCTTTGTGGAAAGTGAGGGATTTTCTCAACAGGATTAGGGATCGATTTATGCGATTTTTCCGTCCTATGCAAAAAGTCGTCATAGATGAATCCCTCGTATTGTTCAGAGGACGTCTCAAATTCATGCAGTACATCCCCAGCAACCGCCACCGCTTTGGGATAAAGTTCTTTGTGCTGTGTGACTGTGAGACAGGGTATATCCTTGATTTTGTGATCTGTGTGACTGTGAGACAGGGTATATCCTTGATTTTGTGATCTACTCTGCAAGCACAATGGACGTGAACAGGAAAGACCCCCTTGGCTTCTCTGGCTCCGTTGTAGAAGTGCTGATGGAGAGGTATTTTGGTGGGAATCATGTGCTGTACACAGGCAATTATTACACAGCACCGAAACTCTCCAAATACCTGGCTGAACACGGCATTGGCACTGTTGGCACTGTACGGAGCTATAGGAAAGAGTGGCCAAGTTTCCCAGAAGCATCATCCTCATCCAAGGGAGATGTGCACCTGAAGAAGTCAGACAAGCTTCTGGTGATCAGGTGGCATGACAAGAAGGTCGTGAATATGATCAGCACCATCCACAAGGGGGAATTGCAGAGAACTGGGAAGGTCAGCTACAGGACGGGAGAGCCAATCTTGAAGCCCGATGCTGTCATTGATTACAATGTGAACATGAGACTTGTTGATAAGTCTGATATGATGATTGGCAAAATAGACTCTCAGGAGAAACACCCGATGGTACAGGAAGGCTTGCCTGCACATGCTCGATATGTGCATGCTCAACGCCTTCATCCTCTACAAGACACAAGTCGGGGGCATAAGGCAACCATCCCTGAGACAGTTCTCCAAGACTGTCGTGCAGCAGCTGCTTGCACGATTTGGTCAGGTGACGGCATTGATCCCGAGGCAACACTCTGACACACAACCTGACCGTCTTGAGTGCCACGATTACATGAGCCGGCACCAGCTTGTGAAATTGCCTCTTACCGCAGGCGGCAGGTTGTCACAGGGCCGGTGCAGAGTATGTCATAACCACATGGAGGCCTCGGACAAGAAAAATGAGCACACACCAGTGCAGGAATGCCAAGTAGCTCTTTGTGTGACTCCGTGCTTTGCCGAGTATCACTCTCTGAGTAAATACTGAAAGTGACAGTGATATACAGTGATGCGACAGTGACGTGCTTTACCAATAATTGTATAATGGATAATGTAGTAATAAGGGATATTTTGCCTAGAAAAAAATGTAAATATTGGCCAGTATAATAAGTGATATTGTAATAAGAGAATCTGCGGCACTTGTGTAATTCTGCGGCACTTGTGTAATTCTGTGATGCGACAGTGACGTAATATAGTAGTAAGTGCAGTGTAAATATAATGTACTGTATATTGCCCAGATTATATGTAAAATAGTATTAGAAGTTAGAAATAATGAAAACATCGCCGCTAACCAAACGTCAGTGAGCGGGTGATGCCGCAGTGAAGTGCGGGCAATTACAGTGCCTTTTACCTACCTCAGTGAACACAGAGTGGGTGTTTATCGTATGTGCAGTGTTCATATATGTTTATAGTACTATTATCAGAGAGTGGTTGGCATTTGGTACTGGTGTGTGGGGCGTAAAATAGTGATTTTACACCCCTCACTTCTAACGGTACTGCCCGTCCTGTGAAAGTCAACAAAGTCATGAAACCTACATCAGTGGAAAGCTGAAGGTTAGTACCTTCTAATGGTACCATATTTTTTTTCTAGCTTTATTCTGTGCAGAGTTATTAAGGTTTAAAGGTTTGTTTACATTTGGCTGAAACCCCCGCGGGAGAGGACAGTCAGGCCAAAACAATGCCCGCGGTTAAAGGGTTAATACACTACATATTACATTAACCCTTTCAGTCCGAAAACTTTGTACCTTCTTGCTACCACCAGACAGTTTTGTCCAGCATGGAGGAGAGTACTGGAACTAGACGGATTAGGCATCATCTCCCTTCTCTTCACTACTCGAGGTCTGTCCATGCGTAGTAATATTATGTGATGATAGCAAGCGTAAAATGAACACTAAGTAATTGGAGTGAAGGGATTCATTCCTCATAATCCTCTGTTTTCCTTCCTTCATTCCGTGAATCAGCTAGTATATATTTATTTTCTAATACAATATATATATATATATATATATATATATATATATATATATATAGCCAGACACTGTTATCCCGTAGAGCAGTGGTTCTCAACTGGTGGTCCACGGTGACTTTTTGGGTAGTCCACAAGATGTTCACTATATTTGGTAATAAGTTGGGGATTGGTGCATATATTTTTAAATTTAATGAAATTTCAGTACGAAGAATTTTATCAATATAAATAATTGGCCATTCATTTTATTGTATTATTCCAATAGATTATTCCAGTATGATTGGTACTTACCCAAATCTGTCAACACATGCAGTCAGATGTCTTCTGCCATTTACATCAACTTTCATGTGTGAGTCAGATTTTTATGTTTGTTGCACATAAAGTCCAAACAGAGGAATCAGCTTGCAGTGGAAAGCGATATTCATTGTGCATTATCAAGTACCTTTCCTAACATTGAAAAGCTTGTCAGTGAGAAGATAATCTAAAAGTCTGGTTGCAAAGAAAAATGTTAGTTGTATACTCCTACATAATTTCAAAATTCTGTTTGTTAGAAATAATTTTCACAGCAAAATGTTAGAGTAGTCATGTATTTCCTGGAAATTATGAGAGAGGGGAGTGTGAGTTGGGAGCAGGGCAGTGAAATGGCGGGGGACAGGGCTACTTGGAGGCGATTTGTTTGTGGCCACCCCAAACGGGATTGAGGCGTCTGGCAATAGATATGTTTGGAAGAAATAAATTACAGACCAAAATGTCAGCTGTCTACTATTTTATATCATTTCTTGAAACTCTGTAAGAAATATATTTCTAACCAAAATGTTTGTTGTCTATGCTTTATTTATAATTACTCAAAAATGAAATGGTCCACGATATATATTTTAATTGAGCTGGTGGTCTATGGCCTGAAACGAGATGGGAACCACTGCCGTAGAGGGTGGCCACAAACAAATCGCCTCCATGTCACCCTGTTCCCCGCCATTTCACTGCCCTGCTCCCAGATCACACACCCCTCTCTCATTTACGGTACCTTGCCACTCCATCCTTCCATCTCATCCCTGGCCTCACCCTTCCACCTAGCTCATCACTCACCTACACTCTCCTCGTCAGTCTCTCGCTCTCCATCCTCTCCACATGGCCACACCACCTTAGTGTGTTTCTCCTAACGCTTCCTAACACATCCACATCCACACCACAATGCTCCTTCACTTCCTCATTTGTCAGTCTGTCTTTCCATGTAACTTCACATGCTCCTCTCAATTAACTCATTTCCACTGCTTTCACTCTTTACTTGTGTCCCTCCAACAAAGTCCAAGCATCACTTTCATACGTTACAGTTGGTATCACAACACTGTCATGCAGATACTTTCATATACTGTATATATATATATATATATATACATATATATATATATATAAGTGGGGATGGTGGAGGATTAGTGCCCCTCCCCGTAAAACAATTAACTCTAAGCCCTTGGCCACCCCGTCTGGGATACATGGCATCTGGCAATGAATGAATGAATGAATATATATATATATATATATATATACCGAATTGGAGCAGATGGGGGACGTGGAAGGTGTGTGCAGGATATTTACGGAAGAAATATGTGCAGCATGTGATGTGGTGTGTGGGAGGAAGAGAAGATGGAGGGGGGTGCATGGAACAGCATGGTGGACTGAAGAGGTGAGACAGGCTGTGGCACAAAAGAAGAAAGCATACAATGAATGGATGAGAAATAGGGGCGTGGAAGAAGTTGAGAGGTGGAAGAGAGAGTTATATGTAGAAAGAAAGAGAGAGGTGAAAAGATTAGTAAGAGAGAGTAAGAAGAGAGTGGATGAGGAATTTGGATGGAATTTGAGTGTAAAGTGAAGGGACTGTAAGAAAATGTTCTGGAAAGAGGTGGAGAGAGTAAGACAGGGTGGAAGTGAGGTTAGCAGGGGAGTGAAAGATAAAAATGGTAGATTACTAATGGAGAAGGGAGAAAAAGTGAGGAGATGGAGAGAAAACTTTAAGGAATTGTTGAACATACAGGATGGAAGTAATGTGAGTATAAGTGGCTGGGGAATAGCTGGGAGAAGGAGGAAGGTGAGAAGACAGGAAGAAATCAGTAGGATGGATGTTGTGGAAGCAATGAAGAAAGTTAAATTGGGGAAAGCCCCAGGAATTGATGGAGTGTGTGATGATATGCTGAAGCATGGGGGAGAGATTGTAGTAGAATGGATGCAGAAGATGTGTAGATTGGCCTGGGAGGAAGGTAGAGTCCCGGAGGATTGGAAGTCAGGAATAATTATTCCCTTGTACAAAGGAAAAAGGGAAAAAGAAGTGTGTGGTAATCATAGGGGCATTTGTCTTCTTAGTATAATAGGAAAAGTGTATGGTAGGATACTTATTGACAGAGTTAGAAAAAGAACAGAGGAATTAGTTGGAGAAGAACAGGGAGGCTTTAGGAAGGGAAGAGGTTGTGTAGATAGGATATTCATTCTTAGATCTTTAGTGGAAAAGTTTCTAGAGAAAGAAAAGAAGTTGTATGCGGCTTTCATGGATTTGGAGAAAGCATATGACAGGGTGGATAGACAAGGATTGTGGAAAGTATTAAGGATATATGGAGTAGATGGGAAGTTGTTGAATGCTGTGAAGAGTATGTATGATGGTGCTAAGGCTGCAGTGTGTGTGGATGGTGAACCAAGTGAATTTTTCTCTTTGAAGGGTTGAAACAGGAATGTGTCATGTCTCCATGGTTGTTCAATCTGTACATGGATGGGGTAATAAAAGAGGTACAAGGTAGGGTAGTGGATGTTGGAGTGGCCCTGGTGAGAGAAGATAGTGTTTGGAAACTCCCTGTACTGTTGTTTGCAGATGATACTGTGTTGTTGACTGAAGACGGAGGGGAGCTGCAATACTTGGTGGATGAGTCTGGGAGAGTGTGTAAGAAACGGAATCTAAAGGTGAATGTAGGGAAGAGTAAAGTGATGGTCTTTGAGAGAGGTGAAGTCAGTGAATGTACAGCAAGGTTAGATGGTGAGGAATTGGAAAATGTGAGTACGTTTAAGTACTTGGGTAGTGTGATGAGTAAGGATGGAGGTTTGGAAGGTGAAGTGCTTGAAAGGATACAGCAGGGAAGAAAGGTTGCTGGTTCTTTGAAAGCAGTGATAAGAAACAGGGAAGTGAGCATGGAAGTGAAAAAGTTACTACATGACAGTATTGTGATACCAACTCTAACGTATGGAAGTGTAGCCTGGACGCTGTTGGAAAGACACAAGTCAAGAGTGAGAGCAGTGGAAATGAGTTATTTAAGAGAAGCCTGTGGAGTCACATGGAGAGACAGGCTGACGAATGAGGATATAAAGGAGCGTTGTGGTGTGGATGTGGATGTGATACGAAGCGTTATGAGGAACACACTGAGGTGGTTTGGCCATGTGGAGAGGATGGAGAGTGAAAGACTGACAAAGAGAGTGTATGTGAGTGATGTGGAGGGGGGAAGAGGGAGGGGGAGGCCGAGGATGAGATGGAGTGGCTTAGGCTGTCTGGTATATATATATATATATATATATATATATATATATATATATATATATATATTGCCTCTGTTGTACAATGTTATAACGTGCATCTCGCATGCTAGTGGACGTGGGTTCGCCTCCCGCCAGAGTTGTAAAAATTTGGGAAGCCTTTACCAAGCCACTTACTACTTTGGCGGACATAAGGGGTGCTGTGGTTGAACTAGTGTCGCAGACTAGTACGTTTGCACCCAGTCGGCTTAAGGCGGGCCGATTACACTTGGTTCACAGACTACACACACATCCAAAGCCACTACAACACTACAGTCACACTCACAAGCACATCTAACCGTACATAAGGTCTCTATCAGACAGCCTAAGCCACTGGGTAGGGATACATTGGCTGCATCGTCCCTGCTTCGGTAGGGATATATATATATATATATATATATATATAAATATATATATATATATATATTGTATATATATATATATATATATATATATATATATATATATATATATATTGTATATTTATATATATATATATATATATATATATATATATATATATATTGTATATATATATATATTGTATATTTATATATATATATATATATATTTTTAAATAACAGAATGGAAGAAGGAAAAATAAATGGAAAAAAAGAACAAAGAAAAATAAATGGAAAAAAAAAAAATCCATACACCAGATTACTGGTGTCCTCTATTCATAAAATATCTGTAACAGTTAGACTTGAACAGTTGTGGGTTGAAATTTGGAGGAAAACAACCCTGGGGAAGCGAGTTCCAGAGAGATGCAGTTTGGGGAATGAAAGAATTCTTATAGGCAGAAGTTCTGCAATATGGTTGAGTGACATTCCAGTCATGAGCGCTACCAGATGCCCGTGTAGCACGAGGGAAGGCATGGAGAGGTGGCACCATGGACGCAACTTCGTCTGAGCATTTGCCAAAAAAATATCTGTAAAATAATGCAAGGGAGGCAACATTCCTTCTTACTTGCAGGGGAGGTAGTTTATATGTAATGGCAGGGTTGTTAATGATTCTAACAGCTTTATTCTGAATTTTGTCTAGTCTTAATGCAACCTCTCCACAACCATTTCACAAGGGTGAGCAATATTCAAGCTGAGAGCGCACATGACTCTTATAAATTATAGCTAACTGCTCATCGGCGAAGAAGTTACGGACTCTGTACAATAATCCAAGTTTCTTTGAGGCGGTTTTAGCAAGTGATCTGACATGAGAGGTCCAGCTGAGGGCACTGTTAAGTGAGACACCAAGAATTTCAATACTTTTGGAGATGGGAATATTAGTAGCACTGAAGGTAATGTACGAATCTGGCAATATCTGTCTATTAGTAAACTGTATATATTTAGTTTTACTAGCATTAAAAGAGACAAGGTTGTTTTGTCCCCATTCACTGATTGTAGCTAGATCTTGATTTATGGAGATGGCTGTACTGAGTTGAGAGGTAGAGATATTAGACTTTGTAAATGGATGTCTGAGTGTGAATGAACTATGTAGTGTTGAGTCATCTACATATGAGTGAACGGGATTGTGAGTGACAGATAAGAGATCATTAATATGAACCAGAAATAGGGTTGGCGCCAGAACTGATCCCTGCGGCACGCCGGCATTAATTGAGTGGAAATTCGAATATACATCATCTACTTTTACTCTTATTTTCCTGTCACTAAGATAAGAAAAAATCAAAGGAACAAAAGACGTTAGTCCATAGCAAGGGAGTTTGGACAGCAGGGAACGGTGCCATACTCTGTCGAAAGCTTTAGAGATATCAAGAGCTACTGCATGAGTTTCTCCAAAAAGATCAATTGATTGATGGATGGTATGAGTTAAGAGATTGAGTATGTCAATGGTGGATCTTTCGTGGCGAAAACCGTATTGTCTATCACTAATTAAGTTGTTGGATTCAAGATGTTTAACAATATGCTTATTAATTAAAGTTTCAAATACCTTACCAAGAGAAGATGTGACAGCTATTGGTCTGTAATTGGAGGGGTCAGACGAACTTCCTTTCTTCGGAACTGGGTGGATATTGGCTTCTTTCCATGAATTTGGGAATAAAGAAGTACGTATGCATAGTCTGAATAATTTGGCTAGGACAGAGGCAAGTTCAGGGGAACACTTTTTCAAAACAATTGGCAGAATTCCATCTG
>NC_137045.1:30302490-30304990 GCF_032717465.1 Coenobita brevimanus | reverse complement strand
AATCTTACAAAGGTGTAGGGAATAATTACTTCTCTGTTCCTCTGTGCAGAGTGAATTTAGAGTCTGGTTTTGTTAATGGTTCTGTTATGGTTGGGTTGGTTGAGACACTCCCAATGTCAGGTGTAACTTTCTTACTTGGAAATGATATTGGTGGAAGTCAAGTGTGTCCAGCTCCTCAGTTGTCTAGTGAGCCAGTGGCTGCGTCCCAGGATTGTGATGTCCCTGATGTGTTCCCTGCATGTGCTGTCACTAGGGCTAAGTCTAAAGTTACTGGTGATTTCCAGAGGATAATGATGATGATGATGTTATCCTAGCTGACATTCCTCTTTTCTTCTGCTATATTTGGACCACTCACCAGATGAGGCAGAGTACCCAGAAAGTAGGTGTTGGATAATTTGTCTCGTCAAGAGTTAGTTGAGTTGCAGGTTGCTGACCCTGAGTTGAAAGAGTCTAGCTAACTCTGCTTACGGTTGAGGAAGAGTCAGTCATGCTTCTACTTGTTATTATGTAAAAGTCAGGAGTACTTTATGAGGAAGTGGAGACCCCCAACAGCATCAGCTGACTGTGAATGGGAGGTTGTTACATCAAGCTTGTCATCCTCGTGTTTTGTAGGCAGGATATCCATTAGAGTGGCTCATGATTCCAGTTTGGCAGGACACTTTGGAGTGAGGAAAGACTGTGGCACGCATTTTGAAACACTTCTACTGGCCAGGTATCTTCAAGGATGTTTCCTGGTATTGTAAGTCTTGTCACACCTGTCAAGTTGTGGGGAAGTGTAATCAGACCGAAAAGGTTGCACCTCTAGATTCCCATTCCTCCTTTTTGAGGCATAGCCTTCACCCGATGTGTTGGTGGATATTGTGGGCCCTCTTCCTCAAGACTTCTTCAGGATTTTCTTATGTGTTGACCATGATTGATATGGCATACTCGTTATCCTGAAGCCATTCCCACTTCTAGAAATATCTCAGCAAAGAACGTGGTTAAGGAAATGCTTAGGGTTCTTCACAAAGTTTGGTCTGCCCAAGGAGGTACAGTCTAGACCGAGGGAAGTAATTTCATGTCAAATGTTTTCAAGCCAGTCTCTGAAAAGAGTTGGGCATCACCCAGATCACGTCTTCCAGCTTACCATCCCACAGGCACCCAAGGAGGCGTTGGAGAGATATCATCAAACACTCAAAATCGAAGTGCTCAAGAAATACTGTTTGGAACATCATCGAAAGACTGGGATAAAGGTCTTCCATTCGTTGTGTTTGCTGCAAGAGAATCTCCAAATGAATCAACATGGGCTTCTCACCTTTTGAACTACTGTTTGGCCATTGGTGAAGTGAAGAGGACCTCTTAAGTTACTCAAGGAATGCTGGCTGTCAGGAGGAAGATGACGTCAACCTGCTGGAGTATGTGATGAATTTCAAAGAACGGCTGTCCACTGCTTTACAGCTGGCGAGAGAGAATTTAGGAGCTGCTCAGGAGAAGATGAAGACTTGGTATGACAAGAAGTCCAGGTTACGCCACTTTCAGCCAGGAGATCAGGTTTTTGATTCTGCTACCAGTTCATGGGCAACCTTCTTCAAGCCAAGTTTAGTGGCCCCTGCTTATTTCGTGGAGAAGAAACTCAGTGATGTCAGCTATGTCATCGCCACACCAGATCGTAGAAAAAGAGCAGAAGCAACTATGTCACATCAACATGCTAAAGGTTATATCACAGGCGGGACGAAAAATAATCCAGTCTGCACTGTAGCTGTTCCACCGAAGTCTGCAGGTGAAGCTCTCCCATGCAGTATGAGCCTGAGTGATAGTTTGGGGAAGAATCACTGATATCATGAATAGATCAATCCAGACTAAACTTCTCATTTTTACCACCCAAGCGGAAAGGCAGGAGTTTGCTTGGCATTTACTGCAGGAGTACCGCAAGTGTCTGCGGTGCTAACTCCAGGAAGAACCACTGTGTTGATGCATGATGTCCGATGTTAGAGGCATAGAAGTTTCTTAAATTGCCTCTTACCGTGTGAACCCTAGTGAAAGTTCCTCTCATCCCAGAAGGAGCTTGGCTACCTGTTGTGGACCACAAGATGATTGGAGCCCTGTCAGAGCGAGGTGAGTTCTCCTGTCATGTCCCTAAGCCCTAGTGGGTCATGCCAGTGTGGGTTTGCACCAGGCTTGCAGATCGACCTGAACATCGTAAATCAGATAACCAACCAACAGAACCACTTACCCTCTCCCTCGTGTGGAAGATTGCATGCAGAGCCAAGATCGGAAAGGGCTAGGTACATAAGTAAGTTTGATTTGTAAGGGATACTGGCAAGTAACTGCATGATCTGAACGTGCTAGGGAGATCTCATGTTTTGTAACACTAGGAAAGGCTTTTGCTTTTACATGTTCTGTAATGCCGTATGGCAAGCGTATATGAAGAATGCACCAGCCACATTTCAGAAATACTCATGAATGTTGTAACAGAGGGTTTGGCAGGGTGTGTTGTTTATATGTGATGATGTATTAATCT
>NC_137045.1:30289990-30299990 GCF_032717465.1 Coenobita brevimanus | reverse complement strand
TCAGGCTTGAGCAAACACTGGCTTTGGGAAGCATGCCGCTACGTGACTGGCAGCAAATAACAGCAGGCTGAAGTCTCTTTCATGGTGTGGGCCTGTCAGGCAAGTTAGCTGCCTACTGCGACTGCAACACAATGGCTAGGTGTTCAGGAAGTTAAGCAAAGAAACCTTGATGGACTTCTGAAAGAACAATAATGGCCCTCTAGTCGCGTGCAGCTCTTAAATGGGCAGGGGGTGCTAAGAATCTCACGCAGTTTGCCTCAATTACAATCTAATTCCTTTGTCAATGCAAAAAATACAATTAAAATTGGTAACTGGAAATGTGAGAACGCTAAATCATGATCTGTAAAATTGATGAGTTAGTGAAGTGTTTTTCAAATGGGGTGCTTTGCGACGCCATTGAAATGTATTGGTCGAGCCTGCCACTATCAAGCCACCGACAGTGAGAATATTCGCATCATGACTTCATCATTAATAATATATTTTTGTGTGGACTGGTACTTGCGATTCAAATTAATGTTTGTAATGTGGAGGAATAATTTTTTCTCAAATAATTGAGAAGAAATGAAGGAAACTACTTAGAAACGCATTTTCATTAATGGGTCGTAACACAAAATATTTATCCAGCTAGATTAGCATCAAATGAACTCCAAGATCTCTCATTTATTTTGCATTAGTAGTCTTTATTGTACTGAAAAGGTGTGAGTTACATTACTCACTATTGGCTGGAACGAACCGTACTGCCGTTGCACCTTCAAGTCGATTACTAGCCAATATAAGTAAAAAATCGGATGCGACATGCCTTTCGTAACATCCCAAATAGTTCCAAGTGGCTACGCGTATTGAAGGCACAGTACAGTCCAGGGACAAGATGGACATTCTGCTTTTGAGATTTACTAATATTATTGCGGCACCCAAAGATTTTGTAATATTCACATCTGAGACTTTATCAATATAATTCCAGAAAAGGCTGTCTTAAAGATAAATATTTTTACAGATCAGCTTCTAACCGAAAACTGCTCTCTATGCTGGCAAGATATTACCAAATTCTTCTGTTACTGTGCTTTTCATTTCACCAAAGATTTTGTGTGCATGTGGGACAAGAGGATGCTTTGTTGATAGTGAGGTGTGTTATTATGACTGTGTTCTACCATAAAGAGGCCATTCTGAGTCTTTTTTGTAGTACACCAGTCATCAAGTAGTGGGAGTGTTAAGTCATCTGGGTAGGAAGCAGTGTGTACTTTGTGAGTGAAAAGTGGTAGTGACCATCAACGTTATATATATATATATATATATATATATATATATATACTTATTATATGAGAATATATTCTATTCTGGATTGATTAGCCACTTTTGAGAAATATATACATACTGTATGATACTATATTATCCAAATTGTTTATTTTGTAATTTCATCATTCATAATCTGAAGAGATGAAAATGATGGTCACCTCTATTGATGCACAGAACACAACAGTACGGCATGGTCCTGATTCTCAGCGTGCGTCCTCTCGACTTCAGTCCAGCTCTTCCAACCACTCTCTTCACGAGCAGGCAAAAAATGACTCAAGCTGACCCGCTCCTGGGATTTGGGACGGTTTGTCAAACGTTGACTGCTGCTGACTTTGCAGGCACCCATTAATAAATTTAAAGAAGTTAGTAAATCGTCTCAAGAGTGAGGCAAATAAGACGGCTTTCCTCACGTGGAAACAATATATTAAGAGATACAAATCGTACTCATTTCTAAAGATTAACATAGAAAACATTAAATTATATAGGGATGAATGAGCTGACTAGTTGCTAGACTTGCCAGATTAGAATATTTTTTACCTTTTTGTATGACTCATACAAATGAATAATGCTCTTGTTGTGTGTATTCATTGGAGAGTGTAAGTGGTTTTTGTAAGTAGGAATGACATTAATCCTATCACAAAAGTGCACACAAACAAATGCAGCATATGAGTGATTCATGAGTATGCGAGTAATCCTACGTTACGTCTGTGGCGAGCATTCTGACCATGACGATTGTCAATTGTCTTCCACCCGCAAAGCACCCCATTACGGACTTGATATTTGTGCTCTGACAGAAACTAGATTAACTGGAGTCGATAAGTTGGATTTGGAGGATGGTATACGTTTATTGATATCTGGTCGACAGTAAACGGAATAAGGCATTATCAGGGAGTAGGGTTGTTGCTGGGTTGTAAGGCAAATAAGGCTTTATGTGAGTGGGATCCTTAATAGATGAAGCGTTCATTGTTATACAGCAACGTCTAAAATCAAACCATGGCAACATCAGTCTGTTTGTGTAAGTTATGCACCTACTAATGATGCACTCGATGAAAGGAAATACACATTTTATGAAAAAGTTGCAAGAAGGAGTAGGAAGGAATTACCATTAGACATGATGTTTTGATCATACGTTGGAGAGACTTTAATGCAGTAATGGGCTGTTCAAATGAGGATTTGAGGCATGTAAAGGTATGAGATGGGAGTTGGTAGTAGGATGAGTGGGAAAAATCGGAGGCAGAGGTTTTGGAAGCTTCTCTAGCAAATGACTTAGTCATCGGGGGGGGCACACTCTTTCAGTGACATTACCAATGATACACAAGACAACTTGGGCAATGTCGCCCGTGTGGAAAATATAAAAATCAGATTGATCACATGGCTATCAGTAGGAGGCATTAGAAGGTCTCTCGCTGAGATGTTCATGTTAAAAAGCGGGGAGAGCGGATATTGGTAGTGACCATCAACTCAGCATTGCCAAAAATACAAGGTTTAAACTTAAAAATCAGAATGAAGGTGGAAAATCACAAATGGTGTTGGAAGATACGATATTGGTATCTTAGAAGTGGAAGGATGAAGAAAAGGAGGAATTCAGATTAGAATGCAGAAATAGGTTTTTGGTGTTTGAAACGTTGCGAAGAGGGAGAGATAGCTGCAGATGAGATGTGGGAGGATGTGAATGTAAAAGTTTTGCATGAGACTGCTGAATGTACGATTGGAAGGGAGACATAGCTTCAGTGAGAAAGGAAATGGATATCAGAGGAAACACGTGGGATATGATAAAAGAGAGGTGAGGCTAAATTGAGGAGTGAGATGCAATGCGTTGATGAACAGTAGAGATTGAATTAGCAAGAGCTGGCGTACTGGAGTTTTGAATTCAGAAGTAAGAAGGGTTAGCTAGAGGAGATAAAAGAAGATGTGTGGATGAAAAAAGGTTCCAGAGATCTGAAATCTTAATAAATTGAAAAATATGATGGACAGAGTCAAAAGAATAGCATATACTTAATCGATTAGAGAGAACTGAGTGGTAATGCAGGTAAACTGCAAAGGAAATACCAGTTAGAGACAGGGAAGAGAAATTTATTGACCAAAACATGAGAGATATTAAAAATAGATGGAAAAGACATTTTGAGATTGATGTTCTTAATAGAATCTAGTACCACCAAGAAGGAAAGGATATACCGTCTGCTCAGGAAGATTTAAATATAGAAACAGGAGAGTTGAGGTGCCTTGCAGAAGTGGAGAGAGGAAAGCAGTTACAAAACAGTTAAAGAATAATAAGGCCACCAAGGGGGAGGATGGTTTATTTCCGGAAATGTTTAAAGTGGAGGGGATAGGATTAATAATGATCTTGACCAAGCTATTCAATAAGATATGGGTGATGGTTACTACCATCAGTTTGGAGGAAGAATGGTGTAATTGTTAAAGTTCCGAAGAAGGAGACCTGAGTGAATGTGGTAATTGGAGGAATCTCTTTGTCACCAGATAGCTTTTGGAAAGTTTTCAGTAGAGTGTTGTTAAAGCAACAGGCTTGGAGCCGGTGGTTGAGGTATTCCTGGAGGGATGAACAGGCTGGTTTTAGAAAGGGACGTGGTTGCAATGAGATCAGATGCTTTATAGTTAGGCATTTGATGCAAAGCAAGTTAATGAAAATGAGAGTACCGTTAAGTCTTTGTTTTTGTTGATTTTTGAAAAGGCTTTTGATAGTGTTTCGATGAGAGACGTATGGGGAAGATCATGAGACATTATGGAATACCTCCAGATAGAAGTTTGTAGAGGGTCATTATGGCTGAACATGTATGAGGACACATTTTGTAAAGTGATGGTTGGATGGTTGGTTCTGAGTGATTCGTTTTGAAGTCAAGTCCGGAATAATTCCAAGAGGTGGTGTTTTAACATCACTCTTTCACTATTGTATATTGGTCATTGATCATACATTATGAAACGCGTAATGTAGAACAGAAACCGGTGCAGGTATACTTTTGGGGAGAGAACATGAAAACTTTTGGATTTGAGATTATGCAGATGATATAGTTTTGATTTGTGATGGGCCAGAAGAGATGCAGAGAGTGTTGGACTGTTTGGTGAGTGAAAGGTCGCAAGGTGGGTTTGGTTATTAATTGTGGAAAAACTGAAATAATCAATATGAATATGGAAAAATGCAGCAGGAATGTGCAATTGGAGGTATGGTTTGTAAGGCAAGTTGATACGTTTAAATATTTAGGGTACTTATTTAGCCATGGATGGTTCTTTGAACTTTGAATTCGAGGAAAGTGTTAAAGAAGGCTAATCAGGCAATGGGAATGCTTAAAAATATTTGGACATAATAACACATTTCTCTGTGCATACAAAAATCAAACTTTATAAGGTAATTTGAGTTAGGATGGTATCTTAATTATATGGACACGAGTCTTGGGTACAGCACAGTGACTATGGAAAATAAATTCTTGGTGTTTGAAAAATAAAGCACTTAGAAGAATATTAGGAGTTAAGTGGTGGGAAAGGATATCAAATAGTAGAATTAGAGAAATAACGGGAGTGCAGCCGATCAGATGAATATGTTAGATTCCTCACAGATGGAAGTGGGCTAGGACATGTGTGTATAGGAGACAGGGAATAGTACGAGGGTACACCAGGGTGGAGTGGCACTTGGTAGGAGAGGTGTAGAGGAAGGCCAAAAGAGACGTGGGTGGAGCACAATAGAGGACGGGAAGCTGGAGATGAGTGTTGGGGAGATCTTGTAGGAGTTAGCATAAGATAGGATGTGGTGGTGTGTGAGTTCATCGAGGCCCTATGCATCCCCTGGGAGGAGTGCCACAGGAAATGACTGACTGACTGACTGTCTTTCAGAATTCTTTCACACAATTTTGCAACCATGCTGGTTAGAGACACTGGTCTATAATTCACATAAGGCTTTATGTGAGTGGGATCCTATAGATGGGCGATTGTTATACGCACGGTTTAAATCAAATCATGGCAACATCAGTCTGTTTGTGTGTTATGCAACTACTAATGATGCACTCGATGAAAGGAAAGACACATTTTATGAAAAGTTGCAAGAAGGAGTAGGAAGGGTACCTAGACATGATGTTTTGATCTGCGTTGGAGACTTTAATGCAGTAATGGGCTGTTCAAATGAGGGATTTGAGGCATGTATGGGTAAGAAGGGAGTTGGTAGTAGGATGAGTGAAGAGAAACGGAGTGAGGTTTGGAAGCTTCTGTCTAGCAAATGACTTAGTCATCGGGGCACACTCTTTCAGCATTGCAATATACACAAGACAACTTGGGTGTCGCCGTGTGGAAAATATAAAAATCAGATTGATCACATCGCTATCAGTAGGAGGCATAAGTTCTCTGCTAGATGTTCATGTTAAACGGGAGCAGATATTGGTAGTGACCATCAACTCAGCATTGCAAAAATAAGGTTTAAACTTAAAAATCAGAAGAAGGAAAAATCTGGTGTTGGTAGATACGATATTGTTAAGCTTAGAAGGGAAGGAGAAGAAAAGGAGGAATTCAGATTAGAATGCAGAAATAGGTTTTTGGTGTTGGAAACGTTGGAAGAGGAGAGAAGTGTAGATGAGATGTGGGAGGATGTGAACAAAGTTTTGCATGAGACTGCTGAATGTACGATTGGAAGGAGACATAGATTCTGGAGAAAGAAATGGATATCAGAGGAAACGTGGGATATGATAAAAAAGAGAGGTGAGGCTAAATTGAGGAGTGAGATGCAATGCGTTGATGAACGAGAGATTGAATTAGCAAGAGCTGCGTACTGGAGTTTGAATTCAGAAGTAAGAAGGTTAGCTAGGAGAGATAAAAGAAGATGTGTGGATGAAAAGGTTGCAGAGACTGAAATCTTAATAAACAAAAATGATGGACAGAGTCAAAGAATAGCATATGAATCGATTAGAGAACTGAGTGGTAATGCAGGTAAAACGCAAGGAAATACCAGTTAGAGACAGGGAAGGAAATTTATTGACCAAAGATGGAGATATTAAAAATAGATGGAAAGAGTATTTTGAGACAGTTCTTAATAGACCAATACCACCAGAAGAGGATATACCGTCTGCTCAGGAAGATTTAAATATAGAAACAGGCGAGTTGAGGCTTGCAGAAGTGGAGAAAGCAGTAAAACAGTTAAAGAATAATAAGGCACCAGGGAGGATGGTTTATTTCGGAAATGTTTAAAGTGGAGGGGGATAGATTAATAATGATCTTGACCAAGCTATTCAATAAGATATGGGTGAAACGGGGTTACTACCATCAGTTTGGAAGAATGGTGTAATTGTTAAAGTTCCGAAGAAGGGAGACCTGAGTGAATGTGGTAATTGGAGGGGAATCTCTTTGTCACCGATAGCTTTGAAAGTTTTCAGTAGAGTGTTGTTAAATAGGTTGGAGCCGGTGGTTGAGGGTATTCTGAGGGATGAACAGGCTGGTTTTAGAAAGGGACGTGGTTGCAATGATCAGATCTTTATAGTTAGGCATTTGATGCAGCAAGTTAATGAAATGAGAGTACCGTTAAGTCTTTGTTTTGTTGATTTTGAAAAGGCTTTTGATAGTGTTTCGAGAGAGACTATGGGGAAGATCATGAGACATTATGGAATACCAGAGGAGTTTGTGAGGGTCATTATGAACATGCATGAGGACACATTTTGTAAAGTGATGGTTGATGGTTGTCTGAGTGATTCGTTTGAAGTCAAGTCCGGAGTAATTCAAGGTGGTGTTCTATCGCCTTTACTATTTATATTGGTCATTGATTACATTATGAAAGCGTTGGAACAGAAACCGGTGCAGGTATACTTTGGGGAGAGAACAGGAAACTTTTGGATTTAGATTATGCAGATGATATAGTTTTGATTTGTGATGGGCCAGAAGAGATGCAGAGAGTGTTGGACTGTTTGGTGAGTGAAGGTCGCAAGGTGGGTTTGGTTATTAATTGTGGAAAAACTGAAATAATCAATATGAATATGGAAAATGCGCAGGAATGTGTAATTGGAGGTATGGTTGTAAAGCAAGTTGATAGGTTTAAATATTTAGGTACTTATTTAGCCAAGGATGGTTCTTTGAACTTTGAATTCGAGGAAAGGTTAAAGAAGGCTAATCAGGCAATGGGAATGCTTAAAAATATTTGGAATAAAAACAATTTTTCTGTGCATACAAAAATCAAACTTTATAAGGTAATGGTTAGGAGTATCTTAATTTATGGACACGAGTCTTGGTACAGCACAGTGACTATGGAAAATAAATTCTTGGTGTTTGAAAACAAAGCACTTAGAAGAATATTAGGAGTTAAGTGGTGGGAAAGGATACCAAATAGTAGAATTAGAGAAATAACGGGAGTGCAGCCGGTCGATGAATATGTTAGGTTCTCACGATGGAAGTGGCTAGGACATGTGTATAGGAGACAGGGAATAGTACGAGGTACACCAGGGTGGGTGGCACTTGGTAGGAGAGGTAGAGGAAGGCCAAAAGAGACGTGGGTGAGGACAATGAGACGGGAAGCTGGAGATGAGTGTTGGGGAGATCTTGAGGAGTTAGCACAAGATAGGATGTGGTGGTGTGAGTTCATCGAGGCCCTATGCATCTCCGAGGGTGCCACAGGAAATGACTGACTGACTGACTGTCTTTCAGAATTCTTTCACACAATTTTGCAACCATGCTGGTTAGAGACACTGGTCTATAATTCACATAAGGCTTTATGTGAGTGGGATCCTAGAGATGGGCGATTGTTTTACGCACGGTTTAAATCAAAGCATGGCAACATGAGTCTTTTTGTGTGTTATGCAACTACTAATGATGCACTCGATGAAAGGAAAGACACATTTTATGAAAAGTTGCAGAAGGAGTAGGAAGGGTACCTAGACATGATGTTTTGATCTGCGTTGGAGACTTTAATGCAGTAATGGGCTGTTCAAATGAGGGATTTGAGGCATGTATGGGTAAGATGGGAGTTGGTAGTAGGATGAGTGAAAACGGAGTGAGGTTTGGAAGCTTCTGTCTAGCAAATGACTTAGTCATCAGAGGGCACACTCTTTCAGCATTGCAATATACACAAGACAACTTGGGTGTCGCCGTGTGGAAAATATAAAAAATCAGATTGATCACATCGCTATCAGTAGGAGGCATAGAAGTTCTCTGCTAGATGTTCATGTTAAACGGGAAGCGGATATTGGTAGTGACCATCAACTCAGCATTGCAAAAATAAGGTTTAAACTTAAAAATCAGAAGAAGGAAAAATCTGGTGTTGGTAGATACGATATTGTTAAGCTTAGAAGGGAAGGAGAAGAAAAGGAGGAATTCAGATTAGAATGCAGAAATAGGTTTTTGGTGTTGGAAACGTTGGAAGAGGGGAGAGAAGTGTAGATGAGATGTGGGAGGATGTGAACAAAGTTTTGCATGAGACTGCTGAATGTACGATTGGAAGGAGACATAGATTCAGGAGAAAGAAATGGATATCAGAGGAAACGTGGGATATGATAAAAAGAGAGGTGAGGCTAAATTGAGGAGTGAGATGCAATGCGTTGATGAACGAGAGATTGAATTAGCAAGAGCTGCGTACTGGAGTTTGAATTCAGAAGTAAGAAGGTTAGCTAGGAGAGATAAAAGAAGATGTGTGGATGAAAAGGTTGCAGAGACTGAAATCTTAATAAACAAAAATGATGGACAGAGTCAAAGAATAGCATATGAATCGATTAGAGAACTGAGTGGTAATGCAGGTAAACGCAAGGAAATACCAGTTAGAGACAGGGAAGGAAATTTATTGACCAAAGATGGAGATATTAAAAATAGATGGAAAGAGCATTTTGAGACAGTTCTTAATAGACCAATACCACCAGAAGAGGATATACCGTCTGCTCAGGAAGATTTAAATATAGAAACAGGAGAGTTGAGGCTTGCAGAAGTGGAGAAAGCAGTAAAACAGTTAAAGAATAATAAGGCACCAGGGGAGGATGGTTTATTTCCGGAAATGTTTAAAGTGGAGGGGGATAGATTAATAATGATCTTGACCAAGCTATTCAATAAGATATGGGTGACGGGGTTACTACCATCAGTTTGGAAGAATGGTGTAATTGTTAAAGTTCCGAAGAAGGGAGACCTGAGTGAATGTGGTAATTGGAGGGGAATCTCTTTGTCACCGATAGCTTTGAAAGTTTTCAGTAGAGTGTTGTTAAATAGGTTGGAGCCGGTGGTTGAGGGTATTCTGAGGGATGAACAGGCTGGTTTTAGAAAGGGACGTGGTTGCAATGATCAGATCTTTATAGTTAGGCATTTGATGCAGCAAGTTAATGAAATGAGAGTACCGTTAAGTCTTTGTTTTGTTGATTTTGAAAAGGCTTTTGATAGTGTTTCGAGAGAGACTATGGGGAAGATCATGAGACATTATGGAATACCAGAGGAGTTTGTGAGGGTCATTATGAACATGCATGAGGACACATTTTGTAAAGTGATGGTTGATGGTTGTCTGAGTGATTCGTTTGAAGTCAAGTCCGGAGTAATTCAAGGTGGTGTTCTATCGCCTTTACTATTTATATTGGTCATTGATTACATTATGAAACGCGTTGGAACAGAAACCGGTGCAGGTATACTTGGGGAGAGAACAGGAAACTTTTGGATTTAGATTCTGCAGATGATATAGTTTTGATTTGTGATGGGCCAGAAGAGATGCAGAGAGTGTTGGCCTGTTTGGTGAGTGAAGGTCGCAAAATTGGGT
>NC_137045.1:30259155-30289890 GCF_032717465.1 Coenobita brevimanus | reverse complement strand
TTCCACCACCATTCTACTACTATCTATATGTATATATATATATATCCATATATTATCTTATATATATTTATGACTTTCTTCAGTGCTTCATATATATATATATATATATATATATATATATATATATATATATCCGTCTATATATATATACATATATATATATATATATATATATATATATATATATATACATATATATATACATATATATATATATATATATATATATATATATATAGATATATATGTATATATACAATATATATATATTTATATATATAGGAGGAATCTCTCTCTCTCTCTCTCTCTCTCTCTATATATATATACATATATATATATATATATATGACGATATAAGAGGTATATATATATATATATATATATATATATATATATATATATATATATATATATATATATATATATATATATACATATATATACACGACGTGGAGGCGATATAGTTCTATACCCTATATCTATGTATATATATATAATATATATATATATATATATATATATATATATATATATATATATATATATATATATATTGTTACGGAACAGAGAAAGATAATGTATAATTTAAGTGAGAATACGAAGAGTCACTACTGTCCCGTAAAGTTCCAGGTTCAAAACAAAAGAGTTAGGTAAAATTACAAGTTAAAGTTTAATGCTCAAACTAACAACAAAACATTCAGGACTCATAAGGATAATGTAATGGCAAATAAACAGGTTAAATATATGGTTAACTGCAATAGCCTCTATTAACACGAAATTAGCAAGAGTAAATTTATCTAAGTCAGCCCTGATAAAATGAGATACCAGATAATACTCAGTGAATGCCAGATAAATAATTACAGATACAAACTATTATCAAAAATGACTGACAAAGAACCCCACACGAATTACAAAAACTTCACTAGGCCTACAAATTAAACTTATGCTATACAGTACAAGAAAAAATGCAACAACAGTTATACTCAAATTACACACAGCTGCTAGATGGTTTGGAGATTTCTTGAGCACTCACAATAATAATATCTGTACAGGGGAGGACAGAGATGTGAACAAAATGAGGAGCAGATCTAAGTGGCAATGATGCAGAGACTGAGCTCATTATATAGGAGCCAGGAGAGCTTGATACAACTTGTAAGAAGGACGCGCAAATGAAGCCATGGGGACAGAGAGCTGAAAATCCCGCAAAGTATAACAGAGAGAACGACTTACTCTACTATAACGGTAGAAGGGGGGGACTGAGGCAGAACACGCTCGTGATCAAACATGCAGCATACTGTGCGTTAAAATTACACAAAGGATGATGAAATCATAGGCTATGTAACACCTCCCCACAAAGAAAAAAGAAATTTACAAAGGAAATTTCTTATTACTCTAAAACAATCTGTATATGGCATTACAGAACATGCAAAAGCCTTTCCTAGTGTTACAAAACATGAGATCTCCCTAGCACGTTCAGTCATAGGTACTTGCCAGTATCCCTTTAACAAATCAAACTTACTTATGTACCTAGCCTTTCCGATCTTGTCTATGCAATCTTCCACACGAGGGAGAGGGTAAGTGTCTGTTTTGGTTATCTGATTAACACGTCTGTAGTCGATGCAAAGCCGCTGTGACCCACCTGGCTTAGGGACCAGAGTGACAGGAGAACTCCACTCGCTCTGACAGGGCTCAATCATCTTGTGGTCCAACAGGTAGCCAAGCTCCTTCTGGATGAGAGGAACTTTCACTGGGTTCACACGGTAAGGAGGCAATTTAATTGGCTTTGCGTCTCCAACATCGACATCATGCATCAACACAGTGGTTCTTCCTGGAGTGGCACGGAACACTTGCGGGTACTCCTGCAGTAATGCCGAAAACTCCTGCCTTTCCTTGGGAGGTAGATGAGAAAGCTTAGTCTGGAGATCATTCATGATATCAGGATTCTTCCCCAAACTATCACTCAGGCTCATACTGCATGGGAGAGCTTCACTTGCAGACTCGGGTGGAACAGCTACAGTGCAGACTGGATTATTTTCGTCCCGCCTGTGATATAACTTTAGCATGTTGATGTGACATAGTTGCTTGCTCTTTCTACGATCTGGTGTGGCGATGACATAGTTGACATCACTGAGTTTCTTCTCCACGAAATAAGGACCACTAAACTTGGCTTGAAGAGGTTGCCCATGAACTGGTAGCAGAATCAAAACCTGATCTCCTGGCTGAAAGTGGCGTAACCTGGACTTCTTATCATACCAAGTCTTCATCTTCTCCTGAGCAGCTCCTAAATTCTCTCTCGCCAGCTGTAAAGCAGTGGACAGCCGTTCTTTGAACTTCATCACATACTCCAGCAGGTTGACGTCATCTTCCTCCGACAGCCAGCATTCCTTGAGTAACTTAAGGGGTCCTCTTACTTCATGGCCAAACAGTAGTTCAAAAGGTGAGAAGCCCAGTGATTCATTTGGAGATTCTCTTGCAGCAAACACAACGAATGGAAGACCTTTATCCCAGTCTTTCTGATGTTCCAAACAGTATTTCTTGAGCATCGATTTGAGTGTTTGATGATATCTCTCCAACGCTCCTTGGGTCTGGGGATGGTAAGCTGAAGACGTGATCTGGGTGATGCCCAACTCTTTCAGAGACTGCTTGAAAACATTTGACATGAAATTACTTCGGTCTGACTGTACCTCCTTGGGCAGACCAAACTTTGTGAAGAACCCTAGCATTTCCTTAACCACGTTCTTTGCTGAGATATTTCTAAGTGGAATGGCTTCAGGATAACGAGTAGCCATATCAATCATGGTCAACACATAAGAAAATCCTGAAGAAGTCTTAGGAAGAGGGCCCACAATATCCACCAACACACGGGTGAAAGGCGCCTCAAAAGGAGGAATGGGAACTAGAGGTGCAACCTTTTCGGTCTGATTACACTTCCCCACAACTTGACAGGTGTGACAAGACTTACAATACCAGGAAACATCCCTGAAGATACCTGGCCAGTAGAAGTGTTTCAAAATGCGTGCCACAGTCTTCCTCACTCCAAGGTGTCCTGCCAAACTGGAATCATGAGCCACTCTAATGATATCCTGCCTACAAACACGAGGGATGACAACTTGATGTACAACCTCCCATTCACAGTCGGCTGATGCTGTTGGGGGTCTCCACTTCCTCATAAGTACTCCTGACTTTACATAATAACAAGTAGAAGCACCGGCTGACTCTTCTTCACTGTAAGCAGAGTTAGCTAGACCTTTCAACTCAGGGTCAGCAACCTGCAACTCAACCAACTCTTGACGAGACAAATTATCAACACTACGGGGTACTGCCTCATCTGGTGAGTGGTCCAAATTAGCAAGAAAAGTGTCAGCTAGGATAACATCATCATCATCATTATCCTCTAAATCACCAGTAACTTTAGACTTAGCCCTAGTGACAGCACATGCAGGGAACACATCAGGGACATCACAATCCTGGGTCGCAGCCACTGGCTCACTAGACAACTGAGGAGCTGGACACACTTGACTTCCACCAATATCATTTCCAAGTAAGAAAGTTACACCTGACATTGGGAGTGTCTCAACCAACCCAACCATAACGGAACCATTAACAAAACCAGACTCTAAATTCACTCTGCACAGAGGGACAGAGAAGTAATTATTCCCTACACCTTGTAAGATTACAGTTTCATCAGAGGAATTAACATTAGAGCCTAGAACACTGGTCAGCATAAGGGATTGGCAAGCACCTGTATCACGATATATTTTAACTGATTTCCTGTCATTACTGTCCAGAGGACTGACAAAACCATCAGACAGGAAATTAGCACATGAACTCTTGAGAGTGTCACCCACGTTACTGCTCAAAAGAGGAGCTCCATCATGAGAATTTAAGTTACCCCTCAAAGCAGGTTCAGTTAACTCAGTTAAAGAATTCTGGGAACTCTCAAGAGTGGACACTAGACCAATTGACTGAATATTTAAAGACTCCTTTTTGTTCACATCACGCTGTCTCCTGAAACATCTCTCCGTAGTATGACCAAGCTTACTACAATAAGTACATTTACTTTTCTGAAATCTAGAGGTGAAGCTGGTATTTACTTCCTGAGAAACATCATCTTTATTCTCTTTCCTGTTACCTGTACTCTGAGTAGAGGCAACGTACTTACTCTCAGCTTTCCTTTTTCTCTAGAATATCTCTTGTGAGTGAGAACATACTCATCAGCTAAAACTGCAGCATCAGACAAATTATCTATTCTTTTCTCATCAAGATATAGGCTTACATCTTTACTAATACACCTTTTGAAGTCCTCCAGCAAAATCATCTGCTTAAATTTACCAAAATCAGAATCCACATTCTTAGAATTTAACCACTGCTCTAACAGATCTTCTTTGATTTTTGCATACTCAACATGGGATTGCTTATCTTGCTTGTAAGTTGTCCTAAATTTTACTCTATAAGCTTCAGGAACAAGCTCATAGGCCTTAAGAATCAAGCTCTTAACTACATCATAATTATCAGACTGATCCTGAGGCAAAGATGCATAAGTTACTTGAGCTTTACCGGTGAGAACAGTTTGAAGGAGTACTGGCCAATACTTTTTGGGCCAGTTAAAACCTGTAGCTACCCTCTCAAACAACTGAAAATACTTTGTTAAATCAGATTCATTAAAAGGAGGGACAAGTTTAACATTTTTAGCCACATCAAAATCATCAGAGCTAGATGATCCAGTTCCACCTTGTTTCATGCGATACTCATGGTCTGCCTGAATCCTAGCAATTTCAACTTGTGCCCTCAGCCTCTTGAATACGAGCATTTGCCTGAAATTTAGCCTTCAACACAAGCCTCCTTAGCCTGAGACTCAGCCTTGAAAATTCAGCTTCCTTAACACGAGCCTCCTGCAGGGCTAGCTGTAACTTAGCTAATTCAATCTGCGTTTGCTCATTTGGAGGAGTTACATTAAACAAGCTTTCATTAATCATGTCAACAATTTGATCTTTAGAATGATGAGAGCGAACAGCAATTCCCAATTGTTGAGCAACAAGCTTAAGTTCATTCTTTGTTCTGTTTTCTACATCACACACTGTTTGCACATTTGACAAAAATCTTTGGCTTCATCAAGTGTAGTAATAGTAGACATCATGAATAAGTAACAGTCACAAAATATCAAGCAATATCCTTATGATAATATCCTGAATATCCTGAGGTCGCCAAATTTATGTTACGGAACAGAGAAAGATAATGTACACTTTAAGTGAGAATACAGAATCACTACTGTCCCGTAAAGTTCCAGGTTCAAAACAAAAGAGTTAGGTAAAATTACAAGTTAAAGTTTAATGCTCAAACTAACAACAAAACATTCAGGACTCATAAGGATAATGTAATGGCAAAAACAGGTTAAATATATGGTTAACTGCAATAGCCTCTATTAACACAAAATTAGCATGAGTAAATTTATCTAAGTCAGCCCTGATAAAATGAGATACCAGATAATACTCAGTGAATGCCAGATAAATTATTACAGATACAAAATATTATTAATAATGACTGACATCCAAACTTTACATTAATCACAAAAACCTCACCAGGCCTACAAATTAAACTTATGCTACACAGTACAAGAAAAAATGCAATAACAGTTATACTCAAATTACACACAGCTGCTAGATGTTTGGAGATTTCTTGAGCACTCACAAAAATAATAACAACTGTACAGGGGAGGACAGAGATGTGAACAAAATGAGGAGCAGATCTAAGTGGCCATGATGCAGAGACTGAGCTCATTATATAGGGGCCGGCAGAGCTTGATACAACTTGTAAGAAGGACGCACAAATGAAGCCATAGGGGACAAAGAGTTGACACTCCTGCTCTGAACAACAGAAAGAATGACTTACTCTGCTATAAGGGAGGAGGGGGGGAGTGAGGTAGAATATGCACTATGGAAGCCACGAGGCAAATCGTGATCAAACATGCAGCATACCGTATGTTAGAATTATACAAAGGATGATGAAATCATAGGCTATGTAACAATATATATATATATATATATATATATGTGTGTGTGTGTGTGTGTGTGTGTGTGTGTGTGTGTGTTTTAACAGTATAACTAAGGCAGTTTTTATTCAGCTTCAACCAAACATGGTTGAAGGATTGACGGATAGGTAATGAATATATGTACTGTTTTTCCTAAGAATAGGTGGAACGTCAAACATTAACAGAACAATATAACCTTAAACTAGTTTGTCATATTTCAAGAGTAGGGTTGACGGGTTGTGGATTTAGGGTAGGGCAAGATTGAATCGATAAATCTTTAAGAATAATCAGCCGAAGGTCATGGTAACAGAACAAGGTCAAAGTTGGGCCCGTGTGACTGTTTGCTAACAAAATAGAAGTTTTAATATAATCTTCGCTAAACACGGTGGAAGGGCTGTGAGTCAGGCAAGAAGTAAATCTGCCGTTTATGAGAACATTGGGTCAAATATCAAGTTCAAAGAACATTGTTAACTTAAACAGTTGTGTCTGATTCAGACCTAATTTTGTGACGTTTGAGGAAAAGGCAATAATAAAATGATTCGGTCTTGGGGACAATTAGTTAAAGCTCAGGATCACATAGCGTTTTGATCTGGCTTGAGCCAAACTTAAAAGAAGAGTTAAGGGTCAGAAAAGAACGGAAGGATTCAGTCAGAGGTTACAGTCACAGAACTAGGTCAAAGTTAGACCCTTATGTCTTTGTGAACAAAATAATTTCAAAAAGTTTTGATCTGATCAAGATCAAACTTAGTAGATGAGTTGAGGATTACCCAAGCTGTCCGCCCATTCTTTTCGTGAATAATAGGTCAGAGATCAAGGTCACATTTCACTTCGATGTAAAGTAAACTTTATGGAAGAGCTCCTGTTATAGCATGGATAAGGAGAATCGATTTTGAGCATCAGTGGAGGGTCAAGGTTAGAGGGAGATGTCAAAGGAACTGGGGAAAGTGAACTTTGTATTTTATTTCATTGAGGCCAAAGCTGGTGGAAATGTTAACGGTTAGGCAAGAACGAAGTCATCTGATTTTGTGAGGAATCTGTTGAAATACAGGGCAACATAGCAAAGTCAAATATTCGGCCCTTTGACTAGCCTACTTGGTGGGCGCGGGTGTTTCACGCTTTGAGTGTTCCTTGTTTCTTTTATAACTTAGCATTTCCTCTTGCGCATTCTCTAGTACAGGGTTAAACATTAGTAACAAACCAAGTTCAGATGTCCCTCAATCCATTCACGGATCGAAAATTGACACCACACTCGTACGTCATCACTCGGTTTCCAGAACTCATCGTCTATATTGCTGTGTGCCATGGATGCCTTTTCAGTACTGGTTTGGCAGTGTATGTAAGGGTAAATTTATAAACAATCAGTGCATAAAGGACAGCAGTGATAATAGTAATAACGAAACTGAGATCTTCAAATTTCTGCCAGCATCAGATTGAGATGTGATCGTACACTCTTTTCTGCTTAACTGAGGGGACACTTTCAGGGATCTTTATTTCATGCTACATTAACAGATTTTTCCAAGTGAGTTGAAAGTCAATTAGGATGATGTATAAGAAAGCTGTGATGAGAAAGAGAGGAAAGAGGCAAACCAAAAGAAGTGGAAGGGTAAGGTAAGAAACATGTGAGGGAAAATTTATGAGAAAGAAGCAAAGTTAATCGACCAAGAAACTAGTGGACGGAAAAGATGACGAATACAAGAAAGAGGGAAATGCGTTCGGAGAGAAATAGCCTTTACCAAGTTCAGGCTGTGTAGGGTTTCTGTGTTGAGGTTAACGTTCATACATTTATTATTTAATTCTAATTGGTATGGAATTGCTCCTACCTTGCCAACAATTTACTAAAATCTCCGACTCCCCAAAATGGTTCGACTGCAGTTGTGCCGAAGCAACAACCCAAATTTCTTTAGCATATAACTCTTAATCAATATTAAAAACAACCTACCTAATCCTTCACTGAATTTAAAATTACTACAAACCACACGAAAACAGTAATAAGTCTAGCCAAATCAATATTTCTTCTCAACCAAGCATCCAGACTATTACCGCAAATAATTCTAAAAACAATATAAAGTAATATTCTGGCCAACTCTCGGTTTTTTCAAGAGTAATTTTAATATGTCATCACCCATTCCCCCACAAAAATCTTCAGACATAAACACTGTAATTGACCTTCGTGGAAAAACTAACATTCATGCCAGTAGTTTGCCAGAAGTTCTACCTTAGAGGAAGTCTGTCAGAACGTCCCTGTACTAGAACTTGACTCTCCTGAAATTGTTTCACTGAAGATACAGACTAGATACTTAAAATCCATGCTAGACAAGTTACGAACCAACAAAGCTTCAGATCCAGATGGAATTCCTCCGATAGTTCTGAGAAAAAAAAAAAGTTCCCGAGAATTTGTTCCTGTTCTAGCTAAATTCCTCAGACTATAAATAGGCCTACGTACTTGGGGAGGCGGTGGCTGAATCGGTAGAGATGTGGCCTGCAGTCCTTTATAGACCCAGGTTCCAATCTTTGCTGGGGCAGGGAACAGTTAAAGGATTAGAATTTCATGAAGCAAGCTTTACTGACCTACCAAAAGACCCATCGACATGTAAAAGTACCCTCACTAATACCAATACACTAGTCCTGTATGAGACAGCCCTAGCATGTATTCAATATGGACGGTTGATGTTAACGCCGAAATGGTGACGTGTGGAAGTGTATGTCATGTAGGAGGACTACTGGACCTTGGTTACAGGCTGTGAAACCAATTCGCAGAGTCGGACACATAGAAAAAATAATAATAATAATTCCCTAATTCTTGGAAAGAAAACAATATCCACCCAGTTCCGAAGAAAGGAAGTTCATCTGACCCCATTGACTACAGACCAATAGCTATCACATCTTCTCTTGGCAAAGTATTTGAGACTGAAATCAATAAGCAGATTGTAACACATCATGATTCCAACAACTTAGTTGGTAACAGACAGTATGGTTTTCGCCACGAAAGATCCACCGTTGATATACTCGTACTCAGTGTCATAGCTCATATAATCCATCAGTGAACTGACCAACACGGAGAAGTCCACGCGGTAGCCCTTGACATTTCTATAGCTGTTGGCACTGTTTCCTGCTAGCCAGACTCCATTACAACGGCCTATCTTCTTTTGTCCAACTGATTTCTTCATATCTCAGCGGCAGAGAAAAGAGTTCAGTGAGCTCATATA
The DNA here is from genome assembly GCF_032717465.1 of Coenobita brevimanus. Classification (NCBI taxonomy): domain Eukaryota; kingdom Metazoa; phylum Arthropoda; class Malacostraca; order Decapoda; family Coenobitidae; genus Coenobita; species Coenobita brevimanus. The sequence continues at coordinate 30,280,656 of NC_137045.1, read as the reverse complement.
TCTTCCAGTTTCCACTCAGTTATTGCTGGTGTGCCACAAGGATCAGTCCGGGTTCCAGCCCTGTTCCTTGTTCATATTGATGATTTCTTGGCTGTCACCCATAATCCCGTGTATGCAAATGCAGATAACACTTCACAGTTCCTTTTCTCATAGCCACACATTCATAGAGTTTGATACCTCTTAACCCTTTAACCGCGGGCATTGTTTTGGCCTGACTGTCCTCTCCCGCGGTGGTTTCAGCCAAATGTAAACAAACCTTTAAACCTTAATAACTCTGCACAGAATAAAGCTAAAAAAAAATATGGTACCATTAGAAAGTACTAATCTTCAGCTTTCCACTGATGTAGGTTTCATGACTTTGTTGACTTTCACAGGACGGGCAGTACCGTTAGAAGTGAGGGGTGTAAAATCACTATTTTACGCCCCACACACCAGTACCAAATGCCAACCACTCTCTGATAATAGTACTATAAACATATATGAACACTGCACATACGATAAACACCCACTCTGTGTTCACTGAGGTAGGTAAAAGGCACTGTAATTGCCCGCACTTCACTGCGGCATCACCCGCTCACTGACGTTTGGTTAGCGGCAATGTTTTCATTATTTCTAACTTCTAATACTATTTTACATATAATCTGGGCAATATACATTATATTTACACTGCACTTATTACTATATTACGTCACTGTCGCATCACAGAATTACACAAGTGCCGCAGAATTACACAAGTGCCGCAGATTCTCTTATTACAATATCACTTATTATACTGGCCAATATTTACATTTTTTTCTAGGCAAAATATCCCTTATTACTACATTATCCATTATACAATTATTGGTAAAGCACGTCACTGTCGCATCACTGTATATCACTGTCACTTTCAGTATTTACTCAGAGAGTGGTACTCGGCAAAGCACGGAGTCACACAGAGAGCTACTTGGCATTCCTGGCACTGGTGTGTGCTCATTTTTCTTGTCCGAGGCCTCCGTGTGGTGTTATGACATACTCTGCAGCGGCCCTGTGACAACCTGCCACCTGCGGTAAGAGGCAATTTCACAAGCTGGTGCCGGCTCATGCAATCGCGGCACTCAAGACGGTCAGGTTGTGTGTCAGAGTGTCGCCTCGGGATCAATGCCGTCACCTGACCAAATCGTGCAAGCAGCTGCTGCACGACAGTCTTGGAGAACTGTCTCAGGGATGTTTGCCTTATGCCCCCGACTTGTGTCTTGTAGAGGATGAAGGCGTTGAGCATGCACATATCGAGCATGTGCAGGCAAGCCTTCCTGTACCATCGGGTGTTTCTCCTGAGACAGTCTATTTTGCCAATCATCATATCAGACTTATCAACAAGTCTCATGTTCACATTGTAATCAATGACGGCATCGGGCTTCATGATTGGCTCTCCCGTCCTGTAGCTGACCTTCCCAGTTCTCTGCAATTCCCCCTTGTGGATGGTGCTGATCATATTCATGACCTTCTTGTCATGCCACCTGATCGCCAGAAGCTTGTCTGACTTCTTCAGGTGCACATCTCCCTTGGATGAGGATGATGCTTCTGGGAAACTTGGCCACTCTTTCCTATAGCTCCGTACAGTGCCAACAGTGCCAATGCCGTGTTCAGCCAGGTATTTGGAGAGTTTCGGTGCTGTGTAATAATTGCCTGTGTACAGCACATGATTCCCACCAAAATACCTCTCCATCAGCACTTTTACAACGGAGCCAGAGAAGCCAAGGGGGTCTTTCCTGTTCACGTCCACTGTGCTTGCAGAGTAGATCACAAAATCAAGGATATACCCCGTCTCACAGTCACACAGCACAAAGAACTTTATCCCAAAGCGGTGGCGATTGCTGGGGATGTACTGCATGAATTTGAGACGTCCTCTGAACAATACGAGGGATTCATCTATGACGACTTTTTGCATAGGAGGAAAAAATCGCATAAATCGATCCCTAATCCTGTTGAGAAAATCCCTCACTTTCCACAAAGGGTCAGTTTGGGACGGGTTTCCATTGTCAGCGAAGTGCAGGTATCCTAGCAGCTGTCGGAACCGATCTCGTGACATATACTTCCCGAATGTTGGGATAGAAGTAATGTCATCCACGAGCCAGTACTCCTCCAACTCATGTCTCTTGATATGGGGCATCAAGAATATCAGTGCAAAGAACACATACAGCTCTCTGATCCCGACAGGCAACCACGACACTTGCTTTGGTGAGCCAATAGGTCCTAGCCCTTCTGCTGCACACTGAGCTGCATACCTATTGGTCTCATCGCTGACATACTGCACGATTTCGTCATCCATGAAGGCCAGGAAGTAGTCAACAAAATCATCTGCATTGCATGGAAAGGCAGGCTGTATTCCCGCATTTGTCATGTCAAACGGCAGATTGTGTGGCTGAAAATCTGCACCGTCAGACCAAACAAATGCATCAACTTTCCCTGTGCCTGGTTCAGTGGAAGTGGCAGGTCGCATTGCACTCGTTTCCCCGTGAGAAAGAGCTGAGGTGGAGGCAATGGGTGAGGCAGGAGGTGAGGCAGGAGGCGAGCGGGAGGGGGGTGAGGCAGGAGGCGAGCGGGAGGGGGGTGAGTGCGAGGGTGGTGAGTGGGGGGGTGGCGAGGGTGAGGGAGCTGGGCGGGGAGCAGGCGGGGGGGTTACTGACCTGGTGTGTGGTGAAATCTGACCCTTTCTTCCCCGCTAATCACCCAGCTTTGCCCTCCAACTGCCACGCATCCCCTTTGTTCTAGGCCGGCCTGCCCTGCTTACCCTGTCTGCACGGTCTGCCTTCCCTCGCTGTGCAGGCTTTGGGAATTCATATTCCTCAGATGATGTAGACTGAGGAGAGGGCACAGCAGAAGATGAAGAAGATGTGAGAGCAATAGGGCTAGGGGAATGGGAAAGTGGTGGGAAATGCTTGCTAGGGCCTGGTGTAGGAGACGTAAGTCTGCGCTTCACTCCCTTCCCACGTGCAACACCAATTTTCCCCATAGGCGCCTTCCCTTTCCCAGAGTAAGTTGGGGGCGGTGGGGGGGAAACTACACGCTCACTTTCATCACTGTCACTGTCAATGCTAAAGGGTTCACCACCAATCATTGCAAAATCGTCACTACTTGCTGTAAGTGTATCACTCTCACTGCCACAATCAAGAGTAGTACTTACTGTTTTGTCCAGCTCAGTTCTAATTTCTGGAGTGCTCTGCCTCGCCGTCGGCAGTTCCTTCCTCGGTGTAGAGGTCGAAGGCACACTAGCACTAATCATTTGCAAGGAGGAAGCGAGCGACGATGAGTCGGGATGGAGCGCCATTATCACGCACAGAGCTGGACAGATACTGAGTGATGCATGTCAGGGCAGGGGTGAGGGGGCCCCCTCGGGGTGGGAGGAGGGAGGTGTGGGATGGCTGGCGTGAAAGAACTCGACAGCTACTCTTGCGTGAGACAATTTGTGCACAGGAAAAACGCGCGGTGTTCAAAATATTCACGAACATTCCAGAATGACACCCGCGGTTTGGTCCAGTTTTGTCGATGTCATTCTGGAATGACACCCGCAGTTAAAGGGTTAAGGCGCCTTAGTTTTTGTGTTCTAGAATTTAACTGCAATGAAAAATGTATTTTGAAATCACGAGTATATCTGTCTTGAAGTATAACCATGAGACGGTTTTATGCAACCTGTATAAGCTGCGAAATATGATAATTTTCCACCAACACAGATTACATGTAGTTAAATAAGGTTCCATTGACAATATACAGTACTGTACTAGCATATCTTCTGGTTTTGCCAGCACGATTGTATGATCAGCGGTAGAGTACGACCAAACTGTCAAAGAGCACAGTGGTGATCGCGAGCAATAGTTTGGGAATCCCTGGTCGACCCCTCCAGTTTCAAAAACCTCTTATGGACTTACTTGTCTCAAGCTAGCAAGAATTAAATGAACCTGCTTCCTCGGAGTGCAGTGATTAGCCCGTTTTGCTTTCCTTGCCCTTTCCTTCCTTATTTTAATCCTTTTGAGGCCCGTATATTCTTCCTTGTTACCATCTCCATTTCACTCCTTTTATGCCCATTACCAAATATCTTCACTCTCTGTTTTTAATCCCATTTGACCATATCTAATCCATTTACATTCATATACGGTTTGTCCTCTTTCTTTTTCCCCATTTTAAGCCATTTATGAACCATCTTCACCCCTTTTCATCTCTTCTTCACCTTTTCGTACTTCACCCTTTTGAGAGTTGTATTAACCTTCCTCTCTCCTTAAAAATGTATCTGACCTATTATAATAATTTGCAGACCCTTCCAGTCGATTTTACCCCAATTTCACACCTTATGGTTTGCTTTCTGTATAAGACCTATCACAATATAGAGCCAGTCACAACAGAATCCTTCCAGCTCATTTTCATCTCTGCTGTACTGTCACTCGTCTCACCCTTAACATCCCCTCCGTCCAGTCCCTGCTATTTTTCCCTCAGAGTCTATCTCAGTGCAGTCTATCTCGTTATAACTCTTCCAGCCCCCTGTCCCACTTTCATCCCTACTCTACCGTAAATTCTCCCTTCTCCCACTCTCGCTTCAAGTTTCCCTTCCCTCCCTTTTCACCTCTCCTCCTATTCCTCTCTCCCTCTTCTCATCCCCATCATCCCCTGTCCCTTCTCCACCTCCCTCTCTCTCTAGGTCATCTCCCCTCTTCCATCTTTTCACTCCCTTTCCTCTTTCCTGCAGCCCTTCCTCCATTTCCACCTTCTTCCTTCCCATCCCCTTTCCCTCTCCCTTTCCTCTTTTTCTCCCTCTTCCCTTCCGCTTACGCCTTTCCCCCACTCCCCCTTTATCCTCTCCTACCCTCTCTTTCTCCCCATCCTCATCTCTCATCCGTCTCCTCTGCAGCTAGTTTCCATACTGAGAGGGGATCCCCGTGTCACCTTCAGATCATTTTCATTTACATATTTTTTGTTGGTGGCAAAAATAGCAACAGTATATACGTTTGGAAGGCCTCTTAATTTAAGTTGAACTGAACAGGTAAGAACCATTCTGATTTACCAAAAGTGGGTTAGTTAAATAGATGTGGAGTTTAAGTTGAAATTCATGGTTAAACACTAATACTATAGTCGTTCAATTTTTTGAAGGCAGTTTGGGTGGGGCGCTCTGGGACCTCACTCTGTTAGCTCTGTTGCCACATCGTCGCCACACACGTGCTCTCTTTCTCATATTTATATTAACTACTACTAACTTTATTTTCTTTATTTTTTCTCTTGTTTTCGACTTTTTTCCACACCACCCCTGAGGTAAAAGTCTATAGGTGCGTTTTTTTTTTTTTTTTTTTATAGCTTCCCTGGCAGGAGACTGACGGAGTATGACCCGTTCACGCAGGGCTGTCCCTCGTGTCACCACCTGACAACGTTGGAAAAGCAACGCTGACAAGTCTTATGAGATTTATACTATACTATAGCTTTTATTGAATTACATCTATACAGAGTGCTTAAAATTCATTTATAAGTAATTACTTGCTTAAAATAGGAGAGAGAGAGAGAAAGAGAGAGAGAGGTGAGCACAAATAATTACACGTGTGTCGGCGGCGATGTGGCAACAGAGTTAACAGTGTGAGGTCCCAGATCGACCCACCCAAACTGCCTTCATGAAATAGAACAACTGTTACTGCGGGCCATGGCCTTTGGTTCCTTCTTCCTCGCAAAAAAAAATAAATAAATAAATAATAATTTCTTGTGGTGGTTGCATTTTATAATTGAACTATAAGCGACTCTTTGTTTCACCTAAAACAGTACTCTACTGGTAGCACTGCTGAACTTCAACCTTTCAACATAGACTATTCACTTTTGGCCAACATTTTAACAAAACCAAATAAGTATTGGAGATTTGATATGGTAAGGTACACCACTGCTTCCTTTTAGATTAAATGAAGGTCCAAAGAGTCTAATGAACGAAGTCAGGAGCTTCAGGAGACACGGAAGAACATACAAGAGTGAAAAAAAATAAGTGGAAGATAACAGACAGGAGTTTTGAAGTAAATGGAAGTGTTGCTTGATAAATAATGTAATTATTTGCAGATGATACATTTCTTTACTTGGCGATGGCAAACAAATAGTGCTTGGCATGAGCTTTAGAAACAGTAACTGAGAATGAAATTTGACAATGTAAGAGAGCATTATTATTATTCCAGAGGAATGAAATTACTGACTGTCAAATGATTCTGATTGGCCATTCAGAGGAATATATTGAGAAGGGAGATAAAGTGAGCAGATGGAGAGAACACTTATATGAATTGTTGAACACAGAGAATGAAAGTAATGCGAGTATAAGTGGCTAGGGGAAAGCTTCAGGAATTGATGAAGTGTGTGGTGAAATGCTGAAGCATGGGGGACAGATAGTAGTAGAATGGATGTGGAAGATGTGCAGATTGCCCTGGGAGGAAGGTAGAGTCCTGGAAGATTGGAAGTCAGGTAAAATTATTCCCTTGTACAAAGGGAAAGGGAAAAATGAAGTGTGTGGTAATCATAGGGGCATTTGTCTTCTTAGTGTAATAGGAAAAGTGTATGGTAGGATACTTATGGACAGTGTTAGGAAAATAACAGAGGAATTAGTTGGAGAAGAACAAGGAGGCTTCAGGAGGAGAAGAGTTTGTGTAGATCAGATATTCATTCTTAGATCTTTGGTGGACTGGCTTCTAGAGAAGGGAAAGAAGTTGTAAGCGGCCCTCATGGATTTGGAGAAAGCATATCACAGGGTGAATAGACAAGGGTTGTGGAAAGTATTCAGAATAGTCTATGTGGAGTAGATGGGAAGTTGTTGAATGCTGTGAAGAGTATGTATGAGGGTGCTAAGGCTGCAGTGTGTGTGGATAATGAACTGAGTGAGTTTTTCTATTTGATATGTGTCATGTCTCCATGGTTGTTCAGTCTGTATATGGATGGGGTTATAAACGAGATTCAAGGTAGGGCAGTGGATGTTGGAGTGGCCCTCATGAGATAGGGCAGTGTTTGGAAATTCCCTGTTCTGTTGTTTGCAGATGATACTGTACTGAAGACAAAGGGGAGCTGCAAGGCTTGGTGGATGAGTTTGGGAGTGTGTGTAAGACTCTCTCTCTCTCTCTCTCTCAATCAAGTCACACTTGAAAAAAACGATCATCTTGAAGGAATATATACCTCAGAGATTATGATGTTTGTGGAGTTTTTTGGAAAAAGAAGGGAGTCTGACAAGTGTGATGTGTATGAAATTATGGAATGCATTTTGCTCTCTGTGTTAAAAAAAAAGAAAAAAAAGTGTACACTGGATTTATAATTAGTGGGTTGATGAGGTCCTAGATGGTTATGATAGTGTGGTGACTAATACAGTACTACAGTGCAATTCCCAAATTCAGAAATTTTCAGGATGAAGAGGTTTATGGAAATTTAACAATCTTGGAAAACTATTTCTCAATCATTACAATCACTTCTATGTATGAACATCCAACTGCTTGGCATTCCCTTCACAGATCACAGTATATTTACAATACTGTACTTTATCTCACAGTCATGGTTCTGGTGTGAAAATTTATCAGTAAACAATGTTGTCTTCCTAGGGTGAGGAAATCACACAACAAAAAATTATGAACAAAGCCACATAATTCAGATGAGTCCAGTTTAAGCTGGCTTGGGTGTCTGCAGACTACTGAAACTCTTTGCCAATACAGTGTTCATGCTGGAAGCCAAAGCAAGGAATTTTTATTATTATTGTTATCATTATGTCTGTGTGCGTGGGGGGGGGGATACATATGATACTGTATTTACAAAAATATGTTGAGTAAACTGATTTCATCAAAAAAATTTTTTAGGAAAACTAGCATTTCGACATTTGGGAAATTGATATTTTGGGATTTGCACAGTAGAAGGACCATTATTTTGTTTGTCAGCAACCCCTTGGAGGCAGCTTGGGTGCACTATCTGGTATTGTGCTTATGGGTAGTATATCAGTACCTCTGTTAATGCATCTACTCCAATAATCTTATTCCTTTTTGCTTGCTCAATTCAACTTTCAAGTAGTTACATACATTTTCTTAAGTCACAGATAAATAAAAATAATTAAGAATATGGTTTGTTTTACTATCTTCTCCCTGTACTTTCCCGGTTTGGACATTTAATGGAACTGACCCCATTTTAAGACTAGAGCAATATGGCAATTGGTTTTCCAGTCAAAGTTTCTTCCATTATTTGGGGGCAGAGTGGCTCAATGGTATAGCATCAGGCTAAGAACTGGGGGGGGGGGGGCATGAGTTCGAGCCATGCCCAGTAGCTGCCTTGCCGAGAGGGGTAGCACCCTCCTGTCACCTACCAGGGCTTTATGATCTGATAGGGGCTAGCCCCAGGAAACTGTTATTCCCCTTCTTCCATTATCAGATTCAGGTTGAAAGGACTTTGGAGAATGAGTATAACCTGTTAGTTTAAAGACTTGTACCCTACTTAAGGAGAATGGAAAGATGGCATGAATATGCCATTATTTACAAGCATGAGTATTTGCAAAAATGAAAATCAATTATAGTAGGTAAGGTTGAAGAAAAATGGTAATCAGGCAGAATTTGTACCAGAAAAATACATTGAAGATGGCTGAAATTAAGATAACAGACCTAATTAAAGAAAAACACACTTACAGGGCAAACGGGATAGGCAAGAATGGAGGCACCCAGTCACAGGCTACACATTCCAGTGTAAAGCAACCTAGCATAACAACCTGACCAAAGGTTAGGCTATATGAATTGGTCACTTTCCACAAGTGGTTACTAGAGCAATTTATTTTAATATTTTTAATAAAAGCATAAAGATATGGCACTAGTACAACTTCCACTAGTGTTACAAAAGCAAAAAATAACGTATTTCCATCCATTTATCCATCCATCATCCAGTCCTATGTTGCTCCATCAAGAGCAGAGCCCAGGGTTAGGCAAGTTGGTCCTGACATTTAAGATAAGAGTGACCAGCCTCACTCATCCCTGAGTGGCATCACGTGAGCAGTATACCCCAACCACCCCTTGGATATAATCCTACACAGGCTTAATCTGATTGGAGTGCCTTAATTAACCACTAAACCATCAGGTGCCTTCATTAGGTTACATGGTTACCACCCAGCATAGTAAATGGTTTCCTGGTGTAAAGGAAGCCTCTTGGCTTGTCACTCAGTGTTGAGTCACCCATAGGCAGAAGGAAGGTGAAAGAAAGACAGAAGAGGGAGTGTAGTAATGTATTTAATGAAAACAGAAAGATCTAGGACTGGTACAACTTCCAATTGTGTGTATAAAGTAAAAGTATTCTATCTTTAAGAAGATGAACAGAGGAAGGAAAAATAAATTAATTTGAAAATAATCCATACACCATCTTCCAGGTGTCCTCCATTCATAAAAATAAAGGGGGAAGGAAATAGATATGGGTTCATAACATGCATGTATTGTGGTGGAGACTGTTGGAAGTAGAGGTTTGGTTTATCAGTGTATGCTGGCCTACTCTCTGTGTTACTTAAAACACTGAAAAGGTTCAGCAAAGGGAGATGGTGTGGAACAGGTCCTGAAGGCTGGTGAATACTGATATATTTAATGAAAGTATAAAGATATGGCACTGGTACAACATCGAGTGGTGTGTACCACAGCAAAATAAGACATAAATATATACAGTATAATGGAAGTTTAATTATATGGCACTGATAAAACTTCCAGTAGTGTTTACTACAGCAAAATAATATATACTGAAGGTCAACAGATATGGTACATCACTCATCCTTGTATAGCAGGGAAATTATGTCCTGCAAATAATCTTTCTTTTGTTCATAGTCAAGGCTTTACCTACAACAGTGGAATTCTCCCTTCTTATGCAGAAATTAGGTACCACTTATATTACACCCAACAAACGAGAATCTTCATACAGTACAAGCTTTCACTAGAATAAACAGACCTCCCCTTGTAAGTTCTTATTGGTGAAATAATGGGAAACTTCACCAGCTGTATCTACAGACGGATGCCCCAATCTCTGATGAGCAGTCTCAGCTAAACTGTCTCCATGTCAACCTGTCTCCAGTCAGCAGATGCCAGATCTACGTGTCCTAGATCTCTCTCACATACCTCGCCATTCCATCCCTCCACCTCATCTTCAGTATTTCTGTTCCTCTCAATCTATCCTCTTTACTCATACACTCTCCTAGTTTAAATCGCCCTCTGTTTGCTCTGTATTGCTCAACCACGTCAAAGCATCCCTTGTGGATCTTTCTGAAGCTTCCACACCAACATAACACTGTAAACTTCATTGGTTTGCCCAGGCATCTTCATGTTAATCCACAACCTAATTCATATGACTCATTACCATGGCTCCCACTCGTGACTCAATAATATTCATCCTTTACTTGTACACATAGTGGAACTGCTTTAGTGCACTGTCATGCACTGGCCTCTTTTTGTCCATTCCTATTGCTCTTTCCTTACCGCTATCTAGCTAAGCCCCATTCCTTGTTGTACATTTTGAAAATAATGTCTGTCCATCTATCTATTGCCAGATGCCTTAATCCCTTATATGGGGTGGCCAGAAACAAATCGCCTCCACGTCACCCTGTCCCCTGCCATTTCACTGCCCTGTTCCCAATTCACACCCTCTCTTTCATATACCTCGCCACTCCATCCCTCCATCTCATCCTTGGCCTTCCTCTCCCTCTCCCCCCCTCCACCTCACTCACATACACCCTCCTAGTCAGTCTCTTACTTTCCATCCTCTCCAGACGACCAAACCACCTCAACGCGTTTCTCCTAACGCTTCCTATCACATCCACATCCACACCACAATGCTCTTTCACATCCTCATTTGTCAGTCTGTCTCTCCATGTGACTCCACAGGCTCCTCTCAAATGACTCATTTCCATTACTATCACTCTTGACTTGTGTCCCTCCAACAACGTCCAAGCTTCACTTCCATACATTAGAGTTAGTATCACAAGACTGTCATGTAATAACTTTTTCACTTCCATGCTCACTTCCCTGTTTCTTATCACTGCCTTCAAGGAACCAGCAACCTTTCTTCTTTGTTGTACCCTTTCAAGCACTTCACCCTCCAAACTTCCATCCATACTCATCACACCACCCAAGTACTTAAATGTACTCACATTTTCCATTTCCTCATCATCCATCCTCACTGTACATTCTCACTGATTTTACCTCTCTCGAAGACCATAACTTTACTCTTCCCTACGTTCACCTCTAGATTCCGTTTCTTACACACTCTCCCAAACTCATCCACCAAGCCTTGCAGCTCCCCTTCGTCTTCACTTAAAAACACAGTATCATCTGCAAACAAGAGTACAGGGAGTTTCCAAACACTGCCCTGTCTCATGAGGGCCACTCCAACATCCACTGCCCTACCTTGTATCTCTTTTATTACTACATCCACGTACAGATTGAACAACCACGGAGACATGACACATCCCTGTTTCAACTCAACCTTCAAATAGAAAAACTAACTCAGTTCATTATCCACACACACTGCAGCCTTAGCACCCTCATAAATACTCTTCACAGCATTCAACAACTTCCCATCTACTCCATAAAGGCTATTCTTAATACTTTCCACAACACTTGTCTATCCACCCTGTCATATGCTTTCTCCAAATCCATGAGGCCGCATACAAATTCTTTCCCTTTTCTAGAAACTTTTCCACTAAAGATCTGAAAAAGAATATCTGATCTGCACAACCTATTCCCCTCCTGAAGCCTCCCTGTTCTTCTCCTACTAATTCTTCTGTTATTTCCCTAACTCTGTCAATAAGTATCCTACCATATACTTTTCCTATTACACTAAGAAGACAAATGCTCCTATGATTATCACACACTTCTTTTTCCCCTTTCCCTTTGTACAAGGGAATAATTATACCTGACTTCCAATCTTCCAGGACTCTACCTTCCTCCCAGGGCAATCTGCACATCTTCCACATCCATTCTACTACTATCTGTCCCCCATGCTTCAGCATTTCACCACACACTCCATCAACTCCTGAGGCTTTCCCCATTTTGACTTTCTTCATTGCTTCCACAACTTCCATCTTACTGATTTCTTCCTGTCTCCTCACCTCCCTCCTTCTCCCAGCCATTCCCCAGCCACTTATACTCGCATTACATTCATTCTCTGTGTTCAACAATTCATAGAAGTGTTCCTCCATCTGCTCACTTTATCTCCCTTCTCAATACATTCCTCTGAATGGCCAATCAGAATCACTGGACAGTCAGTAATTTCATTCTTCTAAAATAATAATAATGCTCTCTTACACTGTCAAACTTGATTCTCAGATACAGCATGTAAAGCTCATGCCAAGCACTACAGTAGGCTCGCATAGTGCGCGAGAGATTGGGCAGTCCACAACCTCGCGCACCGGGAATTTGCGTACTGAGAATACATTATGTTATGGGAATAATTACATATGGGCGGTACCCCCTCATACCTGGACATTTTTTGGCCCTTAGAGACATAATAAAGGTCATATTTTTCAGACACTGTACTACAGATATAGCTACAATAACAAAAATATGGGTAGTCACCTTAACAACAGTAGACAACAGGCCTGATATCTTAAATAACAGGGGTTCTGAGGCACAGCAACACTTACAGCGCCACACCCCCCACCGCACCAACACTTCCCTCCACAGACTCCTCTTGAGCACCTTCCCCAGGAGCATCAAAGTCACTCACTTCGGCCATAAACCCTTCGAAATCCAATGCAGACACTTCTGACTTTGCATCTTCTTCATCCTCAACAGGAACGGGAGCAGACGATGTCGCTGGTTCAGCAATTTCACGAACTTGAGCCCGCTGTGTGTAACTTGTTATGAGCGTCTCTCTTCTCCTGTTTATTTCTTCCCTGTGCCTGTCTGTGTAGAAACGGAAGAGTTTGTCGATACCAACCAGAAGTTCCTCCGTTCTTAGGTTGCTCACTTCCTGTTCCTTCACCTCTTCCTTGAGCTTATCCACGGCAGCAAGGATCTTGCTTATGTCTGACATACACAGCTCAGTCCTGCCTTCCATCACGCTAGGTTGCTCAACTTGACTCTGCCTGGCGTCGAGCTCTGTGTCAGCCTCGTTTATCTGTTGCAACACTTCCTCGGAAGGCTGTTCCTCAGTAGCAGTGTGCACTTCCTGTATGTCCGCCAATGCAACGTCCTCGAAACCTGGTACAGCTTGTGCTGCTGTCAGTGTTGCTGCCTCAGCCTCGGCCAGTGGTTGAATGGCTGTCTCCTGGGTCGTGTATAAGTGAGGCACGAGCATTCGCCAAGCATGGTTCACTGTTGCAGGTGTAATCTGGTGCCAGGCTTGTAGGAGAAATTCAACTGCGTCCTTCTCCGTAAAATTACGCCAAAATGCCTCAACAGTCATGGCATCTGTGGCAGATTGGAATACAGCTGCTGGCGGAGATGGAATGGGAGCAGATGCCTCATCAAGGTCTTCGTCATGATCTTCTTCTAGGGCATGAAGCTCCTCTTGCGTGTCGGTCTTCCTGCGTAGGTAGTCGTACACTTGCTTATGTAGAAGTGCTTCACAGTGGTGATCAGTTCTTGATCCAGTGGCTGCACTAGTGACATCATGCGGGGCGGCAGAAACACAACACGACAATCCTTATGCAGATATTCTAGGTATGAAGGGTGACTTGGTGAATTATCAAGTACAAGGAGCATCTTAAATGGAATGCCCAGTTCCCGACACTTGGCCCTGGCATCAGGGACACAGCGCTTCGTTAACCAGTCTGCCATAATGTTCCCGGTCATCCAACCATTTGCAGACTTGTACCAGTACATGACGCTTGCATCCATGTTCGTGAGGTTTTTGTAGCACTTTGGGTGTGAAGCTGTGTGTACAACAACTGGCCTCATCTTGTGGCTCCCAGACAGGTTTACAGCGAACATTACCGTCATCTTACACTTCTGCAGCTTGCGACCAGGGGCTTGTTTCTGTCTTTTAGCGATAAAGTTGATTTGGGCATGGCCTTGTAATATAACGACATTTCATCGACGTTGTAGATCTGGTCCTTGGTGTACTGTCCCTCTTCAAGAAGCGCTCTAAATATCGCAGGATAGTCTATCGCGGTCAGCTCGTCGGCAGAGGCACATTCACCAGACACTTTCACGTAACAGAGTTCCTTGCGCTTGAGAAAACGGTCCAGCCTTCCAACCGATGCCTTGAAAGGTTTGTCTACTTTTAACCTGCGAGATACTGCTTTTTAAAAGAGCTGGGATTGGTTCCGTATAAATCTTCCATTCAGTGGAACACCTTCCTTCTCCTTCCTCAATATGAAGGTGGCAAGATAGCGCTCCATTAGTATCATAGCACGATTTCCCACCCGCGAACAGCTGTCTAGGTCAGAGGCACCGTACATCTTCACTACAGCCCTTATGGCTTCACGGTTCTTCCACACAGTTCTCACGGTAGATTCAGCTAGTCCCAGGGCTCTCCCGATGGTGGTGTTTCCTTGGCCCTCTTCCTTCAAATTGATGATCTCTAACTTGGTGGCGTGCATCAGAAGTTTCTTAACTCTTGAGGTTGGAGCCATGATGCGGCGAAGTACAGGCAAGGATGGAGCAGCAAAAAAAAACGCCACACGTTGTACACGACAGGTTAGCTGTAGAGAGCGGATCCGCACTGTGCACGAGCCAGGACTGTTATGGCGCGCCTGCTGCCTTGTACCCCAAGCTGCGCAGTAGAATGCCCGGGAATTTCTGCGCATGAACAAGACGACACGTGACGCGCTGTGTGAGGGGTGGTCGCACACTAATGAAAAATGGCATTTTTGACCCACTCCTTGCCTCTGCCTCAAGTTCTTTGTGGTACTCTCGCGCATTCAAGGTTTTTGGTTATGATTTTTGGTCACTCGCGGACAATGCGAATTGCGCACTGTGATGACGCGCACTGTGCGAGCCTACTGTATTTGTTTACCATCGCCAAGGAAAGAAATGTATCATCTGCAAAATAATTACATTATTTATCAAGCAACACTTCCATTTACTTCAAAACTCTTGTCTGTTTCCTTCCACTTATCATTTTTCTTGTATGTTCTTCCCTGTCTCCTGCAGCTCCTGCCTTCGTTCATTAGACTCTTTGGACCTTCATTTAATCTAAATGTAAGCAGTGGTGTGCCTTACCATATCAAATCTCCAATACTTATCTGGTTTTGTTAAAATGTTGGCCAGAAGTGAATAGTCTATGCTGAGAGGTTGAAGTTCAGCAGTGCTATCAGAAGAGAACTGTTTTAGGTGAAACAAAGAGTGGCTTACGGTTCAGTGATAAAATGCAACCACCACAAGAAATTATAACTAGTATTAGTGTTTAACCATGATTTTCAGCTTAAACTCCACATCTATTTAACTAACCCACTTCTGGTAAATCAGAATGGTTCTTAACTGTTCAATTCAACTTAAGTAAAGAGGCCTTCCAAACGTATAACTGTTGCTATTTTTACCAGCAAAAAAAAATATGTAAATGAAAATGATCATACAAATAATGAGATGTTTTGGCCAAGATGGGAAGTTAGTTGAGAGTCTGACTTGGATGGTATGGGAGGGGAGACCAAGGATGAGCTGGAGGGATGGAATGGAGAGAAATATATGAAATGGGGTGTGTGAGTAGGAGGGATGGCAGCCAATGACAAGAAAACTCACTAGTTATTATGCTTTATTAACAGTGCAATATCTCGTGGTTTCTGCACCTTTCCCACAATTATAGTAACTGAATCGACAGTCAAATGGTTTCTGAACAAAATCTCTTGGAATTCCATTTAAATATGTACTATATGTAACCTGCTTGTTATTTCGTATATATTGACATTTCTACCTATGTTTCACCATGATCAAAAGCTTATGCAACTTCATTATCGTTGGTAATGGCTTAACCATCTCGAAACCACAGATTACCTTCACACATAATTTCGAAGGAACTACATGTAAGCCATGTAAATCTCTTGTAATAGCTTTAATAGGGTCATAACGACAATCAAAATGAAAATATCAGAGAGTAATCTGTCTTCCTCAACACGCAACTACTCTTCTTTACTGAGGATTCGTCCTTAACTTATTTTTGGCCCACCGAATTAGGCTCATTGTAAATGATTCAGAGGAGAAAGAGACCTTATAATAGCAAGAAAGAGTAAGTGGTAAAAATTATGGGACTGAATTGTGAAATCAGCACGGATTTAGTTGGCAAAATTCCCGAGTCCATTGACGTACGAAAAAAACAATCATCCCGCTAGTTCTTCTCTCTGCAGGGCTTCTGCTGCGAATGAGTCGTACTTCTGGCAGCCGGCGGCACATGCCAATGAACGCAAGGAGTCACGATCAGTGAGGGGGTCAGGATTGAACGCTACACCCCCATACCACCAGCCACAGCCCGCTGCCTACCTCAGTGTTGTGTGGACGGTCGCTGTGATGAGATGTTTATTTGCTTATTTCCTTGCTCCTCGCTTCCTCTCAGAACTGAACACGTGGTTCCAAACTAACATTAGTTATGCCTAAGGACCCTGAAAGTGGTATGAGCACAAGAAAAACATTTATTCTAAATGAAAATGTAAAATGTTGGATGAAGTGGCATGTAGCATTGCAGCTTAAATGCAAATGATCAGACATAAAATGAGCCGGGATGTTTACGATGTGGATAGTTTTCATTGTTGGAAAAAAAAGTTAATGATGGAACAGTAAAATGCATGTATTCGCCTTTAGTGCAACGTGTGAAAAAAAAAAAAAAAGGAGAAAAAAAGGCTTTGTGCTTGATCTTTTAGTTATAAACTTACGATCTTTGGTCAAGTAAATTCGGATCTTACGATACGTGAAGACACTACGTGTTGACATAAACAGTTAAGCAAGATAATTATGTGAGTTCAATTCTTGTGAATTATACTGTCATACAAATTATACTGTTTGGCTGACTTGTTGTTTTCACAATTTCTGTATTCATGTGTATCTGAGAAGTGAGGTACGCAATCACTCCATGCTGACGACTTCTTTATCGTTTCGTTTTGTTTTTAAAGGCTCCAACAAGCTTGCATGTATCGGCCTTGGTCACCTAATGGTGGCTCTCCACGCTGAACGATCCATTGCAGCCTCCCTGTTCAGTCCTTTAACCCTAAGGTCACACTTAATGACCTCATCCCATGTCTTTCTCGGTCTACCCCTCATAACCCCACCCCCAATATTAACAGTTCTCACCTTCCTCACCCAATTATCATCCCCCATCCTCTCCACATGTCCAAACCACCTTAATCTACCTCTCCTCATCACAACACCAATACACTCCAGTCCCATCCTACCTCTCAACTCTTCCATTGTAAACCCAGCCCCTCCAGGCCTTGGATGCAGGGACGCACTGCACATCCACCTAATCATT
The DNA here is from genome assembly GCF_032717465.1 of Coenobita brevimanus. Taxonomy (NCBI): domain Eukaryota; kingdom Metazoa; phylum Arthropoda; class Malacostraca; order Decapoda; family Coenobitidae; genus Coenobita; species Coenobita brevimanus. The sequence continues at coordinate 30,263,286 of NC_137045.1, read as the reverse complement.
GTCATTTCTGTACGTCTGAGCCAGCGAATATCTTCCTCCCTCACTGCCCAGGTCTCACTGCCATACAGCATTACACTCCTACCACATGCTGCATACAAAGACCCCTTAGCACGTAGGGAGAGCCCTCTCAATGTCAGGAGAGGCAAGAGCTCCCTGAACTTCTTCCAACCACTTCTCACCCTAGCCACAGAGCTAGCTCCAGCCCCACCTCCAGCACACAATATGTCTCCCAAATAACAAAACTCTTCCACACACTCAAGAGATTCACCTGCAAGTTCAATCCTTTCACATCTGACAATCTCCACCTGCTCACCCCGGCACGCCATACACATAAAATCAGCATTATCTCGCAGTCTACCTCTGATACCACTACATCTCTTATGGATCCATTTATCACACACACCGCACAAGATGGAATTACTTCCCACGCCCTTGTGGCAAACTGCACATGGCCACTCTCCCTCGTCTTTGACAGTACCGCCACCAACCCTAGTTATCATCACTTTTGTTTTATCTGCATCTACCCTTAAACCCTTTTGCCCCATACCATCTCTCCACTTCCTAAACCTTTCCTCCGCCTCCCTTTCATTCTCTGCAATCAACACCAAATCATCAGCATACAACAAATCCCACGGGAGTCCGTTTCTAAAGTCACGTGAAAGGGCTTCAATACCATGATAAACATGGGACTCAAGACTGACCCCTGATGCACACCAACATTCACGGAGAACTCATCACTCAAATCTCCATTCACTCTCACCTGGGTGTGAGCACCCATATACATGGCCATAACCACTCTAACCAGCCACTCCTCCAAGCCAAGCTTTCTCATTGCCCACTTCACCACCTCTCTAGGGACTCTGTCAAAGGCCTTTTCCAAATCAACAAAAACAAAATAAAGATCCCTTCTCCTACCAATATATTTTTCCTGAAGCTGTCGAACAATGAATATGGCATCAGTGGTCCCCCTACCTGGCATAAACCCAAACTTCATCTCATCAATATTCACTCTTTCTCTAATTATACCTTCTAAAACTCTCTCCATTACCTTCATTATCTGATCTAAAAGCTTTATACCTCTATAATTTCCTCTTTCCAGGGCATCACCCTGCCCTTTATACACATTTACAATTACACTCTTCAGCCAATCATCTGGGACAACACACTCATAAATAATCCTATTTATCAGGTCAGTGACTAAACTCACCCCTATATCGCCTGAGGCCTTCAACATTTCGGCAGTCAACCCAGACACACCTGCTGCCTTCCCCACCCTCATCCTGCCTATTGCCTCACTCACAGCAGCAGTATCAATCAAAGGCCAAGGGCCAGACACTGGATCTGCTGGCTCCAAACCTTCCCTGTCCCGGTCAAACTCCTCATTCAACAACCAGTTATAATGCTCTCTCCATGCATCTTTAATATCCTCACTGTTCACCACTACCCTTCCATCATCATTCTTCACACACTGCTCACCTATGATATCTTTATAGTTTTTTTTTTCCTTTATTGTTGATGACTAACGGCTTTCAAAAAGTTTCACGCTGCATTTTTTTTTTTATTAGTACCGAAAGCGATTCGTGACGAAATATGCGTGATGTTGGTCGGCCATTGTTCACGTCTTGTTTAGGTCAAGTTTATGCTTGATTTCTAATGAGGACTGTCAAGAAGCTTAGTGGCAATCCTTGGTATTAGGGGCCAAAACTAATCGGTTAGGTCAGGTTAGAATGCAGTAGCTATGCACTGATGTGTCCAGTCGGTGAGGTCATATGTAAACACATTGTCTTTGGTGTCTTAAGGCAGACGTATTTCTAATAATCTACCTTTAAATACATTTTTAATGAAAAATATGAGGCTCCTAGAACCTAACCCCCTATTTTACATGTAAATATATGTCACATTTTACCACGAAATCGATTTTGCACGTGGTTCTGCATAACCTATCTTGTGTTGTATGAAGACTCAACTGTACTGTATGTTTTTTTTTTTTCATTCATTGCCAGACGCCGTATATCCCAAACGGGGTGGCCAAGGGCTTAGAGTTAATTGTTTTACAGGGAGGCGCACTAATCCTCCACCAACCCCACTTGACACGTAGGGAGAACGTTATGCCAACAGCATCTGGCGTTCCCAGGCGGTCACCCATCCAAGTACTAACCAGACCCAACGTTGTATGTACACCCTATAAAAAAAGAATCGGGACCCTTACTGCACGGTACAATATGCCACACCGCACAAAGGAATTTGAAGCCCCAACTGAGTTCTGGTGCGTATCAGTGGTCATTGCGAGACGCATCAGCTCGTGGGGTCCCGATTCTTTTTTTATAGGGTGTACAGTACCTGGATTACTGTACTGAACTTATCTGGATTACTGTGCAGTACTTTACTACAACACCACACCTACCTGCTTTCTTTTGTTCTAAATATAAATTATTTTATTGATTTTGTATGTCTGCACATGTTTATATGCTTAAAAATGTGTTAGCATGAGTTCCGGGGGTATCAATATGACTAAGCCCCAATCTAACGTAATTTTTTTTTTTTTCGGCATGCTCAGGGTTCCCTAGGGTGCCGTTAAATCGAGGTTTTACTGTACCACTACACTAAGTGGGTGGATGATGGGTGCACCCATCTACTATGGTATTGTAAATTATTTACAGTAATTTAATTTGTAATCTACTGAATGTAAATGAACCACAAATATTTAAAAACTGCACAACTAGCAAATTTCTTTCAGGTTACCATCACTGCGAAAGGCAATCTTGAGAAACATGTCTTAAGGCTGCCATCACTTTGATATGAGAACTTCGCAATTGCATCATAAAAATGCCAAACATGGAATTTCATTGTAATATGACCTTTTCTGTTACAAAAGTTGTAATAAAACTTTCCTAAAAAATGCAGATATCTTTTAAAAATTATAAATATTACTACTGTATTCTCCCTACGTGTCAAGTGGGGTTGGTGGAGGATTAGTGCCCCTCACTGTAAAACAATTAACTCTAAGCCCTTGGCCACCCCGTTTGGGATATGTGGCATCTGGCAATGAATGAATGAATGATGTATATCACGTTTAGGGGGGGCCTGACCCGCTCAAGCCTATCACTGAAACTCCTCATCAGAAATCAATTCAAAATCGTCCTCAAACTCACCCAAGGACACAAGGGTGGAGTCCTAAGAGCGAGTCATTCTGGCGAGGGGCAGCAGCTGACTAGGTTCAAGCTGCTGCTGGCGGACAGGGGGAACTGAGGTGCTCTGTCCTGTCACTAGCGATACCAGGTTCTGGCACAGCGCTGATAGGACGTTACCTGCATTCTGAGATACCATATACAGTAAAAGTCCAATATTTCGGCATCCAATTCCTCGGCAAATCTGACATTTCGGCAGTTTTGAGAAATAGTCCCATTTACGAAAGTCTCCGATCGTTCGGCAGATTCTCCGATTTTTTTCGTCAGTCTTGAAATTCTCCATGAGGCTCACCAGCTAGCTACCCGCCTTTACCCGCCTTAGTGAGTGAGATAGTGAAAGTGATGGAACGAGTCTACCACTGCCATGAAGCTCAGAGGCTAGCTCTTTCTCCTATAGCATAAAGAGAGGACAAACATGTAGTGAGTCTAGCATGGGAAAGAGAATCTGTTTCGCCATTCTTCCGAGTTGTTGCTGTGCTGCTGCAGACTTCTCTTGATTCTTCTGTGTGCTTTGTGAACTTCGTAGCGAAATACCTCTGAAATTACTATTCGAGTGTGCTGGGGACTTCTTCCAGCAGTAGCAGACTCCAATCAACCCCTTCTATTGTACATATGTAAATAAGGAACCTACTATAAGTTTAGGTAAGTGCATGTGAACTTGTAGGCCTACTGTACCATTACATTTATATACAGTATGTTCACTAATTTCTTTATTTTTCATATTCATGTACAGAGATAGCCCGATTATCCGGGCTATATGGTGTTAAGGGGTGCCTGATTAATCCGAAAGCACGATTAATCCGGCGGAAACACAAGTACTGTACTGTTAGACTGATTTATTTACCGGTAAATGTACACTTAAGTACCAGAAAGACCTTTCCAGTTCAATGTATATTCCTCCAGCTTGTTTCAGTATTTTTCAGACTATATTCAGTTCGGTAAA
>NC_137045.1:30161655-30254155 GCF_032717465.1 Coenobita brevimanus | reverse complement strand
TTAGGCCAGGTTTAAACACTTAGATTAGAACAGTGTCTTCTGCCATTACGTTAACGAATCAAAGAGTCGTCACACCAGAACAGATAAAAACAGCGGGGAAAGATTTAACAAGAAATGTTTATTTACCAACCCAGAAATAATCAGAAAAATATAACAGACTATCAGGATGAACTGATTTGGTAAGGTGCTTTTACTGCTTACAGCAAAGCGTATGTTTACCCCCCTCAAATACTCAATGTTCGTGAGTTCAGAAATTTGTGTACTCCCGTGGCAGACCTTGAAACCATTTTTTCAAAGTTATAAAGTCAGTTTCTTTTTCTTACAGATGTGAAAAGACTCGTCTGGTACACCTGGCTTTTTCCCCTCCTCCCTAAACCCATCTTGTGATTTGTTATGATTCGTGAAAGAAAATTAGGGGGCATGTTACATTAGAATTTAAACATAAAGTTAGGGTGCATGTTACTTTAGCATTTAAACATATCGGCGAAAACATCTGGGATGAAAGGACCGCCGAGCTGTTTGGGATTGTAGAGTAGGGTCGTATAAACATACCAGTGACCTTGGTTCCCTTCCCATAATTGTTCGCAGTTTTTATGGCTCTCCCTAACTTAACGTTACTGACACCGGTACAGTAAAGCATTGTTCAAGGCTAACAGCCATAAGGGGTTAATGGAATACATTATTGTTTGTATCAATACTCTCTTTCACACATACACGAACGAACAAAAGAATGTGCAATAAATGTACACTTAACTGTAAGGAGCAGAAATAACTGTATGCTCTGTCGGTCCGAAATGTGTTGGGAAGCGACATCGAACAATGAATGTGGAACTGAATGCCACCTTACAAGAACACTTGAGATGAAAGTATTTTTTCTTATTAGTAAACCTAATTGTTCCATTTCGTCCCCTATAATTGTGAAACTCTTAAATTTTCGTCCAAGGATACAGCGTAATAACCTTACCAATTCAATTCATATTCTCTAGTTTGTTTTTGTATTTTTCTAGTTTGTTTTCTTATTATCATAACGTTCCTTAAGCCTTACCTACGTTTGTTTCTGGCATATTGGAAGAAACTTACTCATAATTAGGGTGCATGTTACATTAGCATTTAAACATATCGGCGAAAACATCTGAGATGAAGTGGCAGGCCGCCTGACTGTTTGAGATGGTAGAGGAGGGTCGTGAAAACATACCAGTGACCTTCGTTCCCTTCCCATAATTGTTCGCAGTTTTTTATAGCTCTCCCTAACCCAACATCCCTGACACCGGTACAGTAAAGCATTGTTCGAGGCTGACAGCTATGATGGGGTTAATGGAATGCATTATTGTTTGTATTAATTCTCTCTTTCACACATACAGTACACTTAAGAACGAATAAAAGAGTGAACAGTAAATGTAAGAGGAAGAAATAACAATGCTCTGTTGGTCCGAAATGTGTTGGGAGGCGCGATACCTAACGAAAAATGCAGAACTCAATGCTAACTTACGAGAACACATGAGATGAGTATTTTTTTTTTCTGATTAGCAGACATTCTTGTTTCATTTCGTTCCCTAAAACTAGGAAACCCATTACTTTTCGTCTAAGCATACAGCCTAAAGACCTCACCAATTCACTTCATATTCCTCCAGTTTGTTTTCTGTGTTTTTCTGTTTTGAGGGTAGTAAATTACCTTCTCTTGCTGAAAGATTTTCTCTTTTATCACGTTCTTTAAGCCGTACCTACGATTGCTTCGGGCATAATGGATGAAACTCATGTACACAAAAGTGGATTTAGTTTCCCAATTTCTCAACTGGAGCCCAGGTTAGGTCAGGTTAGGTTAAATTATTAAGTAGTTAAGCAAGGTTAGGCTACGTCAGGAGTAACAGTTGCCTCACCAAACTCCATCCTACCACCCCTGTGATCGAGTTGTGAGCAGGAGGTGTGGGTGGGGGCAGGGTGAGCAAGACTCTCTCTGGTTTATCCATGCCTCTCTCCCTAGAAACTGGATGCTTCCTGTTTAAACCGGAGCTATCGTACGGATAATACTATGAATTACTATACCACTGAACCATTGGGTCAGGGCCTGGATATACCGAAAGCTGGATAATCGAGCTTCCACTGTATAGTACTGTATTCATTACAGTATTGTACAGTATCAAACAGTATACAGTACTCTCTCCAAACACATTTGTAATGATATGAGTAATGATGATAGTGTTCACCGAAACATATAAGGTACTGAGTGGGTAGGGTTTTCGATAATTCGGCAATTTTGATATTTCGGCACTTGCCTGGTCCCATAGATGCCGAAAAATCGGACTTCTACTGTAACACTGCTCATAATCTGTCCTAGTGGTTCTGTTGCTGGTATTTACTGTTGCATGATGGTGGGGGCTTGATGCTGCTGCTGGGGCCTTACTAGTGGGGCTTCCAGCCTACTCTGCCCCTGCACTTCAAAGGAAAGACACTCCATAAAGTCCTCCTCCTCATCACTGCTATCCCCAAAGAGCAAGGACACAAACTCCATTTGGCAGCGTCCCCCCTGAGTCTGGGTCTGGGGTTGAGGAAACTCAAGAAGCTCTATGTCAGGGGCATCCAGGTCTTCCACACTATCATTGTTGTAAAATGGGAAGTCCTCAGGGAGACCAGGGGTAAACAACAGGGAACTATCATCCTGACCAAACCCAGTGAAGGAAACAGAGGTGGCCTATCTCCTGCCAGCATGAAGCCTCACTCCCTCGCCTGCCCCATGTCCCCTGCCACCTGCTTCACATGGGGCAACCTCCTCCACCTCTGGGGGATCCTGGGAGGTTGGGGGCGCATCCAGGAACCCCTGAGCCTGCAGAGACTGCAACTCCAGCAGGAACTCAGAAATGCCACTATCCAGAGAGACATTGAAAGTTTCCATAGCAGAGTTGTCTCCCTTGAGAGCAGCGTGCATCTTGCTGATTCATGTGTAGAAGGAATCCAGGAGGAGGTGCAGCATGATACCTGGGCCGGTCATCACCAGCATTGCCATAATGTACACCAGCATCGCACCAGGAACTAAGTGGCCTACTACACCACACAGGCTCAGCACTATTGTCACTATAGCAAAGAAAAGATGTCTTAGCTGAAGGAGTCATGTGTAGTTGTAAATTACAGCTACAGAGATGAGGTACAAAAACAAACTAGCTCGGCCAACCTCTAACAATCATTGCAGTTGATTTAAAAAAGGATATGATTCAATTAAGAAAGAAGAAACCATAAATTTACTGCAGAAGTACAGGCCCGTGAAAAAATGATAGATGTCATAGCATATGTATATAAGGATGGTAAAACTCAACTACGTCTAAATACTGTACAGAGACAGAAAGGGAGATGCAGATATGATGTAAAAGACATCAAGGACACACAGGCTTCAGAACACTCTTCAAAGTACAGTACCCTCGCGTCCAACACGCATTTGTCCAGCACGATTTGCGTCCAGCACGGAGAGCAAAAAATTAGTACAATTTAATATGAATTAAGTACTGTAAAACGAGTGCGTAAGCATAACACGGATGGAGCTCCAAGAAGTGGGTGAAATCCGCAGAGTTCGCCTCTAGCACGATCACCCCTGGTCCAACACTGTCGTACTGGACGTTCCCATGATGCTGAGAACCAATCAAAACTTCCAATCAAGTAGCCTCCCCTGACCGCTATCGTGACGAGATCGTGATGTCGCCCAATGAAAAACGCTTCTGCTCTCACGTGATGTTTTGTTTAAATTTCTCCTGCCACAGCGCCACGCAGTTGCATAATTCGCATTGGACAGTGCTTTTTTCTTGCTGCATTTTCTGCCCTTGCTACTGCATTTTACTCAGCTCATGATGCCTAGGAAGCCTTCTGAGAACCTCAAGAAGTTGCGGCATCTCCCTCAGGCCACCAAGCTAGAATTCATCAAGAGGCAGAAGAAAGGGGAGAGGAATTTCGAAGGATTTATGAGGGAGGTTGAGGAGGAGCAGCAGCCATTACCCACTAGTGATGCCAGCAGCCATCCTCTGGGGACCCAGTAGGACTACCTACAGCCTCAGATACCACCTTCCATTCCCAACAAGCCCACCAACACTATCCTGAAAGGTTAGTTATCATTCATAGTACTGTACAGTACCATTCATTATAATTACAGCAGTACTAATATATATATAGGTATATGGTATGTATATAAGGTGACTTTTCCTAGGGTTGCTGACATAATTCATTTTTCCCCATAAGCTCTGTTGTTTGTCCAACACGGGACCCTTGCATGACAATATTACCGTGTTGGGCGCGAGGGTACAGTAATTTTAAAAACATACAAGAAATGAAAGGAAAAGGCCTTGGGTAAAGAGATGACATGTTTATGATCAAAAGTTTTCTTCACAGATAACGGGCTGCAATTTTTCCAATCACTGGTAGAAACCAAAGCAAATACTGGATGACTAAACATAAGCATGAAATGTGAATTATAAATAAGTCCAAGATCAAATTTATAATTTTTAATACAACCGCAATCTAGCTTCACAATTTGCAATACAAAGTGCACAAACAGGGGGTAAGTCGATTGGTAATGTAGTGAATTATCGTATTTATAATCTATTTAAGACATTAATTTCCCACAATGACACTCAGTCACTGTGACCATCACTACTCACTAGTGACTCTGTCCATAACTTCACTAGGACCACTTTTCAGAGTCCTCACTGACTCAGAAGTTCAAGTTCAGAAGTTCACACTTGTGACATTTGACACTTCTTCACACCCACACGTCAAAGTCAGCCTGAGTCCTCCGAGACTAAGAACAATTCCATCCTGAGCAGGTCCATGTTCCCTTTCATGAACACCAATTGCTCGAAGTTCTCTGAGGTCAGACTTGCTCTTTTGGCCTTTATGACATCCGACCCCTGGGAGAACAGTCTCTCACAATACATTATAATAATACACTCATATCCTTTATTACAAAAATAATATTACGAGGTAAAGAAATAGCCTTTGTGCCACTAACAAAAATCAATCTGACCAGCAGCAGAATGCAGTCCACAGAACATAAACAGATAATTCATAGAAATGTGCTTACTCTTGCAGATTATAACTCAGTAAGACCATAGAAAAAAGTAATTTCAGTGATCGTCATTACATTAGCCCTTAAGATTGTCATCTGCCAATTGTGGAACAACTGTGCATGATTAGCTGTGCGTGCCACAAAATTTACTGCCAAGCTGGCTTATAGTACATTGTATTGTATCATATCAAATCATTTCTCTTGGTATCGCCCATCCTTACTGCAAACTGATGCAGCAACCCCTCACCTGCCACCGCTGCTGGCCGAGAATCCTGTTCAAGCTTGATAGCCTGTACTAACTGACATCGACCGCCACGTGGGAGACTGCGAACAGGATTATGATTACAGAAGTACTTCTGCAACGCAATACTGCAAGTTTCGGACAAGTCTGCTGCAATCGCAACTCTGCAACTGAAATCATGTGGTCTACTATTGTGGAAACTGCAGATTGCAGTGGTGCCCCGCTCTGATGGTTACAACCCAGTGTTGTAAATGGTTTCCTGACTAACAGGAAACCACTTGTCTTGTCACTCACTGTAAAGACACCTGAAAAAAGGAGTAAAAAGTGACAGAAAAGATGGGAGAAACAGGAAGAGAGAGAGAGAGAACAGACACAGGAAAACAGGGACAAAGATGAAGGAAAAATCAGGCAGCACTACAAGTGAGTGGAAGTAGCTAACGCTGATATAAAAAAAAAGAAAATGTACAGTTGAGAGAAAAGAAAATTTGGACCAGAAACTGCAACTGTTGAACTTGAAAATTTCTAAAGAAATACTTATCAAAAACATAAAACATATTTATCAAAAACATATTTGACAAAATATGGCATACTAGTACATGGAATACAGAAAAGAAAGAAGTATATAGCTAAAGGATATTTGGAAAAACAAAGCAAACAAAATACAGATACCACATACTTATATAACATACCACATACACTGGTGGAACACATGGATATGGTAATCTGGACAATGAAAGCAACAACATCCAGACAGGCCATAAGTCACAACGGAATAGGATGTAAAATCACTGAGGAATTTGAAAAACTAAAATGCAGGAGGATCAGATGGGATGAAGTCTGAATGTAATAAAGTAGCTACTTAAAATGAGTGAGCAATGTACAGAAATGCTGAAATACTGTTTCAATGAAATTATAATATATGGAAAAACCGCTACAGGAAAGCTTGAAGAACTCAAGGACCCGCATGACACCAAAGAAGAGCAAACCAACAGCTCAGGATTCATGAGCCATAGATCTAACAAATACTGACTCTAAAGCTTGCACTGTATGTTAATTAAGAAATCTAAAATAGAACAAATTAAACCAAATAACTTAAATAGTGAAATGCAATCAGGATTCATACAAGGAAGAAGGACAGAAGACAACATCTTTATATTAAAGTATTATAGCTACAGAGATGAGCTACAAATACAAACTAGATACTCCTAATAGTCACTGCATTTGACTTTCAAAAAGCATATGATTCAATTACGAGAGAAGAAACCATAAATTTACTGAAGAATTAAAGGCCTGTGAAAAAATGATAGATGTCATAGCATATGTATACAACCATACCCCGGTTTAATTGGTTAGGTAAAACCCCATCGTTAGGCAGGGTATCGTATATCGGGGTACTTTTAACATGTAAAGCAATGTGGAGAGTTTATCAGCTTTGGGTTTCCCCCAAAACCATGCCCAAAACTCACCCAAATGAGCCCAAAAACAAGTTTAAAGCCAATCCAAATGGCCTAACAGCTTTCAAGTAAGCTAACCTAAGCCTAACACCTGTGAATAACTCAGTAAAACCAACAAATAAAATCTGAAAATCATCAACTATGAGTCTGGAAAAAATCAGGCTTAATAAACTGTACCCCAAAAAGACAATGTTCACCCCACCTATGGCTAAAATACATTAAACTAAGTCTAAAATGTTTATAAATCAACCTAAACACACAATTATAGACTAAAATATCATTAAAATTGGCAAAAAATTCAAAACTCATTGTTAAACCGGGGTCTGGCCATCGTTAGGCGGAGTATGGTGGTATTTCTACCCCCATTGCTAAGCCGGGGTGTCGCATCTAGGGGTATTGTATATCAAGGCATTACTGTATAAGGATGATAAAACTGAACTATGTCTAAATACTGTACAGGGTGATGCAAATATGATGCGGAAGATGGCAAGGATGCACAAGCTCAACGACACTCTTCAAATTAATTACATTTAATATCATACAAAAAATGGAAGTTAAAGACCTTGGGTACAATGATGAGGGGTTTATGATCAATAGGTTTCTTCACAGATAATGGGCTGCAATCTTCCCAGTCACTGGTAGAAACCAAAGCAAATACTGGATGACTAAGCATGAAATGTGGATTAGAAATAAACAAGTTCAAGATCAAATTTATAATTTCTAATAAGAAAGACCAACTGGAAAAAAACATATGGGTTACAAGTGGTGGAAACACTCAAGCACTTAGGCATAAAAATTTGAAATATGAAAGACTGCTTTTGGAAAAGAAAAAAAAAAAAAAAAAAAAAAAAAAAAAGTGCAGAAGTTGGAAAATATAAGATACCAGTACTCAGTGACAATAAAAAGTTATGATAAACTGATTGTTAGGAAAACCTACGGGAAAAGTTTGGCACTGACAGGAATTATGTACGGTATAGTGCAGCCTCATTATACAACCCCTCGTTATGTTATATGAGGGAGGGGGGGGTGAGTTGGGGGGAGGGGAGTCAAATGGTGGGTGACAGAGTGACTTGGAGGCGTTTTGTCTGCGGCCACCCTTTGCGGGATTAGGGCGTCGGGCTATAGATAGATAGATAGATAGATCGTTATGTGGTAAATTGCTACAACGATAATCAAATAGTTGTATGATCTTAATACATTAAAAAATTAATCGTAACATTTGCCCTAATGTTATTTTCGACGGCCGCCTCCGAGAATCTCGTACGGACATGGTGACACGCGCAGACTAAAATGGCCACCAAGTGTTTACACTGGCCATAATCGTTGCCTTCTGTTCTGTATTGTGCATGAAAGGCCACTGAAACATCATTATTATCACTAAATAATAGTGCAAGTGATTAACAAACAGTGCAGTGTGCAAAAATAAGTAGCTATGGTACTCAGAAAATGTGCAACAAATCCCAACATACATAAGGAAAAACCAACATTCCATGTTGAGATTGTTGCAGATTTACTGATATGCTTAGGTTAGGTTTGACTGTATTAGATAAGTTTAGAATAGATAAGAAAGATTTGGCTAAGTTGGGTAGGGTAAGGAAAGGTAAGGTAAAGTTAGTTTGGTTGCATCAGATTATCAGTAAGTTTAGGTTTAGTTTAGTTATATTCAATAAGATTACAACTTATGAAGCTTGGGTTCAGTTTGGTTAATTTGATAAAATTAGAATTGATGCATTTACAATAACTAGGTTGGGTAAGGTAAGGTTAGGTATGTTGATATTAAATAATGTCAGAGTAGATAAGGTTACAAATGGTTATATTAAATAACATCAGATTGATATGGTCAGGAACAGTTATAATAAATAATATCAAAGTAGTTAAGGTAAGGTATGGTCATAATTATTAAATACTATCAGAGTAACTAAGGTTAGGTATGATCATATTAAATACTATCAGAGTAAATAAGGTTAGGTACGGTTATATTAATATCAGAGTAGATAGGGTTTGGTACGGTCATATTAAATATCAGAGTATATAAGGTCAGGCATGGTCATATTAAATATCAGAGTATATAAGGTCAGGCATGGTCATATCAAATATCGGGGTAAACATACGTTTTATTTGAGGCAGCAGAAGCACCTTACCAAATCAGTTCTTCCTGAGAGTCTGTTATCTTTTTCTGATAATATCTCGGGTGGTAAATAAACGTATAACGTATAAAGGTATAATTATTCCCTTGTACAAAGGAAAGGGGGAAAAAGAAGTGTGTGGTAATCATAGGGGCATTTGTCTTCTTAGTATAATAGGAAAAATGTATGGTAGGATACTCATTGACAGAGTTAGAGAAAGAACAGAGAAATTAGTTGGAGAAGAACAGGGAGGCTTTAGGAAGGGAAGAGGTTGTGTAGATCAGATATTCATTCTTAGATCTTTAGTGGAAAAGTTTCTAGAGAAGGGAAAGAAGTTGTATGCGGCTTTCATGGATTTGGAGAAAGCATATGACAGGGTGGACAGACAAGGATTGTGGAAAGTGTTAAGAATATATGGAGTAGATGGGAAGTTGTTGAATGCTGTGAAGAGTATGTACGATGGTGCGAAGGCTGCAGTGCGTGTGGATGGTGAACTAAGTGAATTTTTCTCTTTGAAGGTTGGTTTGAAACAGGGATGTGTCATGTCTCCATGGTTGTTCAATCTGTACATGGATGGGGTAATAAAAGAGGTACAAGGTAGGATAGTGGATGTTGGAGTGGCCCTGGTGAGAGAGGATAGTGTTTGGAAACTCCCTGTACTGTTGTTTGCAGATGACACTATGTTGTTGGGTGAAGACGAAGGGGAGCTGCAAGGTTTGGTGGATGAGTTTGAGAGAATGTGTAAGAAACGGAACCTAAAGGTGAATGTAGGGAAGAGTAAAGTAATGGTCTTTGAGAGAGGTGAAGTTAGTGAATGTACAGTGAGGTTGGATGGTGAGGAATTGGAAAATGTGAGTACGTTTAAGTATTTGGGTAGTGTGATGAGTAAGGATGGAGGTTTGGAGGGTGAAGTGCTTGAAAGGGTACAGCAGGGAAGAAAGGTTGCTGGTTCCTTGAAAGCAGTGATAATAAACAGGGAAGTGAGCATGGAAGTGAAAAAGTTACTACATGACAGTATTGTGATACCAACTCTAACGTACGGAAGTGAAGCTTGGACATTGTTGGAAGGACACAAGTCAAGAGTGAGAGCAGTGGAAATGAGTTATTTAAGAGGAGCCTGTGGAGTCACGTGGAGAGACAGGCTGACGAATGAGGATATAAAGGAGCGTTGTGGTGTGGATGTGGATGTGATAGGAAGCGTTATGAGGAACACACTGAGGTGGTTTGGCCATGTGGAGAGGATGGAGGGTGAAAGACTGACGAAGAGAGTGTATGTGAGTGAGGTGGAGGGGGGAAGAGGGAGGGGGAGGCCGAGGATGAGATGGAGGGATGGGGTGGAGAGGTATATGAGAGAGGGGGGTGTGAGTTGGGAGCAGGGCAGTGAAATGGCGGGGGACAGGGCGACTTGGAGGCGATTTGTTTGTGGCCACCCCAAACGGGATTGAGGCGTCTGGCAATAGATAGATAGATAGTAAATAAACGTTTCATGTGAAATTTGTTTCTCCCAATGTTTTAACCCATTTTTCAATCATAGGGTCTGAAATAGCAAACTCCTCGTAAGTACTACTGTAACACAGGATAAACTCACAAAATATCATCGTGTTTACTTCTTCTTCTTCTTCTTGTGGGTTTAAGGGCCACGGCCAGTACAATGGCCCAATGCCCTGTCAATGCAAACTGCTTAGGGCCTCACATTATATGCGGGAGATCTGTCTAGATTTTCGGATAAAGTCAGACGTGCACCTCACGACCCGTTCTCGTAACCAAGGGTCCCCGATACCGCCTCCCAGGAGTGTGTGGAGAGACAGACTGACAACTCCCAGAGATGCCAAACGTTCCCGCAAAAGGGTGCGAAGCGAGTGGAACCTAGGACACCGTAACATGAAATGTTCTATGGTTTCTTCAACCTGAGGACACCACTGGCACCATGGATGCTCTATCATACCCAAACGGTACAGGTGGCTTGCAAGGCCTGTGTGGCCCAACCGTAACCTGGTGATGGCTACATCAATGTCTCTGCAGGGATGGCGTGCCCAAGGGTGTTCAAAGGAGTCAGAGCGAAAAAGCCCCAAGTGGGAAGCAGGTAGGGTGGTTGCTAGGTGCGCATTCCAGTGCAATATGCAGGCGCTACGTGCAAGTTTAGGGAATGTGGCACTATCTGGCGTCACATGGACCAGTGTACTGTACTATGTGTCAGTGCTCGCTTTGCTGCTGCATCTACTATTTCGTTGCCACGGATGCCCACATGTGAGGGAATCCACTGAAGGTGGAGGTACCAGGGAGGAGTAACAAGGTAAAGGAGGTGTTCCATAATAGCATGGACAGTCTTGACATGAGTCACTGGACGATCCGAGAGAAGGAGGGTAAGTGCAGACTGTGAGTCGGTGTATAAGACTACCGATTGAGGCTGGAAGAAAGTTCGGATAAATTCAAGGGCCTGGAGGATGGCTATGAGTTCTGCGGTTAGGACATCGTACCGCCCGCTGAACGACCAAGTTTGGCATATGGAAAGATCTTCAAAATAAGCCGCTGAGGCAAAGGAAGATGGAGGGGAGTGAGACCCATCCGTGTAAATTCTCAGGAAGTCCTTATAAACCGAGGAGTCCAAACTGTAAAAGATCTGACGTGCCAAGACTGCATCTGTCGACTTCGAGAACGGTACTGGGAAGTAGGGGGAGACATATGGAGACAAATCCTTCCAAGGGGGCACTGGGGAGAGAGGGGCCACTGGGGCAGGCCTGGGCAGATCGAGCGACAGGGTGTGGCAGGCTCGGATGCTGCGGATAATGTATGGTAATCTCCTTCGCGGCCAAGTTGGGGGTTGACAAAGGACTGTGGAGAGGCGATAAAGGGAGGAGACCGGATGGCTGGAGGGAAGGGCCGAAATACGGTGAAGCAGCCGACAGTCCAGTTCCATGCGGTAGATGGAAAGGGGCATCACCCCTGACTCTGCATGAAGCGAAATAATTGGGGTGGACTTGAAGGCACCTAGGGCAATGCGAAGTGCCGTGTTCTGGACAACATCCAACTTCTTTAGGTGGGTCTGGGCAGCTGATCCGTAAAGGGTGGTGCCGTACGTGATCTTACTGCGGATGAAGGCCAGATATAGTCTAAGAAGAGTGTTTCGGTCGGCACCCCAGCGAGCTCCTGCGACACACTTCATGATGTCCAGGCGCCTAAGGCATGCCGATTGAAGATGGTCAATATGGGGGGCCCAGGTGAGACGGGGACTGTGCAAATGGAGGCCCAGAAACTTGTGCCGAGTCCGGAGGGTGAGAGGTTCTCCGGCTAGCTGAATTGTCGGCATGGAGGGGAGCCTCCTTTGGCCAAAGTACATAAGAGCACTCTTGGGTGCATTGACTGTTAGCCCCCAATCTGTAGCCCAGGTGGCAAAGGCATCCACAGCCTGTTGGAGGCGATGTTGGGCCTCCCATAGGGAGGCAGCACTGCAGAGGATTGAGACGTCATCTGCATAGACTAAGGTGGATACTCCAGGAGGATGAGGGAGGTCATACATCAGGACGTTGAAAAGTAAGGGACTGAGGCACGATCCCTGTGGCACTCCCTGCCTGACTGGGGTAGGGGAAGAGTATGTACCCCCAAGGGAAACACAAAAGGATCGCTCCTCCAAAAAACTTTGCACCCAGGCCAGTGCAGAGCCTGTGATGCCAAGACGGCACAACTTGTACAGTATCCCATCATGGGAGGCAGAATCAAAAGCCCCCTGGAGATCCACGAAGGCAGCCAGGAGTATCTTCTTATGACAGGACGCCTGGTGGACATGATGGTCAAACTGGAGGAAGATGTCAGATGTCCCTCTCCCTGGGCGGAATCCACAATGTACATCAGACATGCGACTATTGTGCTCCAGCCACCAGGAGAACCGACGGCACACCATCCTCTCAAGCACCTTCCCGATATTGGAGAGCAGTACAATTGGTCTGTAAGAAGCCGGAGAAGAGGGGTCTCTCCCCGACTTGGGGAAGGGCAGGAGGTGGGAGGTTTTCCAGTGAGATGGGAATATCCCTGATGCCCAGCTGTTGTTAAAGATGTCTAAAAGTGCCATTTGAAAGCGGACAGGGAGATGAATCAGAAATTCGTTAGGTACTAAATCTGGCCCACATGCCTTCTTTGGTAGTAGGGTCCGCAGAGCAGAGGAGAGTTCTGCCTGGGTAAAAGGAGAGGCTAAGCCTGCTGGGGGGGAGGAGGAGATGCCTGCCTGAGTGACCCTGAGTAGGTGTTGAAAATTTGGAAGTGGAGCGGGGGAGCCAAGTCTAGCTCCAAAGAAGGCAGCCAGTAAGGTAGCCTTGTCTTGGAGGCCTACCAGAAGATTACCCTCCTTTACCAGGGGATACGAAAGGGTGGTAGGGCGACCCTTCATTGCCCGAATAAAGGACCAGGTCCGGGATGGTGAGCTTGAGAATGACAGGGTTGAGCAGAAAGCAGACCAGGCAGCACGGCGGGCTCGGGTGAGAGTCCGCTTGCATTCTGCGTCCCTACGACGGTGAGTGTCTCAGTGGCTTGGGCAGGGACATCTCCGCCAGACGTTCCAGGAAGACCTCCTAGCCCGGACAACCCTGGTGCAGTCCTCTGTCCACCAAGGAACCGTGGCAGTGCCTCGGGGACGTGTTGAGGACCTGCGGAAGGTCGCCTTACCTGCTGCGATCACAGAGGACGTAAAGTCCATCACGCGATCATGTATGGGTCCTGCAGGCGGAGGCCCAGTGTTATCAAGGGTCACCTTAAAGGAGGACCAGGACCCTCGTGTGAGGATCCAATGTGGACGAGGTGGAGCAGAGCAGGGTGGGGAGAGATTGGGGACATCTAGGATAACTGGAAGGTGGTCAGACCCCAAATATGGGCCAGTCCAGATGGTTGAGCCTCCAAAAACGGGATCCCCCAAATATAGATCAAGTGTGGAGGGTAGGCCTGAGTGCGGGTCAATACGGGTCTGTAGCCCCGATGGGGTGAGCAGGGTGAAGCGGTCACTTTCTAGCAGAAATCGGAAGAGGGAATTTCCTGACCTATTTCCAGAACCTCGGGTCAGGAAAGGATCCCAATGGGGGTGTCTGGCGTTAAAATCACCCAAGAGGAGGCATGGTGAAGGGAGCTGGTCTTGATAGGCCTGGAGTTCTTCCAGGCCTATGTCCTTGCATGGGTTGTAGCAAACCGCCACAGTGATCCATCCCTGCAAGAGGGATAGGCGGACCGCAAGAACGTCCAACACCCCTTGAGGGGGGCGGGTCAATGGCAGAACCGAGCTAGGCACATCCTCCCTGACTGCGACAGCTAGACCTCCTCCGACACCCTGACGATCAGCCCGGTATACAGTAAAACCCCTGAGCGACAGATGGAGATGTGGAGCTAACCAAGTCTCACATAGACCAATAACATCTGGAACGAGGTCTGCTACTGTGTGTTTGAAATCGGATGTTTTCCGAGGGAGCGATCTGGCATTCCAGAGGAAGAATCTACGCAGAGGTAAAGGAGCCATCACTGAGGGGAGAGTAGAGAGAGAAACTGGGGCAGGAGGCTGACACATATGTCTATAAAGGATTGTCCATTTTTGTACATGGACAGGGCTGTAAGCAGAAGGTCCACAAAGGACCCTGTAGAATGGGCACCTGTGAGGTTGGCATAAGGGGGGGCGTGGGAGGTTGCCCTTGGTACAGGCTGACGTGGAGAGGCAGGAGATTCGCCAGGTGTGGAGCCCGTCTCAGGAGATCTGGGGGAGGTGGCGTGAGATATATTTGGATCTGAGGCGGGAGTTGTGGCCATTAAAGGGGTGGAACTGGCTGACATTCCACCAGGCTGGGTGGAGGGAGCTACTGATTCTTGTGCAGCATGTGTGAAAGAGGTCCGATTTGGGTGGGGACGCTGTCGACGGGGCTTGGGTGGAGGGAGAGGGTGGAGCAGCACTGCTGACTGGGAGGTTGGGTGGGAGGACACGGCAACTGTTTGCTCCACTTCACTTGATTCAGTTGGAGAATTGCCACCAGATGTTTCGGGAAGCTCTTCCAATGCTGAAAAGCGGTTGCTAACCACTGTTGCGTATGTCAGACCCTCCTGAACAGGCCGGGAAGTCCGACTGGGAGCAATATATGTTGTCGAGGGGTTGGAGCTGGGAGGAATACGGCCGGATGGATTAAGGGCCCGCAAACGGGTGTTGACGTCCGACAGGGCTGACGGGTCAGTCCTAGCAGCGTCATGGATGGCAAGCGCCTGCTGGTAGACTGGGCACATGCGGGAGACCACTTGGTGTGCGCCACCACAGAAGAAGCAGTAAGGATCGTTAGTGCACTGACCACCTGTTGGGGATTTGCATGGATGGAACCTGCTGCAACGAGAGCAACGAACTTTATTTTTACAAGATATTGTGCCATGTCCAAATCGATGGCATGTATAGCACCTCAGGATGGGAAAAGTGTAAGTCCCTACAGAGTAACATAAGTGGCCAAATATGACCTGCTCCGGCAGGGGGCCCCTGAATTTGAGGCGGACCACCCTGGCTGCCACTGCTGCCTCACCACCAGGAGGGCGGACCATAAGGCGGGTGACTTCCTCTAGCTGGGAGGAACAGTTGCCAAAGTTCCTCCTCCGTGACATCAGGAGCAACAGGCCCTATTTTCCCGTATGAGAACTCGCCACTGGAAGGTGAGCGAGCCAGCCAACACCTTACTGGCCAGTCCCCCAGCTGAGTGAGGGCCTCTGGTGGTACAGTCATTTTGGCCACATCATCTGCAAAAACACAGAACCTGATAGCTGCTCCTTTACCTAAAACTCTGAGTGATCCCTCTATACAGTACTTACCCCATGAAGATTTGTTGATGGCATCCGACAACCTGCGGGGATTCAAAAATACAGGGGTATTGTCAGCCGACCTTGCTATGTACACGAGGCTCCTTGGTTCACTGGAATCACCAACTGGGGCGGAAGGCCGTATCCATTTTTCCGGGGCACCTCCCTCATCACTAGTGGCGGAGGCCGTCCTCACCCTCTTACCAGGGGCAACGAGGTCTGCAGCGGCAGGAGCGAGGTCCATATGGACGTCCTGTGTGGCCAGGCCGGTCATGGAAGACTCCATGCCTGGCAGTTACACTCACTGTAAAAAACACTGGATCACTGTGGTATTGCCGCGATTTGCCCAAAATAAGCTGGATGTGATTACGGCTGAGATGGGCTGACACCCGAGAGTAAGACGGTTGACAACACGATCGGGAGGAACACGTCCGACAACGACCGGGTCTAGGCAGCGTCTCTCACACAGGATAAACTCACAAAATATCATCGTGTTTACATTTTAACAGCTGATCGAAACGAAGGTGCGACGGTGCTAAATCATTTCTCGCTGAACTCGCTATAACTGTGCCAAAATGACTGCATCACTAGTTACCCGGAAAAAAAAAAAATCACACCTGGGAGTGTATATCTTTGTTAAATTAACGTTAAAAAAGGGTGAGTTAGAATAAGTTACTTTTCTCCACGTCCAATCATATTTATTAAAACATTTCAGGATGTTGGTGACAAAGGTGACAACAAAGCTTATTGTCGTGATGACATTTTCCTACTAAATTCGGCCCGGGAACCTCTACTGTGTACAGTAAATGCAATATGTAGGTAGTCATATAAATCAGGTAGTTACTCACTGGCGGCAGTCTTCTCGTAGCTCTCACACGGTTAAGACGTGATTATAATTTTCTAAGTAAACTTAATGTAAAGTACCTACAGAATATATTGTTTTTCTGAGTTTCATTTCGTATATACTATAGTTTATATTCTCCTTGATCATATTGTCATATTTTTACGGAAGAATTTGTGAGTCATTAAAATGAAGGGTTACACCGTACCCATAGAACGCCGTTGGAGAGAGAACGGTGGTATGAGTCTGGTAACAGAGGTAAAAATGGAAGGAGTTAGGGTCCCATTCTTAATTGACACGGGCACCCAGAACTGTTGTGAGTGGTAAGTTCCTCAAGTTGCATAATTTAGAAGAAATATTATTGCCCAAAGTGACGGATAATTATTATGTCTCCACGTTCAAAAATGTGAAGATGGAATTTACAACTGCCCAGAAGAGAAAGAAAAGGAATTTGAAGTAGAAGAAAGAGAAGGGGGAAGAGACGAAGACGAAGGAGGGAAAGGAGGAGACGGTGACTGGAACCGTTGAATTTAAGATGACTGTAAGAGTAAAATTGACTATTGAGACTGAATCAGCCTTACTTGGCATGGACTTCCTGAGAGCATGTCACGCACAATTAAACATGTCTTCCCTATCACCAATGTTAACTCTGAGGAAAGTACCAAAGAAAATACGGCCAAAAGAAGACCGATTATAGTATTGCTGGGAAAACATCAAGATTGATGGCAAAAAAGACAAGATATTTTGTGGAGAAGCAGTTATCGACACAGGAGCCCCCTATAGCTACCTTCCTGTGAATATCGCAAAAGATCTGGATTTGGAATTGGAAGATATAAATCCACTTACGAAGCTTGTTTTTCCTTTCTATATGGAAGATTCAGTCCGATTTGTGTCGCATTGGGCCAAAAACGTGCCCGTGTCTTTCTGCCATTACACCCTTATGGTGGATTTTAAGATAATCTCTCTGCCAGATGATGTGGAATATGATGACAAAACTCCACGAACAATGGATATCCTCATAGGATTAGCCGATCTTACCGACAAAACTTTTGACTTTGATCCACGATCCTTGGGTATAGTAAGCAACGAATCACCAAAGCCTGATAAGCCACAAAAACCTGACCAAAAAAGGCCAGGTAGATGGGTCTGCATAAGGCGAAGTCTAGGTAGATGTTGGAAAAGATTTAAGGCCATATTTTGCTGTTGTTGTTCATCTCCCTCATCCACATCTACTTCAGTCAAATGAGAGCCTGTCCCCCTTACCTGTGTTGAGAAGTGGGATTTGCCGTCAAATTTTACACGTTGCCCCCATCTGATTTTCGACTTTTCGTTAATATTTTCTAGTAGAATTGGTCATTCTAAGAATCTTTTCTTCTATGACATTTCTCTCGCAAATTGATAATAAACGAGTTACACGCGATTTACTTCCGCCAATCACAATCAGGTGGTATTTTTTCGTATTTACACCCAACTCACTGACAACAAAAGTGGCTAACTCATCTTATACTTTACGCAGTTCTAAGCATTTTTTCTTCTATGACACTTCTGTCTTAAATCAACCGTTGATGAGTTATGCAATTTATTACACATTATTTTCTATGGGAGAGAGATTTTCCCTGCCGTGGTCGGACAGTTGTGTGTGTTCGTTGGTGCGTGTTGTGTGTGTGGGTGGATAAAGCGCATGCGTGGCACATGAATCAGCCAATCATAAAGAAGAATTTCAAATGTCCCACGCTAGGGCTCGCAAGATTTGAAAGTCAGTTTGTCTCCAATCGTGGACCTGGAAGCCTGCAAAATTTATTACTTCACTGCTATTTCACAGTTCTACCAGCAAGAAAATAAAACTGTAGCCTTTGTGTGATCGCATGGTGTTTTACCTTCAACAGGAACAAAGCACCCAGATCAAGGCAAAAGTCTCATTTTACTTGAGGATCAGAAAGTGTTGCACTGCCGCCCATCACCAGTTGCCGTTACAGCTACAGACGACTCTTCAGATGCAGACGAAGAACTGTAAACTAGGTAAATGCATTATCTTATTTACACCCGGTTAGGTTAGGTTAGATGAGGTTTGGTTAATGTAATGGGGGGTCTGGGGGGTGAAGCCCCCCAGTTAGGAAGGACGGCCAGGGTTGGGGGGTCTGGGGGGCGAAGCCCTCCAATTAGGAAACACGAACTCCCTAAGAAGCTTATAATTATTTTCTTCCGAAGGATTTTAGTGTTTTTCGTTTGATTTTGATAACAGTTCCAGTAGGAAATCACTCGCTTTTGCGTTTTTCCCTCACCCAACACCCCGGTCCCCCAGTATTCTTGGGGGGAGGGGGAAGAACCGCAAAAAAATACGTTTCAGGTGATAACAGGCATCCAACCTGAGTGTCTTCTGTTGTTTTTGGTGTGATTATTGTTGATCTGGACCGGTCCTTTCCACCAGAAGTCGCTAGTGGCGTTCAACAAAAACTAGCGACTTGCGATAGAAACGAAGGTCAAAAACGATCGAATCACACCAAAAACAACAGGAAACACTCAGGTTGGCTGAAAAAATCGGATGAGGGCAACGTGTAAAAATTGACCGGATTTGCTACAAGGTTCTCAGTATTTCTGGTATTATTCTGTGAGTCAGCGTTGCCAGTAGTGGTGGGAATTTCGGCTCTTTTAAGGGAGCTGGCTCATTTGACTCAGGTCAGTCAAGAGAGCCGGCTCTTTCGGCTCCCAAATGGCTCCTCATTTAGTGCCACATTGGCTTTTATAATATTTGCTCAAATTTAGCAATATTGCACCTTATGTTAAAAGAAAAAATGGATGCAGTCACAAAAATGTGAATTCCACCAATATGTTTTTCTCTTTAAACATCGTGAAACATCGTCAGTGCCAATACAAGAACTGCCACCTCAGTCAATTCACTGTATAATTTCAATTCTCAGGAATAATATATTCTATATTATTATTACAGTAATTATTATTATTATTATTATTATTATTTGAAATACCGGCCATGGCAACTGAAGATACCCGGTAGAGGAGGGCGGTGATGATTCGGCCACTTTTTCGAAAAAAAATCATAATAAAGTTTAAGACATTCTTAAAACTGCTTATTCCAAGAGGAAGCCACATCTTTTGACTCTTTTGTGTGCTATTGTCAGTTCTTAAACTTACGTCATTTCTTGGCAGTAATCCAAACTCTTAAGGTCTCTAAAATGGCCTAACCATCCCTCTTGGTGTGGATGATTCGGCCACTGGTGTTGGATGGTTCGGCCACCATGTGGGATGATTTGGCCACTTGCCTCTGGGGCTCAATTAAAGAATTAA
This sequence comes from Coenobita brevimanus, assembly GCF_032717465.1. NCBI lineage: Eukaryota > Metazoa > Arthropoda > Malacostraca > Decapoda > Coenobitidae > Coenobita > Coenobita brevimanus. The sequence goes on along the minus strand of NC_137045.1, from coordinate 30,234,348 downwards.
ATACAGTAGGAAAATTAAGAATCAAATTTTCATCTGTGCTGACATGATTTATTGGATTTATTTTTACCTAAACAATCTCCTTTTAATGAAACAAGGAACAAACAATCTCCTTATAATGAAATTAAATGGCTCTACTCTTGCCTATCTCAGATAAAATAAAACTATAATTTTGTGAAAGAAAATATCGAAGTCAAATGAAAGCTACTTCTCTTACATGCTGTTTACTCTTAACGCATTTTAAATCCAGTGAAACAAAAATCCAAAGTTGTAATACCTTTGCCTTCGCTTAGTGCTTTGTGAAACTGGTTCAGGTAATACTCCAATTATAGCGTTTCTTGAAACAGAAGCTTCAACAATTTCTGAGGGAAAGTAGAGAGAGAAAGAGAGAGAGAGAGAGAAAGAGAGAGAGAGAGAGAGAGAATATGTAATTTTATAGAAAAAAGGTAAGGGGATGAGTCAGTTATGATGTGGCAGGGGTAAACCAGCTCTGCTGTCGGGCCCTGCTGCGGATGTCACTGATTGCATTGCGCAGTTGACCCTTGTGCGGTGTGGTGCGGTGAGGATCTGTCCGTTCTCCCCTTTGGGACTAAGATGCGAATGAATGTGTTTGAATGGATAAGTAAATGGGGAGTGTGTCGTCCTGTCTCGGCTACCTCCCTTTCCTTGGGGGAAGCAGCCTAGGTATATAGATAGATAGATAGAAAAAAATCATTAAATAAAGAAAATAAATCATTAGATAATTATGAGGGATGGTTTGGCCACCTGGCAACCCTGCCGAACCATCCCTCACTTCAAGTGGCCGAATCATCCCACATGTATAAAGATGTACACATGGCGCCCCGAAATCCAGAGTTCATAAGCTGTTCGAGTGCTATCTACTCTCACGTCGCCTATAGACAATAAATGATATTTGCACTATATATGGATAACAACCCTGAAGTATTAGTGGAGCTACTGCTTACGTTGGATCACCGAAAAAGTACATAGGGGTCACGAAAAATCATAAAAACTAACCTGACGTTGCTGTTTCCCAGCCAATCAAAACAAAAACACATGTGCCATCTGTCAGCAAGATCACGCAACTTCATGTGAAATCTCAATGATCTAGGTCCCCTACATTATTCAGAAAGGCCAGTGGCCGAACCATCCTCCTGACCGAACTATCACTGCGCTCCCCTACCACTACACCCTCAGGAGGTGACTCCAGACGGGTATATGGCGCATGCGCAACGTTCGTACAATACGGATATGAGTCCCACTGGGCCGCGCGCCCCTATTCCTCAGAGTACACCCGACGCGACCATCCCAATCTGGGTGCACTACCTTTCAGCTGATCCAGCTCTCGCCAGGATCGGGGTGGAACTGAAATCCCAGCTCAAAGCAGCACCCCAGTGACGGCCTATTGTCACACAAACCCAGAGACAGCCTGTAGCTGCTCTAACAAAGCGACAGCCAATAGCCGCACCCTAGTGACGGCCTGTAGCCACACAAAGCCAGAGATGGCCTATAGCCACTCTAATAAGGCGATGGCCTATAGCCACGCCCTCAGGACGGCCTGTTGCTGCACACTAAAGCGTCGCCCTGTAGCCACGCCCTAAAAGAGACGGCCTGTAGCTGTTCAAAGTGCTACTGACCTCCCCTGCAGAACCCGTGACGGCCTGCAGCCGCACGTGGTGAGAGAATGGTAGGCCCCCTCTTCTGCAGTTGCCTCGGAAGGCACAACACTGATGACAGCTTGGAGCTGCACCAGCAGACAGGAGACGGCCTGTAGCCGCTCCTCGCCTACACGTCACCCTTCATACAGGACTCTGGCGATGGCCTATAGCCGCGTCTGCAGACAAGTGACGGCCTGTAACCGCACTTCGTCTGCAGGCTTGTCAGGAAGTCTGGTCGTGGTGATGGCCTGTAGTCGCCCTCTTCCTGTTGCCCAAGGGACCTTGGCAATGGCCTGTAGCCACGCCAGGGAGGGACACCACAAAAGTCCTTCGCCCCCCTGTGACTTCACAACACGAGGGCGACCTGCACTCAGCTCTACCCACCGGTGGCGGCATAGGTCGCACCTCCACCCACCCAGATCGAGGCAGCCCCTAGGAGGAGAACTTCCAACTCGAGGACTGGTGGAGACGTCTTGTATTGTCCCCACGGTTGTATTCCATACAGCCAGCACAAGGGAAATACCCACGCCTGACACTCCTGCTGGGAGCAACGCCACAGTTCTACCCTGAGAGCAGAGTCACAGGAAGGAGACTGCAGCCGACAGATCCTCGGCGGCACCCCCAGTACCCCGGGCCAAGACCTCTCCTCTCCCTGATGATGGCGATGCCCTTCCCCCACCAGGCGCCTACGAGAGTGCCTACAGACTGTTTTGCCCCAGCCCTGAGGGCCAGACCCCAGTCCCTAGCCCCGATAGTGAGGGGTCCTTCACCACGCCCAATCACAGTCCACGACAAGAGACGACGTCCCTGCGAGCTGTCCCGTGGCCGCTGGACGAAGGGACTCCTGAAGGGACTTCAACACCAGGCCGACACCTGTGAGTCCCCAGGCCCCCCTCCCCTTTGCCCACCAACCAGTGATTGTGATACATAGTCCCCACAGAGTGAAAGTGAGAGACAAGACTCGGAGACTGCCTATCCACCTTGTGTAAGTAAGAAGTAAAGTTCAGTGCCGGAATAAGAACTCTTGTGACAGTGTATATCCATCTTGTGTAAGTGAGAAGTAAAGTTCAGTGCCAGAATAAGAACTCTTGTGACAGTGCATATTCACCTTGTGCAAGTGAGAGGTAAAGTTCAGTGTCAGACTAAGAACTCTTGTGACAATGCATATCCACTCTATACGAGTGGAAGACAAAGTTCAGTGCCAGAATGAGAACTCTTGAGACTGTGCAGATCCACCCTGTGTCCATTGAGAAGCCATACCCTGCCCTCTCACAGAGAAACAAGGCACAAATATAAGGACTGTGAAACTGTGTATCACCCTTTTACCCAAACTGAGCATAGTGTCTATCTTGTATCCTGCGCGATACACGCAACCTATTTCTCAGCCTGTGTATTGACTTTGTATAGGATATTGTGTGGATTGTCTGCCCGTTGTATCTGAGAATTTTTTAATATATGTGTAAGGTTGTTGCCCTACGTTTTTGTGTCCTGTTCCTCTTATAGTATATCCTAGCTCCGGTCTAGAAAAGAACCCGACTGCATTTCGGGTGTTTCTAGGACTGGAAGCTGGCATAAAAACACCTAGCATAATATTTTTATTATTATTATTACCCGTATTGTCATTATTATTATTTAAATGCACAGAAGCTATGGAATGAAATTAGCCCAATCATCTTACAGGGAGCCCAAATCTAAATTAGCCCAAAGTGTAGCAAGTAGCAGATTTCATATGCAGCTAGCATACAGCCACAAAAAGTGGCCAAATCCGCTACTTTTCGCCCAATCTGGCAACTCCTTGATAGTGATTTGTGACTAAACTTCCACATACACAGTTGAGGGTTACCAGCATAGAATATCTTTACCAACAAACAGATGTCTCACTCTGCTTGGTTTTTAGTAGTGACAGAAACGGTGTTTCTGGGTCGTATTTAACAAATGAGTGACTATCCTACCATTCTCTCATTTATTAATTTACTAAGAAAATTAAGAAAAAAGTAAACGGCTCCCAAACGGGAGCAGGCTCTCATTGTTCACTTAAAAGAGCTGGCTCAATGAGCTGGATCGTTCACGAACGACACATCACTAGCTGCCAGTTAGCCTGCTATTTGTGAACAGAAGAGTGGGGCCCTACCCACTTCCACCAGAATGTATGGAGATGAGTAACAGAAGGCTGGGCATCCGGTGTTTCCCTGAATCCCCTTCTACAATGAGCAGTGATTGGTCCTATCTACGTGCCTGCCATGGCTACCCAGCATCCATGCTTGCCCACTTCCACTCCCAGGTCCAGCCATTTCTCAAGTCATTAGCTATATCTGGACCAAGCTGCCATCTCCACGTTGCAGCAGAGCTTGACATTGCTAATGTCCAGGGAGCAGTTTCCACCTAGGATTCCTGTGTCTGCTGCCCTGGACAAGTGAGCGGCGGAGATGCCTACGGCAGCCTTTCATTTGTGAGGATGATCCATGGAGAGCTGGCTGAAACTCAATGGCTGGCCACCGTCAGACGTGGTCTTCAACACACGCCTGTGTTGTGCGCAAGGCCTACAGAGCTCCCTGGATACCAAGTTCTCCCTAGTGCAGTGGAGCGCCTTATTGTCGTGCAAGGCTTTGGATGCTGTTGAAAGGATTGTGCTCCAAGCATCGAACCATTTGTGTTAATCAACACAAATTTTTTAGTGGAAATCAGTTACCCAGTGAATCTGTCAGTGCTTATTTCGTGAGATCTACCCAGATTGCGGCCAACTGTGAGTTTCAGTGCCCCCACTGCAACAGTGATCTATCAGCATACATGCTTTTATGGAAGTTGATTGTGGGTTTGCATAATCAAGTGCTCAAAAGAGAAGTGTTTCAGTTGTGTGCTAGTTATAGTGATGTGGATACTTTGCATCAATATTGCTCTACATTTGAGGCAGCACACAAGGACACCAGTGTTGACGAGCTTTTTGGGCAGGAGAGCACAACGGTGGGTGCTGCGCCTCTGCCAGACGCACACCAGAGAGACAGTACTCTGAGTGTGGTGGGAACTAGCAAGCCCGTTCCTATGCCTACCCCATCCTCGAGTCCCAGGGCCCACCCGTCCCAATTGTGGTGCCTCCCACCCAGCAGGAAGGTCGTCATGCCCTGCGAGGTTCTTGGTGTGCCACCAGTGCGGTAAAATGACCCCTTCAAGAAGTTGTGTAGGAGTAAAGGTAGGCTACCAGGTGCCCGAATGCAGGCATTAGCAGGTGCTACCCAGGAGGTTTCCGGGGCTGTGGTGGCCGCTGACACTAACTCGTTGGTCCAGCCCATGTTTTGGGTAACCATTAGCCACCAGTGTGGCTAACAGTCCTGTCTGGTCCAAGCTGTGGCTGACACAGGGTCACAGGTGTGAACGTGCTGGTGGGGGGGTACGTCAGGTGGTTGTGGTTGTGGGGCTGGTGCGTGGGGTTTGGATATGGGGAGAACATGTGGGCATAGGGCTGGTGGTGGGTGTTGCATGTGGTGTGTCGGCTGTACGTGGGTGGTGGGTTGATTGTGTAGGTGGTGGAGTGTGAGAAGTGGTGGTGGGTGGTGGGCTGGGGATAGTGTGGCGGTGCCTGTGGGTGGGAAGTGGGTATGTGTGAGGGAAATCTGTGTGGGCATGGGAGTGGTGGTGGGTGTCGTGCTGTGTGGTTGTGGTGGGTAGGGGCGACCCGGAGAATCGTCCTGCATGTTGGGAGGGTGGTGGCATGGCAGTGGGAGGTGAGCTGTCAGGTGAGGTTCCTGGTGATGCATTGGGGGCCCGTGGGGGTGGTGTGAGACCGAGGGAAGGTCGGATGGGGAAGGTGTTAGTGGATGAGGGAATGTGTGAATGTGAAGAGGAGGAGGAGGGTGTGAAGTAGTAACTGTATGAGTCAGAAGATTGTTCTGGGAATGCGGGAGATGGCGCGGTGGGGAGTGGAGTTGGTGTGGCCTGGGTGGGCGTTGTGTGGGGCATGAAATAGCCACACGTGGTGGTTGCGGTACGTGCGTGTGGTGCCGTGGTGTTGAATAGTGACTTGATAGGAGTTGGGGACATGGACGATTGTGTAGGGTCCCTCGAATCGTGGTGAAATTTTGCTCGGGACTGGTAGGTGTACAACCACTACTGAATCTCCTATTTTGTAGAGGTTGTTGGTTGTGACATCAGGCTGGAGATCTTGATGTTTTTGCAGGTGATGCAATCACCTTTTGAGGTGATGGAGGGGGTTGGAGGTGGGGGGTGGGGAGAGTGGTTGGAGGTGGTGTCGGAGGGGTAGTAGGAGGGAGGTTTCTCCGAACACCTGTTCGTGGGGGATGATCCCATTGTCTCTCGGGCAGGTGTTCATGCCCCACTGTATTATTTTAACCCTTTCATGTGCAGATAAGTTAATATGTTTTGTGGGACATGATGCACCTGCTTTACTCTCCTCCCCCCCAACCCACTGCGTGCTCCAAATATGTGTATTCTTGGCTTATTTTCACTACTCAAACATATTTATTTTGCCACAAAACCCACATATTCCTATTCGTCGATGATTGTTCTACACGATAACAAAAAAAAAACACACACACACGCTATGCATACATTAGGGCCGTGTGAATAAACATTCAAGAACATTCATTTCAATTCTCAACATCATTAGTCGAATGTTTACTACTCAATCTCTACATGTTATACCATCATTTGAAAAAGAATTTTATTAGCTTTCGAATGCCGGAGGTCTCAGAGTGATACGAGGTATGGTGTTCGAGTATTAAGTGAAAAAGTAAAACCCATTTCTGACAGACAACAGATTTTTTAAATCGGGGAGCTCTAGTGAAAAAGTTTTCGTGCCACTGTCATGTTTTTATTTTATTATCCTATGCAGAATTTAATTGGTTTTCATTTGAGTTCACAACGGTGATCCTAGGCCTCATAGTTTTCGAGAAAAATGCAAAAAACTACGGTGCACCCATGCCGTGTCGTGAATGTAGGGCAGTTTCCTGCTTTCCTCTAAGCTACTGCACGTATTACACCAATTCTTTGTACACTAAATATGCACACTATATTTGCATGATTCATTGTCACTATTATTATAGCTGAATACTCACATTTGGTGAAAGTTAGAGGCAGTGTAGTTGATTAGAAATAGTAGTATAATCTTCGTTGGGCCAATGGTGATAACAACCAGAACTGCGTCACAAACACCAAATATCCAATTGCAAACACCAAATCTAATCACAACAGTGCCCAAAGACTACACAAGCACTACTGGTATAGTGAAATGTGTTGCATGGCCGGGGCGGGAGTAAGAATGAAAATTTAAAGGTACAGAGCCACGCAATACCTTCCCCACTCGCAGCTCATTTGGTATTGAAAAACCTGTCCACTCTCTTGTTGGTATCGGGACCCACAGTTAACTCATTACTTTTGACAAGGAGAAGGGAAGCTATGACACCTCCAAAAATGAAGCTGATTGGCCAAGAAGTTTTCCTCTGATGAAAGTTTTTATGCTTTAATGATGCCAAAAGTGTCAACGAGTATATTCGCAGCCACACCCATATGATGACAAATGCATCATCATGTATGAAGGGGTTAACATGCACCGGCCAATCCTCGTTGCCTGTTTCTTGTATGTGAACCCACACTTGGTTGAGGAGGGTGTGATGGCTCCTTTCACATACTCCATTCCCTTGGGGCCAGTAGCGGGAGGAGTGGGAGATCTGGTAACAGAACAAGGTGGCTAGTTCTCCCCTTATCTTTTCGGTAAATTCTGGGGCATTGTCTGAGTGCAGGGCTTGAGGAATCCAAAAGTACAGGAAGGCGTGGCGGACTAGTACTTCGGCCATGGCCACGGTGTGGTGCTCCTTAGCTGGGCAGGTGATGAGGAATTTTTAATAAACATTCGCAAACGTTATAATGTATTTGTATCCAGCTTTGGGTGGTAGGGGCCTGACTACATCTACGGATAGTAGTGCTGTGGTTTGTGGGCAATAATATTCTCTGACGGTGCAGGTGTGGGGGTGATGTCCTTACTGTGAGGAGACTTGGCAGGCTTGGATGATTTGTTTGGCAAGGTTGGAGGGCCTGGGTGTCCAGTAGATGTAGTTGAACACTTGCAAGAGTTTTTTCATGCCGAGGTGGATGCCGTTAATGAAGTGTAGGTGGGTCATGGCGATGAGGGCGGTGTCGGGCTTGAGGACTATGTGCCCGGTCTGAATAAACAGGTGGCCATCATGCCTTAGGAGCTTGGAGAATATCTGGAGTGGTATCCAGGGTGGGCGCTTCTTATCTTGCGATTGTTGTATAAGGTCAGGGATGGCATTGATGGAACTGATTGGTAGGAGGGACAAGGCATCTGCGTTGGTGTGTAGTTCCCTGGACTGTAGGCGATTTCGAAGTCAAACTCCTCTAGGGCCTCCCTCCATCTGATCAGTTGAGCGTTGTTGATGTTGGATTATTGTAGCCACTGGAGGGATTGGTGGGTTGTGATGATCGTGATGTGAATGCCAGAAAGGTATGCTCGGAAATGCTCCAAAGCCCATATAATGCCTAGGCATTCACGCTTGGTGGCGGCATAATTTTTCTCTGCTTGGTTAAGGGTGCGGCTGGCACAAGCGATTATGTGCTCTCACTCCTGTTGTACCTGGGCCAGAATGGCGCCGACTGCCACTAGAGACACGTCTGTGTACAGCCAAAAACGCAGGGTGTGGTTAGGGACGGCAACGACTGGGGCAGTGACGAGTTTTGATTTGAGTGTGTGAAAGGCAGTGATTTGGGCATTGGTGCAGATGAGTGGTTCACCTTTCTTGGATAGGTCGTGGAGGGGTTTTGCAATGTCAGCAAAACCCTTGATGAAATGCCGGTAGTAGATGTGCTCGAGAAACGTGCGCACGTCGTGGATATCTTTTGGTAAAGGGAGGTCTGCGATGGCCTGCAGTTTGTCGGGGCTGGGGGAGATGCCTTCTGTTGAGATTATGAGGCCCAGGACTGAGAAGGACCATTCAGCCATGACGCATTTAGAGGGCTTGAGTTTGAGTCCCTCCTGGTGAATGCGCAGGAAGACTTGCTTCAGGTGCTGGAGGTGGTCGGCCCATGTCTGGCTGAAAACAATTACATCATCCAGGTACACCAGGCAGATTTCCCAGGTGAGGCTGCTGAGGATCGAGTCCATCAGTGGGGAGAACGTGACGGTAGCGTTGCAGAGTCCGAATGGGAGGACACTAAATTCGTAATGTTTGCTATTACTGGTGGAGAAGGCTGTTTTTTCTCGGTCCTCAGGGTGGATGGGAACTTGCCAATATCCCGACTGCAGGCCTAAGGTGGTGATCCATGACGACCCGTATAGGGAGTCAAGGATGTCGTCTATCCTGGGTAGGGGGGTGGCGTCCTTTGTGGTCACGTCATTAAGTCTTCTATAATCCACATAGAAGCACATGGTGCCGTCTTTCTTTTTGATGAGGACGACGGGTGAGGAGCACGGGCTGGTGGAGAGGGAGATAACACTGGCATTGAGCATGTCCTGGACCTGCCGGTCTTCCTCTGTTCGTTGTTAAGCGTTTTTTCGCCGTGACGGTTGACAAATAGGCGGTCCTGTGGTGTGGATTTCGTGGTGGAGGTACGTGGTTTGGCTGACGTCTGCTGGTCCTGATGAAAATAGGTCTTGGAAGTCCAGGAGGAGTCGTTCGAGGCTGTTAGCTTGGTGAGACGAGAGGTGTTCAGGTAGGGAGGGTAGGGTGGCAGGGGAAAGGGAGGGGGGTTCACAAGGCTTGGCTTCCTCCATTTCTCCCACCACTAATCCTCTGGGGAGGGTGAGTGGTGTGGTGGAGAGATTTGCAATGCATACTGCCCCGAAGTGGGGGGAGGAGAAAGGTGGGTGACAGTAGGCAGGAGAAGGCCCCTGGTGGTAAGCTGGGGGAGAATAGGATGGAGGTGCCGGTAGGTCTGTTCAGCTGTAACTAGGCCTCGTGCTGGGGGGGGGAATGGTCAGGGCAGAAGCGATGGTAATTTTGGTAATCGAAGAGCAGGAGTTAAAGATGAATACAGGGAGTTGATCTTGATTTATTACCTTCAAAGCATAGTCTAAGTTTAGCAGCATATGGATTACACTGGGACTTAATATACTGAGTCTAGTTGGACCCCTCTTCTTAATCGATCTCTCCACTACCTGCCGGTTCTATGGCCAATCCCTTTCTGAGCTCTGATTCCTACATTCTCCTTTAGCAGGGGTTGTGTCACGTGTGCTATACTGTCGTGGAAGCTTCTAGAATACTGTATGTCTTTGTGTATGTACTGCTTCCGGTGCACAACCAACATTCCTTCACTTAAAGAGTTGCAAGCTAATTTCCTGTTCCCACACCTTGCCTGGTGCTCTTTCTATCTATCTATCTATCTATCTATCCATCATGCTATCTGTTATGATTTGTATTTATAATATGGAGTCCTGACATTGCTCGATCATGCGAACTGGCGGTCCTCCAACAGCAATCATTATTGACATATTCTAATCTGTTAATACATAACATTGTAATACATAACATTGATTACAATACTGTATAGATATAATATTCATGTTAATATTGCAGTGATCCAGTAACATTACATTTTAAACAAGTATACATAATTGAATAAATGCAATATGGTTAAATTGGTTATTGTATGACATTTTGTAAGATGTGTATGTATAATAGTAAAATGCATATATGCAAAAAAAAAAAAAAGTTCAAAGTTAAGATTATGGTAAGAGCTATTAATTTTTCATATAGAGATAATGATACTGGTATACTTCCATATCATATGTCATTCTTCTTCTTTTTTATCTTTTTTATTTCTTTCTTTCTGTCTTTTTATATATATAAAATTAATACCATATACAAAATATGTACACTTCATTCAGGGGGGTTAACTTGGATGCTAACTCTACTCCCACTAAATACTGACTCCAAATTTGCAATTCTTGCATGCATTCTGTGCATTGCGAACAGCACTACTGCAAATACAATACAGAAGATTATAAAGACAGTAGGTGCTGGGCTATACACATAATATGGGTTGAACATACTCAAACTCAAACCTTCCCAGGCTTCATTGTTTCATTGATCAGTTGCATAGTTTCAAATTAGGTGAAATCAATTTAATGCCTGTGCTCATGTTTAAGTCCATATTAGGTAGTGGGTGGAAATGTTTGTGTGTATGATTGAGGATGGCATAGTGATTGATGGTGGATATGAGACGGTGGTATATCTGGACAGGCTATGTAAACTAATGTGTTATGAGTGAAATAAAAAAAACTGTGAGAGTCCGATGCGCTGATGGTGTGAATGATGTGATTTCTTATGATAGCCATTTCACAAGGGACTGTTTCAGTAGGCTGAAACGTGAAAATGTACGCAGGACAAAGGTGAACACTTGCGAAAGTGACAGTGTTCCGTTTCTTGAAGACCATGATGAGTTCGGTGTCTGTGTTGATGTTGATGACCAAAGTGTTATTATTCTTAGAAGGAAAGGGGTGTATTTCGTATACTGTGAACAGGTCGTCAGTTATGAATGGTACATGAACTACTACTGATGTTGGTGTTAGTGTTGCTTGTAAATATGGATAATATTGCATGAAATCCCTACTTCGGAACAAAGGCTTCAAGTTATGTTTATGTATGCCTTGACTAATTATCTGATGTAGCTCATGAACTGGAAGTAAGTCAGTTGTGATCTTGCCATTACTGGCATTCGAAATTCCTTGCATAAGTGCCCTGTAACGAACTCTAGTGTTGTCTAATTGGAGTAGAATTGTGTCCATGTGTTCCGTGATGATGAAGTGTTGGAAAAGTGTTATGTTACCTTCCATGTCATTTATTTTATCTACACTTTCGAGAGCTATGTTTTCCGCTTTTTTCAGATTTTTCACGATTGTCTTCATTGCTGAGTTATGCCCTGCGATGAATTTATCTTGGTATGTTAGTACCTGAGCTATTTTATTAAATTTGTTGTTTATTTCTTGAAGGTCTTCCTCTGTAGCCAATCCAAAGATGTTCCCAAGAATTGCACCACCTGGGTTGAACAAACTTCGCTTTTGGCGAGTACGTGTAATGTTGTTCGTGGTGCTCAGTACCTCCGTTCCATGAGATGGGAGATCTTGGATCATGATGAGCATAGTTGACTTCACCTGTTCAGTCTTCCATTTCGCTAATTTCACTATTTCATTCACCTCCTTTGTGTTATGTGCTTATTAAACATAGCCTCCTATCATGAAGTCCAGGGTCCTCATGGGTCTGACGATGTTCTCTAGATAAGAAGGTAATTCGTATAAGTAATCCAAACTATTTTCAGTACTCATGACATCTTTTATGACTGACGTCGTGGCTGTTGAAGCTATGAGGCATCCTTGCCGTACTATGTGTTGGGGATCTAAGTGTGCATATCCTCTTGCTATGTAGAGGAGAATCCATAGCAAAAGTCCCTTCATCGTTACCCACCGACAAAAAAAAAAAATAATAATAATTTTCTAATATGGTCATGCTGTGGTCGATGATCTTGATGATGTGCGTTACGGATGACTAACGGAGAGCAAAAACTTGCTGGTTATTTCAGTTATAGAAGGAGTTTAAATCAATATTTAAATCATGTAAATGATGTACTGTAGATTTTTTGGAATAGTTGTACCTATGTTTGATTGTTTGGTATATGACTTTATTTAATTTTTGTAATTATTGTTGTTTTTTTGATTGGTTTCATGAGTTATGTTCGGTTGTTCAGTGGCATCCGATGCTGTATAATTATTGGATAGTTCCCTTGAAACTCTTTTTAAATGGTCAATATGAACTTGTTTCTCTTCGCCACTTGACAGGGACCTAATTAAAACATTGTTTGCTTTTATGTTAATTACTCTGTATGGGCCCCCAAATTTCGGGGATAATTTATTCTCTTGTATGAATGATACCATAGACAATGTCTCCTAAGCTGATAGGCGAGTCTCTTTCCTTTTTATTAAATGCCTCCGTCATTTGTGACTTGGACATCGTTAATTGTTTTTTTACTTTTAATTATGTCCTGGAATTCGTGTAAACGGAGTTTAATCATCGTAGTTATATATGGGCAGAGTTTCACCTTCTAGAATACCATTTGGTAGTTTTTTTTATCTGTCCCATATATAATGAAATGTGGCGTGTCTCCCATAGATTTATTTATAGATCCATTAATTGAGGCTTCTACTCTGGGAATCGAATCATCCCAGCTTGCATAATTTTCACTGAGAATGTGTCGTAGTACATCTAATACTTTTTGATTTGTCTCTCTACTAACCCATTGGATGCTGGGTGATAGGCTAAACGTTAACCTCTTTGATATTTTATTGTTTACATATTTCTTGTAAGATATCAGAATTAAATTCTCCTCCATTATCATTTATCAGTACCTTTGGGGTAAAGCAACATATTACATTATTTATTATTGCCTTTGCTACTGCCTCTGTTGTTTTATCTTTAATTGGGGCTAAAATTACATGACGGGAAAAATGATCCATTGTTACGAATAGGTATTGGTTATTATTGTATGATAATGGCATCTTGAGTAAATCAACCGCGACAATGTCCCATGGTTGATGTGGTACAGGGTAATTACCCATAGGTGCAGGTGCGATTGGGAATCCTTTGTGTTTTGCACATGATTCGCATCTGTCTATATGTTTGCTTATATCTTTTCGCAATGATGGCCAATAAAATAACAACTGGGGCTTGTTTGAATGTCCTATCCTTTCCAGGATGTCCTGCATGTGGGCTATCGTGTATCGTTTGTAATACTTGGGGTATCATGTCATTCGGTACTACCAATTGGTTATCATTTCTTCGGCGTGTTGGTTGCCCTGGGTTGATCCCGTATAAGGCATTATTGATTATTGTGAATTGTTCTAGTGGTACATGTAGTTTGGGTAATTGTATGTCATCTCCACTTTCTAACTTGTTTATAACCTTAGACCATGTTGGATCAAGTCTTTGTGCTTTAGTGATTTCTTCGTGGTTTGGGATGTTTCCTTTGAGATCTAATTCCGCGACATGAATTGTCTTTGGGTTCCTAGATAATGCATCGGCTACTAGATTCATTTTGCCTTGTTTATAATGAATATGGATATTGTAGTTTTCGACTGTACGTTTCCATCTTGCTCTCCTCCCAGAGAGGAGTTTTTCTTTAAACATACTAGCGGTTTATGGTCGGTGAATAAGTGTATTTCGTAATCATATACCAAATTTCGAAACTTTTGTAATGCAAACCCCACTGCAAGTGCCTCTAAGTCTGTAGTGCAATATTTTTTCTCTGCACCTTTTATTTGTCTACTGGCAAATTCAGTTGGTTCATTCTGTCCTCTTTTATCTTCTTGCATCAATATAGCCCCTAATCCTTTAACTGATGCATCTATACAAATAATAAATGGTTTTGTGAAATCCGGATATGCCAAACATGGTGCATTTGTAAGTTTAGTTTTAATGAAATGTAAAAGGAGCGAATGATGAGGTGAAAGAGAGAGACATTGTCCAGGTGCATGAGGGTGCGAAAGTGGATGTATGTGGAATAAATGAAACAAAATGGAGAGGAGAAAGTGTGAGAGAATGGGAGTATGCATGGGGTATACATGCAGGAGTAGGTGAGAATGAGAGGGCAAAGGAAGGAGTATGTATAGTTGTGAGTAAAAGGTGGAAGAAGAGCATAAGACAGTAATGATCAGTTGGGTCAATGATTGTGTGGGTAAGGTTGAAAGTTGGATACAAATGTGGGCGATTGTGTGTGTGTATGCGCCAACGCAAGATCGTGCTAGCACAGTGAGAGAAGAGTTCTAGACAAATGTGGAAGTGTCCATGGAAAAGTTTGGAGGGAATGAGAGAGTGTTTTTGATCGGTAATATGAATGGTAAAGTAGGGAATGTGAAGGTGCATGGAATTGTTGGTGAGTGGGGTGTCCCTGCTGTGATAGATGAGAATGGCAGTGCGTTAGTGGACATTTGTGCTGGGAGGGGGTTGGTGATAGCCAATACCCTCTTCAGGAACAAAATGATCCACAGGTATACATGGCAAGTGATGAGAAGGGTGGGTGGTGAACTGAATGAAAGGAAGGCAATGATTGATTATGTGTGTGTGGATGAAAGAATGCGAAGATGTGTAATGGATGCAAGAACTTATAGAGGTTGGGGGGGTGGACTTTCTGACCATTACTTGGTGGTGTCCAGAATTAGGATCCAAGTAAGATGGAGAAATAGAAGAAGGGAAAGACGAGAGGAAGGAGCAGTTGCAAGGAGAGTGGAAAGGTTACAAGAGGATGAGAAAAAGGCAGAGTATAAGAGAGAAGTGGAGGAACGATTGGGCAAGTATGAATTGGAGCAGATGGGGGATGTGGAAGGTGTGTGCAGGATATTTACAGAAGAAATATGTGCAGCATGTGATGTGGTGTGTGGGAGGAAGAGAAGACGGAGGGGGGTGCAAGGAACAGCGTGGTTGACTGAAGAGGTGAGACAGGCTGTGGCATAAAAGAAGAATGCATACAATGAATGGATGAGAAATAGGGACGTGGAAGAAGTTGAGAGACGGAAGAGAGAGTTATATGTAGAAAGAAAGAGGTGAAACGATTAGTACGAGAGAGTAAGAAGAGAGTGGATGGGGAATTTGGAAGGAATTTGAGTGTAAAGTGGAGGGACTGTAAGAAAATGTTCTGGAAAGTTGTGAAGAGAGTAAGACAGGGTGGAAGTGAGGTTAGCAGGGAAGTGAAAGAAAAAAATGGTAGATTACTAGTGAAAAAGGGAGAAAAAGTGAGCTGATGGAGAGAACACTTTAAGGAATTGTTGAATATAGAGGATGGAAGTGATGCGAGTATAAGTGGCTGGGGAATGGCTGGGAGAAGGAGGGAGGTGAGAAGACAGGAAGAAATCAGTAGGATAGAAGTTGTGGAAGCAATGAAGAAAGCTAAATTGGGGAAAGCCCCAGGAATTGATGGAGTGTGTGGTGAAATGCTGAAGCATGGGGGAGAGATAGTAGTAGAATGGATGTGGAAGATGTGCAGATTGGCCTGGGAGGAAGGTAGAGTCCCGGAGGATTGGAAGTCAGGTTTAATTATTCCCTTGTACAAAGGAAAAGGGGAAAAAGAAGTGTGTGGTATTCATAGGGGCATTTGTCTCCTTAGTATAATAGGAAAAGTGTATGGTAGGATACTTATTGACAGAGTTAGAGAAAGAACAGAGAAATTAGTTGGAGAAGAACAGGGAGGCTTTAGGAAGGGAAGAGGTTGTGTAGATCAGATATTCATTCTTAGATCTTTAGTGGAAAAGTTTCTAGAGAAGGGAAAGAAGTTGTATGCGGCTTTCATGGATTTGGAGAAAGCATACGACAGGGTGGATAGACAAGGATTGTGGAAAGTATTAAGAATATATGGAGTAGATGGGAAGTTGTTGAATGCTGTGAAGAGTATGTATGATGGTGCTAAGGCTGCAGTGCGTGTGGATGGTGAACTAAGTGAATTTTTCTCTTTGAAGTTTGGATTGAAACATGGATGTGTCATGTCTCCATGGTTGTTCAATCTGTACATGGATGGCGTAATAAAAGAGGTACAAGGTAGGATAGTGGATGTTGGAGTGGCCCTGGTGAGAGAGGATAGTGTTTGGAAACTCCCTGTACTGTTGTTTGCAGATGATACTGTGTTGTTGAGTGAAGACGAAGGGGAGCTGCAAGGCTTGGTGGATGAGTTTGGGAGAGTGTGTAAGAAACGGAATCTAAAGGTGAATGTAGGGAAGAGTAAAGTGATGATCTTTGAGAGAGGTGAAGTCAGTGAATGTACAGCAAGGTTGGATGGTGAGGAATTGGAAAGTGTGAGTACGTTTAAGTACTTGAGTAGTGTGATGAGTAAGGATGGAAGTTTGGAGGGTGAAGTGCTTGAAAGGGTACAGCAGGGAAGAAAAGTTGCTGGTTCTTTGAAAGCAGTGATAAGAAACAGGGAAGTGAGCATGGAAGTGAAAAAGTTACCACATGACAGTATTATGATACGAACTCTAACGTATGGAAGTGGAGCTTGGACGTTGTTGGAAGGACACAAGTCAAGAGTGAGAGCAGTGGAAATGAGTTATTTAAGAGAAGCCTGTTGAGTCACATGGAGAGACAGGCTGACGAATGAGAATATAAAGGAGCATTGTGGTGTGGATGTGGATGTGATAGGAAGCGTTATGAGGAACACACTGAGGTGGTTTGGCCATGTGGAGAGGATGGAGGGTGAAAGACTGACGAAGAGAGTGTACAGTATGTGAGTGAGGTGGAGGGGGGAAGAGGGCGGGGGAGGCCGAGGATGAGTTGGAGGGATGGGGTGGAGAGGTATATGAGAGAGGGGGGGTGTGAGTTTGGGGCAGGGCAGTGAAATGGCGGGGGACAGGGCGACGTGGAGGCGATTTGTTTGTGGCCACCCCAAACGGGATTGAGGCGTCTGACAATAGATAGATAGATAGATAGTTTTTAATATGTTAAATGCTTGTTTTTGTTGTTCTCCCCACTGGAATATAGCATCTTTTTTGAGTAGTTGGAATACAGGAAAGGCTGTATGAGAGATTTGTTGTATAATGACCTATATTACCCTGCTAGACCTAAGAATTGTCTAACTTCGTTAGTCGTAGTGGGTTCCGGGAAGTCTCTCACTGAATTTTGTCATCGGAGGTGTGAACACCTTCAGCACTTAATGCGTGGCCTAAGAATTTTATTTCCTTAAAGGAAAATTTGCATTTAGAAAGCTTAATTTTTAAACCAGCATCACCAGGCTTTTGTATGAGTAGGTCTAATTTTGAAGATGTTCTGTGATATCTTTTGTTGCTATGATAATATCAAGATAAACAAAAATTCCTTGTCCTAAAATTCCGGACAATACGTAATTCATAAGACGCTGGGACTGTCTTCAGTCCCATTAGCAATCTCCTGTACTGACAATGTTCTGTATTAGTGGAAAAGGCAGTGTGTTTACGTGACTCCTGATCTACTGAAATTTGATAGTATCCACTGAGCAAATCGATCGTGGACAAGACATTATTTTCTGGTCCAATATTCTGTAGGATGTCGCTTAGCAATGGCATGGAAAATCGGTCGAGGATTGTGTAATTGTTTAGTTTACGGTAATCTACTACCGCATGCATTTCTCCATTTCATTTGGGCACGAAGAATAATGGGGCATTCCACGGGGAGACTGATGGCGCAATAATTCCAAGTTTTTACATTTCATCGACATCCTGGTTTGCGAGTGTATGTTGAGATTGTGGGATTCGATAGGCAGGTATGAAAATGGGTGGTGTGTCTTGGTGCACGTTAATCTTGTGATTAATCAGGTTAGTATACCCTGATTGTTCTCCGGGTAATGCTACGGTGTCCCTATGTTTTTCTGACAGGGTTAACAAATCATTTTCTTCATCAAATTCACCTGAGTGAATTAAATTCTCTTTTATGCTTTCTCTATCCGTAGATTTTATCTCACTTGTCACTCCAGCTAAGACTATTTCCATCACAGGGGCGGGACATCTTTCAATATTAACTATACAAGTCCCCTTCTTCAACTGTACTTCCCTATTCATGTGATTAATTAGGAATATCTGAGTTTGCCCATCGTTGTTCATCTGACATTATGCGTTTTCTACTGACAATCCTTTTACTTGACATAATTCTTCTAAGACAAGAACAGTACTATTCTGTAATTTGCTTTTTATGGTAACTTTCATATAGGAGTTAGGTGGTATAACTAAATCATTGATGAGATGGGCGGGAAAAACTGATGAGACAGTAGTCACAGTACCATTACCTGGGTTTCTAGTCCTGTAGGCTGGGTGGGGTGGGGTGAGTGGATCTATACACTCATCTGTTTGCATATGTTTGTTTAAGCTTTTAATACTACCAATTCTTTTTGGTTCTGTTTTACTAATCGGTGAGGACTCTGATGGTATTTCCTCCGTGAATTCATTATCAAAGTCTATTCCATTCATTTGTGGGAGTAGTTATTTTCTCTGTTCTCGTGCATCTTAAGCCCAGTAACATATGAGCTTTAATTGCTAAGTTTTCAACGATATAAAAAATGCAGAGATTGGTCTTGTAGTTTCTGTGAAGCTGATGTTTAACCGTAAATTACGTTTTACTGCAATTTGTTTACCATCTACCTTATATAAGTCTAAATCAGATTCTTCCAGAAAAGTTACTTTCTTCTTATTTCTAAAAATTCTGTCTATTTTCTTCTTGTGTTATTAAGTTCACTGGAGAGCCTGTGTCTAAAAATAAGGAAACGTTTTGATCCTCACGTACAGCTGATATGAAGATACACTCACTTCCCAACAGGCCTCCTATGTGAATTTTAGACTTGCTTTTCTTTACTTTTGTTCGTTTTTTGTCGTGACTTGGCCTTCCCCCGATTGAAAATGGAAACTAACTTCTCTACTGTCTTGCAATTACTGATCCAATGCCCTTGGCACCGGTGATGCCTACAATATGGATCAAATCCTTGTGTCTTTTGTTTGTCTTCTTTTGTTTTAATAAAGCAGTCATTCTTTGTGTGTCCTGGTTTTGCACAGTAATAACATAGAATGGACCTATGTCCTGACTGTGATCTGCGAGATGACTTCCGATATTTAGTGGTGTTTGTGGCGCGAGATCTGCTCGGACTGCGCGGAAATTTATGAGACTGCCTGTGGCCTGGTGTTTGATATCGTTGCCTCGACGCATTTGGTTGTTTGCTCTGTCTGCTTTCGGGTAGCGATCGATTTTGTTCTCGGTTTTGGGTAGTTCTAGCTGTTTTCACTGCTGATACTGTCTCAGGCACTCTCATTCTACTAGAATGTGATTGTGTTTCGATCACCCCTGCTTTGCTACACTGCATCTCTACCTCGTTCATTAAGTCTAGTAAGCACATACCTGGGGTGTACGCGATCGTCTTGGCGATCTTGAGGGTCCTATTAAGTAATTCACACAAGGCAGCTACATACCCAATGATGTCTACGACAAGGTCTGGGGACATCTCTCCATCTCCTGTTATCCAGTTTGAGTGTTGTAAGGTAGCTAATAATGTTCTTTTAATGGTGGAGATATCAGCAGCTGTTTTGTTGAGCACATGATTTGTAGTGTGCTCCCTTACCAGATATACAATCTTATGTAATTCTGGGATTATACCTGGCAAAAAGTTCTTACCTCCAGAAAATTTCTTCAAAAATTCAGTCTTAAATTCATCATATGTCTTAGTTCGGAGAAGCTTATCAGACTTCAGCAAGTCTCCTGCCGGGCACCTTTCCTGATTAATCCAAGAGGAAAAAATAGCAATTTTCTCTTGGTCATCTGTTATGTGCCTTTTTACGAAGATCTGTTCACACTGATTGATCAATGAAATAACGTCAATACGATCTTTTTCTGTGCCAGAGAATTTTGGGGCAGTTTTATCCTCATGATAAACGTAAACATGAGGTAGGGATGTTTGATCTGTGGTATTGGTTGCGTTATTCATTTTCACTGGTTGCTTTGTTAATGTAACTCGGACTTGTTTATCATTGTGTGAGGGGATAGTGGAATAGGTTTTCCCTGAAGAGTGAACTCTGATAAGTATATTTTCATAGGAATGCAAGGCAGACAAAGTCCTCACTCGCTACGTCAGAGGGGGTTTGCCAATCATCATCATTATCATCTAGAAATGAGGTATATGTTTCTTTGTCTTTAGTTTGTGGTGAATTTTGCAGGGTGGGTGTGTTGCCCTGGTGCTCTCCTAATTGTGTATCTGCAGTGGGCGCTAACTGTATATCATCTGTTACTAACACGAGTAGATGTGAAAAAATTCCTGTCATATGACTCAGCTAAAAAGAATTCATGTTGCTAAGGTACGATGATATGAAATACGTCTTTTGTTTATGTCCTAACTAAGTAGATGAGTAAATGAGTTGTAATGAATGACAGATAGTGAGTGTATAAGTGTATATATAAAAACAAAGGAGGTGATTTTACCTAATTTAAAGCACTGAGAAGAAATGAGTAAGTATAATTACACTCACTTCATACAGATGATGTCACTCGGAGAGGCGTGTTGATCTCAGAAGATAAATTCAGAGTTGATGGAAAATCTCCCTCTCGATAATCCTAGGGCTGTGTTGATGCACGATATTACTCCAGAAATTCCATGGCCTGATGATTTCAGTGTTGATTGTAGTGGTTAACAGCTGTAGTCATAGGTGAACCTCACCATAAAACACTGAATTCCCACTCAATACTGTTGGAAATAAATGAATATGACTAGGAACTATGTGAATAAGGATGAGCAACTAGCAGTGGGTGAGAAGTGCGAGGTGTCAGACACACGTTGATTGACATGGCGTCGTCTCAGCAAACACACATGGTGACGTCGTCTCACCAGATACACATGGTGACGTTGGCTTCCACACTGGTAGCTGTGGTGAGTCAATGAGTAGCGATGAGTAACCTGAGTGAGGAAAGGTAAGATGCGTTATAAATGTGGCTCTGGTATTTGCCACATCATCTTCACCTCTGTGAACCTGTGTCAACGGTGGAGGTAGGGCGGCAGTAGGAGAGAGCATTGGGGATCTAGTGCTTGTTGCTTTGTTCTTGCTTTTCGTTTACTTGTTTTGTTTTATATTTTTCTTGCTGAAACTTGAAGTTGCGTGAAGAAGATTATAGAGTTGTCTTGTAGACTTGTTATTTGTAGTTAATAATAGAGCTTCTTGATCCTCACTCAGAACTCGTCGTTGCTACTGTATGCTCGATTTTGTTTCATTGATTGTAGAAATGATGATTCGTAGGCATAGAGCCGATCATTACTGCCACCATTTCTTATATATGTGTGACTCTTTGGTCTTGTAATATGTAAGTCCTGAGTTTTGGTTAAAGTTATTGTCCTAATCGAAGACCAGGAGGAGTTGAAGATGAATACAGGGAGATGATCTTGATTTACTAACTTCAAAGAAAGTCTAAGTTGAGCAGAGTATGTTTTACACAGGGACGTAATTTACTAACTAAGTGTCGTCAGACCCCTCTTCATATTTCCTCTCTCCACTACCTGTCGGTTCTATGGCTAGCCCCTTTCTGATCTCTGATTCCTGCATTCTCGTTTAGCAGGGGTCGTGTCACGTGGGCTATACTGTCATGGAAGCTTCTAGAACTATGTCTGTGTGTATGTACTGCATCCGGTGCACTTCTAGCATTCCTTCACTATAGAGTTGCAAGCTCATTTCCTTTTGGTTGATTCTCGCTGACACACTTCCTATCTCACACCCTGGCTTGGTGCTTCTATCTATTTATCTATCCATGAGTTGTATTATTATAATATGGAGTCCTGACATGAGGGGAGGGGGAAGATGGGGAAGAGGGTGGGGGGCAGGGCTAGGGGGAATGGTGGGGGAAGGGGGGGCAGCTGTGCAAGTGCACATCCCCCTGGGGGGTTGGGGATCACTGGAACTGAAGCTGCCACTTGTGGCAATCAATGGTGGCTTGTGACTTTTGCAGCAGGTCCAGTCCCAGGTATCCATCATAATTACGACAGCAAGAGTCAAAAACTATGAACTTGTGTTGCATTGATGCTTGCTGGTGGGTGTCGGTGCGTAGGGCCCGGGTTTCCCCACGGATGGGTAGGGGGCCATCCCCTGCGTCTATGAGATGAGTTGACGTAGGGAAATGCGGGCAAAAAGCCGACTTATGACAGGAGTCAAAATGGCTGTATAGACATGATCTGGCTGCTGCCGTGTCGACCAGAAGCCTTGCTTTTACCCCGTTCAGCCTCATCTTGTCATAGACTGGGGGGCAGTATCTGAGACAGGCGGCCCCCGCCACTGTGGGGAGGTGCAGGGGCAGTCCTAAAAATCCAGCTGCTGTTGGGTTCCTTCTTCCTCTGGCTCCACTTCCCTGGGGTCGGTTTCTCCCGTGGATGCAGGTTCACCCCTGGGGCCCTCGTTTTTTAAGGAAGACACCTTGTGTCATCCAGGGGTGGTTAGTTTGCGCCTGGCAACTTTGAGCTGTTCATGGATGTCATGCAGTGGGCATAGGTGACTGCACATGGAGAACTCCCGGGGGTTGATTTAAATAAGGTTCTGGTTCTCCTTGTGACTGGGGCACTTGCTTGTGGGGTGGGCCCTGGGTAAACTGAGTGCAGGTGCTGGGCTGGTCTGGGGTAGCGGTGGTCGAGGTTTGTTGTGCAGTGTGAGTTTATTCGTGGGGAATTTACTGACCACATTATTTTGTTGAGGGGTGGATTGGAAGGTTAAGAGCCGTCGCATCAGCTGGATGTTTCGGTTGAGGTCTCCCGTTGGGTCTTGAATCGTAAAATGTTCTTTGACCATGCTGGGGAGGACTCTGAGGAGAGTGTTGAAAGTATGTTGTTCCCGGATATCATCATCTGCTTCCGAGTAAGCGGCGGTGATGAGTCGCCTGGCCCAGATCAGAGTGTCGTCCAGGTTGCCGTCGTATGCTAGGCTGTCCAATTGGGATAGTGCTACTACCTTACCCAATGAGGGTGTGATAGCCAGGATTACTAATTTTGTAAAGTTTGCCCATGTGAGTTCAGGGAAGACTTTTGGTGCAATATTGGCTGTGGCTTTGCCCGGTAGTGGCAATGTGACAGAAATTTTCTGCCTGTCATCTTCGAACTCGATATCCAGCAATGGCTTGATTATTGCTAGACATGTGTGGATGTCGTACTGTTCTGGGTCGAATTTGGGCAATTGTACGTGAGGTTTTTGTTGCCATTTTGACAGATCTCCCTGTTGGTCCTCTCTGTATATGCCCGGGTCAAGAACCACCACTGTCCACCAGTTTATGTTAGGTGTTTAAGGGGCGGCTTCCTGCCCCTAGATCGCCTAGAGCGCAGCTGGGTTCCCTTTCTAGACTGGAGTTTAGACAAACAAGAGAGGGCCAGGGCACAAAAACACAGGGCAACTACCTTACATGTATATTGACAAATTCAACTGCTGTGGAATAGGTAGACAATCTTCATAGGCAAAAATCAATACATAGGCTGGTATTGGTGGGTAGAGTATCGCACAGGATACTAGATGTACAGGAGTCTATGTCTGGTTCAGGAGGATAAAGGCACTATTGCACTGTTCGTTGTGAGGAGGCACTGTCGTGAGGCGTTCACTGTTCTGGCACTAAATTTACACACTAAGTACAGGGGGGTGTTGCTGACTCTGCACAAAGAAGGGGGGATGAGTAATTTATAACCTAGGTTATGGGCACCATTATGGGGGGGGGGGTGAAGTGTCACTATCTGTATATTCGCTGCCTGTTCTTTTATACTTATTGTCTTACGTTCTTGCTTGGCCTCACTGTACATTTATAGCTTTATTTCACTGGGGCATCTGTTCTTTCACACTCACTGGTCCCTGTCTTTTCTGAGCCTCACTGTACACTGATATCACGGTAAAGCTCACTCTCGTGCTTCGAGTGCCAGCCTCACTGTTCGCTGTAGATTCACTGTCTTTAGATCCACTTTGTTTCACCGGGAGAAAGGGAGGTCCATGGCTTACAACTCTTGGCCTGGTGTAAACGGAAGCCCTGTGGGAGTCCCTTCATCCTGCAGTCATGGGACCACTCTCAGGGACGTCGTCTCTCGGCTGGGGCTTGGTCTGTGTGTGGCGAAGGGCCCCTCACTGTTGAGGCTGGGGACTGGGGTCTGGCCCTCGTGACTGGGGCCAAACAGGCGTTAGAGGTGCTCACTCAGGTGCCTGGTGGAGGACGGGCGTCACCTTCATCAGGGTGGGGAGTGGGCTTGCCCGGGGGTCCAGGGGATGTCCTCGGAGGGGCATCTGCTGCGGTCTTCTGCTGGAGGCTCCACCATCAGGGCTGGGCTGCAGCGTCGTCCCCTGCTGGAGTCCGTCAGGTGGGTGCCCTCTTCCTCTGGATGGAGGGAGAACAACCCCGGGGACAGTACGGGGCCTCTCCACCAATCCTTGGGGCAGTGGTCCTCCTGGAGGTTGCCTCAGGCTGGGTGGACGGGAGAGTAATCTGTGCTCCTGTCAGAGGGCAGGACTGAGCACAGCTCACCATCTCGTTGTGGAGTCACAGGGGGTGAGAGGCTTTGGTGTCTCTCCCCAGTGTGGCTACTGGCCGTTGCTGGGTTCCACTGGGCAACAGATGGAGGGCGGCTACAGGCCATTCCTTCGTTGTCAGCGCGGGTACAGGCAGCTAGGGCCCGACTTCCTGACGAGAACACAGGCAAAGTGTGGCTACCAGCTGTCACCAAAGTCCCACAAGGAGGGCGACGTGCAGGAGAGGAGCAGCTACAGGCTGTCTCCTCCCTACGAGTGCGGCTACAGGCCGTCGCCAGTGCTGTGCCCTCCAAGGCAACTACAAAAGGAGAGTGGATGTACTGGTCTCTCCCCAGTGCGGCTACCTGCCATCACTGGTGTCTGTAGGGGGTGTGAGCAGCACTAGGCAGACCGGCTACAAGACGTCTCCTAATTAGTGGCCCGACTACAGGCCGTGGCCTTTTTTGGGTGCAGCTACAGGCCATCACTAGTGCCCGGCTACAGGCCATGGCTTTTTTTGGATGCGGCTACAGGCCATCACTGGTGCCCGGCTACAGGCCATGGCCCTTTTTTTAAAGTTGCTACAGGCCATCTCTTTTGTCTCTGAGTGGCTACAGGCCATTTCAGGTAATGCACGGCTACCAGCCATCGCTGAGGTGCTGCTCAGAACTGTTAGGCCAGTTCCACCCTGATCTTGCCGGTGGTCAGCTCACCCGGAAGGTAGTGTCTTTTGACTGTGGTGGTGGCAGCGGGCATGTTTTGGGGAATAAGGGCGTGGCCCGGGTGAACTTATGACCATATTGCCCGGGTGCATTCCGCTCACTGTCTAGCCCTCCTTGTCCTCCTCCTAAGGGTGTGGTGGCGGCTTGCACTGCCTCAGCCGGCATTTTAACCTGCTGCGTGCCAGTGCCAGTGCTGTTTTAAAATGGTCTAAAATAAAAACATTCACTGTGACCGCATTTTTCAAGATTTGCGGGTAAAAATTGGCAGGCATGTAAGGTAACTGCTCCTCTACCATTCCCCAGGCTGTCAAGGCCATACATGCACTCACTCCCCCTCTCACGCTCGCTCTGCCTCACTTAGCGTGTGTGCCTCACCCTGTGCTGTACATAGTGAAGTTTATTTTGTAAATATTTTCATGCAAGTGTAAGTTGTAAATATTTTCTTATAAGTGTAAGGACTATACAGTGAAGTCAAGTCGTTAATACCTTCTTGTAACTGCCAGGACTGTACGTACTGAAGTCAGGTTGTACCTATCTTCAAGTAAATGTAAGATAATGCATTCACAGTGAGAAAGACGTGCAAATTGTGATAGATGCTGAAGTAATAAGTAATCAGAAAAGTGTACTGAACATTGCTATACCTTCCCAGCATAAATAACTGAGTATACCTTACATAGAAAATGGCTTTCTCTCACGTACGTGGTGTGCGTGAGAGAGCGGCTATACCTGTATCCGAATATGCCGTACTCAATAAAACCCATTTCCGAGCCTCGGTGAGCATTTTAACGGCGAAATTCGTTATTTCCACATCAAAATATATGATTTTAGCCAAAAAAAAAGGTCAAAAAATGGCCAGCATTGGGTGACCCATAGGACTAAAAATAGCCGGCAGGCGGTGGGTTAAATACAACCCTTAACCTCACAGATACTGTGTACAGCAATGGAAAATAAAGCAAGACAGTAAATAGTGAGCATGTGGAGCTGGACACCATGAATCAGCACTTACAAGTAAACGACACAGTATCTACCTGCTGTTACTGGTTGAACACGTGAATGACAGAGCAACATCCCATACACAACAAAGTATATACAACCACGACTGGGTGGGACAGATGCGACAGGCCTTGATGACAATGCTTGACACGATATGACAGCAACATGCACAACAGAAGACATCCTCACGGATACACGAGACTATGAGGCGACATGACACAGCACGATACTGCACGACACTCATCACAATATGGGAAAACAGAGAACAAATCAGACACAACACGAAATGATAAGATACAAGACAGGGCAACATGACAAGACATGACAAAACATGACATGACAGACCTGCATGTAAAGTCATAAGCAAAAGTATCGTTACCCCAGGAATGTTTGATGTGAAGCGAACATTAGCTGGCCTATGTGGGCGGGTCTTTGCTGTTCGCCCCTCCTCTATCTAGTGTTGCCATATCACAATCCCATTACAAGAGTTGGAATGATGAGCAAGAATGAGCCATATGGTGAGGAAATATATAGGACGTGTTTGTGTTACCCTGAGCACCCTGCCGGGGATTAATAATGAAACTCGGCAGGTTTATTATTTATTATTTTCCTACTACTAGAATACAACAAATAAACCATTTTGGAGGGTATTAAATCTATAGGCATTGACTTTTTTTTTTTTTTTATAATAGTCTAGCAAGGGTGCACGAGTTCATTTGTAAGCTTTAGATGGGTGCTTCAGACGTCTTCAGATGGATGCAAAAGACGTTTCGAGGCTGTTTTGGAAGCAGGGGGTGGGTGTACAAAATATTAAAGCAATGAGACTGAACATGTATTATTATTTTCCTTCTACTCAACATTTATTATATGTAGAAAGCAATACATATCATTATTACACTGAAATTTACTAACTTGGCTTGTATCGGCTGAAGTACAATCATACGTCTGGCATGGGTGCACATACAGTACTCATTGTCCGTCTGCATGCGTGTTGCCGACTTCAGACCATTCGGTTATATATTTTTTTTAATGAAATCGGTGCCGGATAATAAAGTGTATTGTTTCTATTGGTTTCTATGCACAGAGGCCAAACGATCTAATTAGCTTTTATTACCTCTAGCACAAATTCTTATATCTGTGTCTCACATAACCGACAATGACGGGTTTGAGGTACACTCTTTCCTAGTTTCCTGTCCCGTCATTCCACAACACTTCGTCGTTGTGTCATAGTGCATAGCTCTGAAGGGTAACGATAGTTTTTCTTATGACTGTACACGACACGGCACAACAGAACAAACATAGCCTGATATGGTAGAAGACAGTACAGTACAATGAAACATGACACAACACAACAAACCAAACATAACACGACAGAACAAACCAAACACAACACGACAGCACAAAAGAAGAAACCAAACACAACACGACAACAAGCCAAACACAACACGACACAACACAACAGAACAAACCAAACACAACACAAAAGAAGAAACCAAACACAACACAACAACAAACCAAACACAACACAACAGAACAAACCAAACATAATACTGCACGAAGCTGGGCGAAACTGTACGATAAAACAGGCACAACACAACACGACAGTACAAACCAAACACGACACAACCCACGATACTGCTATACATAGCGCAGACTGTTTCATTAAAGGAACGATAAACATTCCCTCGCATCAAGGTCATCAATACGGCCGCTTCATTGGTGTGATGGTGAGGTAATGTGATGCGTGATGTGGTGTGGTAGTGTGATGATATGGTAATGTGTTAGGGTGAACTGTACTGTGGTATGGTTGTGTGTGGTGCTATAGGATGATTGCATGTTAGAATGGTCTGGCGTGGTGTGTGTGATAGCGTGGTCCGGCGTATTTTTGTGGTAGAGTAGTGTGGTAGTGTGTTCTTGTATGCTATGATGTGGTAATGTGGTGTGGTAGTAATATGGTACTATGGTGGTATGGTGTGGTGTGGTAGTGCAGTGTGGTACTGTGGCAGTGTGGTGGTTTGATAATATGGTGGCGTGATGCTGTGTTGGTTTGGTACTGTGGTGGAGAGGTTGTGAACAGGATGGTACTGTGTTGATGTATGATCCATCAGTCTACTGCCAGACGCCTTACTCCAGGGGTGGCCACAAACAAATCTCCTCCATGTCGCCCTGTCCCAAACCATTTTGCTGCCTTTTCCCCAGCTCACACTCCCCTCTCTCACATACCGGCACCTCTCCATTCCATCCCTCCATCTCATTCTCGATCTTCCCCTCCCTCTCCCCTTCTCCACTCACATACACAGTCCTTGTTAGTCTCTCGCTCTACATACTCTCCATATGGCCAAACCACCTCAATGTATTTCTCCCAATGCTTCTATCAGATCCACATTCACACCAAAGAACTCTTTTACTTCTTCAATTGTCATTCTCTCCATGTAACACGACATGCTGCTCTCAAATAACTCATTTCCACTGCTCTTGCTCTAGATTTGTATTCTTCAAACAAGATCCAGGCTTCACTCCCATACGTTAGGGCTGGTACAACAATACTGTTATGCAGCAATTTTTATACTTAAATGCTCACTTCCCTATTTCTTATCACTGCTTCAAAGAACCAGCAACCTTTCTTCTTGAAATCTTTCGAGCACATTATCCTCCAAACTCCCATCCTTACCCATCACACTATCCAAGTACATAAATGCACACATATTTTGCATTTCCTAGTCATCCAACTTCACTGTCAATTCACTGACTTAATTTCTCTGGAAGACCATAACTTTTTTCTAATTTCACCTTTACATTTCATTTCTTACACTCTCCCAAACTCATTCACCAAACCTTACAGTTCCCCTTCGCCTTCACTTAACAATAATCATCTGCAAACAAGAGCGCGGGAAGTTTCCAAACGCTGCCCTCTCTCACTAGGGCCGCTCCGACATCCACTGCCCTACCTTGTATCTCTTTTATAACCTCGTCTACATACAGATTGAACAACCATGGAGACATGACATCCCTGATTCAATCCAACATTCAGACAGAAAAATTCACTTAGTTCACTATCC
Organism: Coenobita brevimanus; assembly: GCF_032717465.1. Classification (NCBI taxonomy): domain Eukaryota; kingdom Metazoa; phylum Arthropoda; class Malacostraca; order Decapoda; family Coenobitidae; genus Coenobita; species Coenobita brevimanus. Next base: position 30,204,959 of record NC_137045.1, on the reverse strand, counting down.
ACACGCACTGCAGCCTTAGCACCCCCATACATATTCTCCACGGCATTACAACTTCCTGTTTGCTTCATGTATTCTTAATACTTTCCATATTCCTTAATGATATATCATTGTAGTTTTAATATATCGTGGTGATGTACTGCGGTGAAGCAAGCTGTCAGAGTGGTGGTGTGGTACTGGTACCATGGTTGTGTGGTACTTGGATGGTGTTCTGTGGCGGTGTGGTAGTGTGGTGATGGCGTGGTGTAATGCTATAATTATGATGCAGAGGATTAGAAGCGACACAGTTTGTTTTGGAAGCATGCATGGTTAAGATTAGATAATATAGGCTATAGCGGTCCTCTTTAACAGTTAGATTAAGTTTGATTCGGTGAAACTGATTACGTCGTCACCTTAAGTGTATGCTTGACTGTGTTATGTATATTATTGATTATTTTAAGGTTCACTTGAATAAAGTTAGACTGCGTTATGTTAGATTTAGCTAGACTGACTAATACACGTACCGAGAGAGAGAGAGAGAGGAGGGGGGGGGAGACAACGATGAAAGATGGATGAAATTTATAGCACCCACCTTGATCTATCCTCCAATTCACTTAACAGATACAGATGGAAACATGGAGAGAGAGAGAGAGAGAGAGAGAGAGAGAGAGGGGGGGGGGACAACGATGAAAGATGGATGAAAATTATACCATCAACCCTGATCTATCCTCCGGTTCATTTAACAGATACAGATGGAAACATAAAAGTAAGCATAGACAGAATGAGAGACATGCAGGCAAACAGACAGACATTATCCCATATTTTGAGTACACAACCCCTTCACTACGGTGACCTGGCATCATTGTCTTGATAACACTAAACGATTTTATTTAACTTAGAAGTAATCTCTACCAGTAAAAGGGCGTGTAAATTTTATTTAAAATCTCTCCACTTAAATCTCCCGTAAGCTGAGCAACAGCGTCTTGTGATAGCAGCAGCTAAATAATCAGACGCCATCCTAGTAAAATGGTGAGGTAAATTACAAAGCATAGACATAAAAAACGCACATAACATCAAACAGGACACAAAAAACCTAACCATCACTCGTTCACTTAAAGTATGTAAAACAAAAACAAATAAAGCAGAAACACAGAAACACCATTACATTAGCAGGAACATATCTATGCACACACATTCATCCGCTCACAGACACCCATCCACTCACACATTTACCCAACCACGCACAACACACCCAGTCCACGCAAACATCCATCCACCCATTCACAACACACCCATTCATACATTTTTGCACCCACTCATAACACAGTCACTCACTAACACATCCACTCACAACACACTCATCCACAACCCACACAACACCCTCCCACTCACATGCAAGAACCAAATAACATTTAAATGTGCTAAACCCGAAGTGCTCCCTGACAACCCCCGTCCCCCTTTACCTTTGCCGATACACACACACACACACACACACACACACACACACACACACACACACACACACACACTTCCTTAAAGCTGTCCTTCCACTACAGAAAGCTATGACTACTATACTCACTAAGATGGTGTGTTTCTCAATTTTTGGCATCAACGTGTGTGGCTGTGCAGACAAATTCCAGATTCGCAAACTTTGACACACAGTTGGCATGTTCGGGTTTGCTGGGAGAACTCCGTTTTGGTTGTGCCTGCATTGTCTACGGTCTTCTCTGGCCAGGTTCCGAGATTCTTCAAGATGAATGACTCCTTCACTGCAGATGGCTTGCCGCGGTTTTCTGTCACAGGCATTGGTTTCAAGATCTTTTGGTAAGATGTTGCATATCTTCAGAGTTGTCTTTATATGACTTTATATCTCTTCTTCTGTCCACCTAGGTTGCGACGTGCTGCACGGAGTTGGCCAGACACAACATGACGGGGAAGGCCATGTTCAGATATGCGGAATACGTCTCCGACCCACAAAGCTGTTTTTTTTTTAGTATGGTTTCTATGCTGGTTGACTTTGCCCGCTGGAGAATTGTGAATGAGGGACCTTATCCTCCCATGTGAGTCATAGGATCCGCTGTAACCATCGGATGTGAAAAGACTAAAGCTGTTTGATGTGAAGCTGGTAAGTAGTCTAGGATTCAGCACTCTATTTGAGAATGGAGAGGCATACAACTGTATATACTGATACCTTCGCCTCAGTTCTCAGGTTGATGCTTCAGAAACTCTGGCTCTGAGTCGCCCAAAAGAGGCTGAGGTGTGGTTGATTCATTCAACGACTTCTGCACCAATGTTATGTTTATCTGTGGGTTTGCTTTTACACTTCCAAGGTAAGTAAAATTCTCCACCTGTGTTATATTTTCGTTATTTATCTGAAATGCAGGAGGCTTTGCTGCGTTGTTTCTCTGAGATATTATTTCTGTTTTAGTAACATTTATTTGGAGCCCCACTGCATGGAAAATGTGGAAACGATGGTGAGACTCCGTTGAAGGGCTTCTGGGGTATGTGGAAGTGCAGCACAGTCATTAACTTATTATTGCAGCTCTGAGAAATAAGCTATATCCGTCTTTGACTGCGTTTGAAAACGTCTCAGATTAAATGTTAACATCTAGATGGAACTGGATTTTTATTCCATAAAACACACACACACACACACACACACACACAAACTGGTGGAAAGAGTACATAGACTAGAGATGGCTGTTTAGAATGAGATTGATGAAATTAAGAAACAGATGCACTTGCAAAAGGAAGAAATTGAAAAATTAGGAAAGGAAGTCAACAAGAAAGACAACCATTGATGAGCTGACAGTAGAACTGGGTTCACTTAGGAGAAAAATTAGTGAAATGGCAAGTACAGGAGTAAACCACGAGAGTATTATGGAAGAGTTCAAAAATGAAACAGGGACAATTAGGCAAGTAAGGAGTCTGATAGATAAGAGCAGTGATATTGAGGAGAAGATAACACAGGTGAATGAAGTTGTGCAAAGCTACAAAAATGATGTGGAAACCACATATGCTGAAATGGTGAAAGTAAAGAAAGACTTAGAAACAAGGGTGGAAGAAAAAAACATTAAAAAGGAAGTGAAAAGAATAATCCAAAACAATCCTAAATTAGTCAGAGATTCAGCAGATATCAACAAATCTATTGTAATCACTGGTTTAGAAGAGGAAGAAGTAAGAAACAAGATCTAAAGAGACAAAAAGGAGATGGCAAATGTAATGAGCATATTGAAAGAAGTATCAGAGGAAATCTGTAGTTAGGACATAGAGGAACACAAAAGGTTAGGGAAATACGAAAGAAACAAGTCAAGATCCCTAAAGGTAACTTTCCAGAGTGTAAACACTGTGGAGGAGATACTAAAAAATGCAAAGAATCATGGAAAAAGAGGAGTTCAAAAAAGTATGGATAAAAAGATGCCTAACACACGAGGAACTGGAATTACTGAAGGAGAAGAGGGAGAAAGCAAAAACATAAAATGAGGAAAGATCAGATGAGAAGAATACATTTTTTTTTTTTTTTTTAACAAAATAATTGGATTGCAGGTACGAAAGTGGTACCTAAACAGAAGGGAATAAAAAAGAGGAAAGTAGTAGAACCAAGTCATGATAAGTGTATAAACAAGATGATTAAGGTGATGTACTCAAATGTGGATGGAATGGTATCTAAATTATTAGAGATGAATGATTATATCACAGAAAATGAACCACATATAATATGCCTAACTGAAACAAAATTAACACCAAGGATATCAAATGACATCCTAAACTTAGAAGAATACAATATATGGAGAAGAGATAGGAACTTAAAAAAGGGAGGAGGAATTATAATATTAACTAAGAAAAATCTAAAAGTCAAAGAAATAGAACTAGATATACCCTCACAAGTAGAACTGATTGCAGTAGAGATAAATACATCTGAAGGGAAAGTAATTGTAGCCAATTTATACATGCCACCTAGATCAAACACATGGGAAAGAGACGAATATGAGGACCTGGCGAAGAGTACAATTCAGAGTTTAAGAGCATTACTACATAGAATGGAAGAGAAATCGGAAAGAATTATACTAACTGGAGATTTTAATACAAATATAAATTGGAATACTCTAGATATAATAAGCCAAGAAAACCGTTGGGACCAAAAGCTCTTGGATCTCATGCAGGAGTTTTTCCTAACGCAACATGTAAGGGAAAGCACCAGAAAAAGAGGACTCGATGTACCCTCACTGCTAGATCTTATATTTACTAGGCAAGAAAACGATATTGACAATTTACTATATCACCCTCCATTCGGCAAAAGCGACCATGCATTACTATATTGCAACTTTAGGATTGCATATGACATAGTTAACAGAAATGAAAGTTACAAAAAGAGCCTAAACTATAAAAAGGGAAAGTATAATGACCTAAAGATGTACCTCTTAGAAACTAATTGGGAAAAGGAGCTTAGAGGAAAAAATTTAAATTCTATATATAAAAAATTCTGTGAACTTTATGAAATAGGAGTCCAGAACTACATCCCACAGCACAAAGAAGCAGAAAAGAAAATAAAGAAATGGTTTAATATAGAATTTGAAAAATCAAAAGAAAAAAGAGATTTGTTGTGGAATAGATACAGAAGACACAATAGTGAAAGGGCATATAACAAGTATAAACAGGCAAGAAACGTTTATACAAGAATAAGGAGGGAAGCCCAAAAACAGTTTGAGGAGGATATCATAAATAAAAGCAGTGATTAGCCGAAGCCATACCACGTTGAGTACACCGCTTCCTGTTCGATCAGCGAAGTTAAGCAACGTTGGGTTTGGTTAGTACTTGGATGGGTGACCGCCTGGGAACACCAGATGCTGTTGGCATCCCTACGTCAAGTGGGGTTGGTGGAGGATTAGTGCCCCTCCCTGTAAAACAATTAACTCTAAGCCCTTGGCCACCCCGTCTGGGATACATGGTGTCTGGCAATGAATGAATGAAATTAGCCGAAGCTATTTTACAGCTACATCAGAAGCAAAACCAAAGTAAAAGATAAAATACATCCATTACGGATGAGGGAAAAACCTATACACAAGAGAAGGATATTTGTGAAGCACTAAATAAGAATTTCCAATCAGTTTTTACAGAAGAAAACATTTTTGAGAGGGACAATGTGGAACATGCATGCCCACACATACTACCAGATACACAAATATCAGAAAAAGTAATACAGGAGGAGTTAAGTAAATTAGACAAAGGAAAAGCAAATGATCCTGATGAAATTTCATGTTGGGTGCTGCATGAATGTGCAAAGGAGTTAAGTAAACCATTATCTTTAATTTTCAAGAAATACTTGAGACAAGGTAAACTACCTGATATTTGGAAGAAAGCAAACATTGTTCCCTTATTCAAGAAAGGGAATAGACAAAATCCACTCATCTACCGACCAGTATCATTAACTAGTGTTGTAAGCAAGGTATTAGAAAAGCATATAAGAAAAGCTTGGGTAAATCATCTAGAAGAACGCAATATGATAACAGAAAGGCAGTTTGGTTTCAGAAAAGGAAAATCATGTGTTACTAATTTGTTGAGCTACTATGAAAGAGTAACAGACACATTACAGGAAAGAGAAGGATGGGTAGACAATATCTATTTAGATTTCAAGAAAGCATTTGACAGTACCACACCAAAGACTTTTATGGAAACTGTACCATCAAGGAGGAATTCGAGGCAAACTGTATTGTTGGATGCAAGATTTTCTCATAAAAAGAGAAATGAGAACAGTACTAAGGGGAATTTACTCATCGTGGAGAGAAGTGACTAGTGGAGTACCACAGGGCTCAGTGCTGGCACCAATCATGTTTTTAGTGTATATAAATGATATAGACAGTAACAATGGAAATGAAAGCTATCTAAATATGTTTGCAGTTGATGCAAAAATACAAAGGAGAATTACTGACACAGACTCTTGTAAAGAGCTACAAGAAGAATTAAATAAACTACATGAATGGAGTAATACATGGCAAATGGAATTCAATGTGGACAAGTGTCATGTAATCAAGTATGGTAAAAGTGGAAAAAGACCTGATTGGGATTATAAGTTAGGAAATAAAACCCTACACACATCAGAAAGAGAGAAGGACCTAGGTGTTATTATTAACAACAGACTATCTCCGGCTGACCACATCAGTGAGAAGGTACGGAACATGTATACACTGCCTGCAAATATGAGAATAGCGTTCACATACTGTACATAAATGAAGACATGCTAAGAAAAATAATAACGTCATTCATCAGACCAACCCAGGAGTATGCATCAGTAGTCTGGAGTCCTCATCTCAAAAAACACATCGACAAGATTGAAAAAGTTCAAAGGGCCGCTACAAGATGGGTACCAAGCTTAAGGGATCTAAGCTACGAACAAAGACTAAGAAAAACTGAATCTACCAACACTACAGGAGAGAAGGAAAAGAGGTTACATGATTATGCTATATAAATACATATCAGGGAAGGAGAAAATAAACATAAATGATTACTTAACCTATGGGGATGCATCAGCAAGAGGACACTGCAAAAAACTGCATAAAAAGAGAGGTGATAAAGACCTAAGGATGTTTAGTTTCCCAAATAGAGCAATTGATCAGTGGAATGCACTACCGAATGAAATAGTGTTTTGCCAAAACAATTCACAAATTTAAGGATATGTACGATAAATATGGTTTAAGGCACGGGACAGAACGAGCCTGACTCATTCCTGTAAAGATACAATTAGGTAAGAACAATTAGGTAAGAACACACACACACACACACACACACACACACAGAAGGCTGCCATCTATTCACAACCCACACGACAATAATTCATCCAGAACACAAACTGTAAAATATGCAACACAAATACAGCGACTCACGAAACAGCTACCCATCCTCTAGCAAGAAATGGGCTGCATAAAAAGGCTCCAAACCCGAGCACCCCATCCCCCCTCGTCAGCAGAGGAAAATGCTGCTCGCCATTTTTACTGTTTTTCCTGAAAACTGGAGCAGCCGTCATGCACACCTGCACTTGTAATTTCACGTGCTGCTTTTTCTCTTATGTTGAAGTTCTGGGCACCTGTCCTCTCACGGACAGTGAGGTATTAGATACTGGGGGTCTATGACTGTTAACATGTTTGTTAGGGGTCAAATATGGTATTAGGTATAGGGGTATTCTTCTTACCATTATAACTACCAGGGGCCACTTTCTCGCAGACTGGAAGGTTTCACAACCCACATTTTATTTTATTTTTATTATTTTTATGCTAGGAAGAAGGAACCAAAGGCCATGAGCCCGCAATTACTGTTTCTTCCAAGAGAAAAACAAATACAAGAGAGAGCCAAAATCAAGATCCGATCATTTTGAGATGTCTGGACACACTGCGTCTGAAAGACTGGAAATCATAGGAAGCAGGAAATAGAGACAGAGGGAGACAGTTCCAGAGTTGACCTGTTGCATAAATGAAGGCCTGGGAATATCGGTTAACTCTTGCATTAGAGAGTTGGACAGAAAAGGGATGAGAGTTTGCTGCTAGACGGGTGCTAGCACCCGTCGTAGAAGTGGAGGAATGCAAGCAGGCATTTCAGAGAAGCAGTGACCATTAAGTAGCGATAGAAAATTGATAAAGATGCAGCAGTGCGACGAAGAGACAGAGGTTGAAGGGAACCAGTAAGAGGAGGAGAGTTGATGAGACGAAAAGCCTTTGACTCCACCCTATTGAGAAGAGCTGTATGTGGGGAACCTCCCCACACATGCGAGTTGTACTCCACACTGGGGAGGATAAAACCCGTGTATAGAGTCAACAATTGTGCAGGGGTAAAGAAGGAACGGAGTCGGCTTAGCACACGTAATCTTTTGGAGGCAGATTTTACAAGAGATGTAATATGATATTTCCAAGATAAGACCCGAGTGAATGAAACCCCAAGCATGTTCAAGGATGATGCAGGATTAAGTTGAATATTATTGAACATTAGTGGGTACAACTGTGGAAGATTTTGTCAGGTTGATAGATGTAAGAACTGTGTCATTGATGCATTAAAAACAAGATTATTTTTACCCCACTCAGAGATACAAGCCAAGTCAGACATTAGGTGTGCCATAGCCTCAGCCCTTGTTTGTTGAAGTAACTGTTAAGATGGACGTTGCGGGAACCGAACGGAAAGGTGAAGAGTGCAGTCATCAGCATATGAGTGGATAGGATTAGATGTACGGCTTAGAAGGTCATTCATGGATAAAAGAAAGAGAGTTGGTGATAGGACAGAGCCATAAGGAACACCACTGTTAATAGATCTAGGAGAATAACGATGGCCATCTGCAACAGTGGCTATAGAACGACTGGAAAGGAAGCTATAGATGAAGGCACAGATAGAAGGATAGAAACCGTAAGAGGGCAGTTTGAAAATTAAAGATTTATGCCAGACTCGATCGAAAGCCTTTGAGATGTTAAGTGCAATGGCAAAGCTTTCGCCAAAGTCCCGAAAGGAGAATGACCAGGTGTCTGAAAGGTAGGTGAGAAGATCGCCAGTGGAGCGTCCCTGACGAAACCCATACTGACAATCAGAAAGAAGGTTGTGATAGGGAAGATACTTTAAAATTTTTCTATTAAGAATTGACTCGAAAGCTTTTGAGATACAGGATGTTAAAGCAATTGGACGATAGTTAGAGGGTTGGGAATGGTCACCCTTCTTTGAGACTGGCTGAATGAGAGCAAATTTCCAGCAAGAAGGAAAGGTACAAGTTGATAGAGGCGAAAGAGCTTGCCTAGGCAGGGTGTAAGCACAGAAGCACAGTTTTTGAGGACAACAGGAGGGACTCCATCAGGCCCATATGTCTTGTTAGCATTGAGGCCTGTGATGGCAGAAAATACATCAGCTGAAGAAATTTTAATGTCAGCCATGAAGAATTCAGAGGGGGGAAGTGATGGAGGAACAGTACCTGAATCGTCTAAGGTAGAATTGGAGGAGAAAGTCTGAGTGAAGAGATCTGCTTTATCAGTAGAAGAAAGAGCTACAGAACCATCAGAGTAGAAAAGAGGAGGAAAGGATGATGAGGTAAAGTTGTTAGAAAGGTTTTTGGAGAGGTACCAGAAGGAGAGGGGAAGAATTCGAGTTGGAGAGTTGAGAGCATTTAGTACAGATGAAATTATTTTTAGCAGAGCGAAGAACAAACTTAGCACGATTCCGGGCAGAAACATAAACAAGATGTGATTCAGGGATGGGTTGGCTCTGGTACCTTTTATAGGCCCTCTCCTTATTGCGGACAGCATTAGAACAAGCATGATTAACCCGCCCCGTCCCAGAGACGTGAATTCACGTCCTCACATGATGTGCACTCATATCCCGGAGACGTAAATTAATGCAGCAACATTGCAAGGTCCCTAATTTACACCATTTTCAATTTTCGCTAGTGATTTTGCAAGTGATTTTTGGCACATATACACAGGACTCCTTCCTATATTCCTCTACAAGATGCCAAGCAGGGACAATGCCTTACACCACATAACCTCTCCCCCCCCCATGCACGCCATTTTCTCGGCAATTCACCTGTTACCAGTGACCTGGCCAATAAAGACATTCAGGGCCAGAGTGATTTCCCAATCGATGACAATGTGGAGAACAAAGTTTACATAGCATTTGAGGAAGAAACAGTCAGAAATGATGATCAGGTAATGTGGGAAAAAAAGGTCATGAATGGTGATGAGTTAGTGAGTGAAACAATGCTTATAATGCCTATATTACTGTTTGAAAACCAATATACTCCTGTACTACATATAAATTCGTACCAAGTAAATAAATAAATACTGTTTATGAGTGGATAAAATAGTTACCCTCCCATAGAACTCGTTTTCTTTGGTGCCAGCCTGATAGAAAACCCAGTCAGGTAAGGAGGTACTCATACCTGGATCGAGTATTTTAAACCTCAGGTGAGCGATTTCTCTATGAATTTTCGATGTCTCTCACCAAAAGCGAATGTTTGAGCCTAAAAAAAAAAGGTCCCTAAATGTCGGGACTGGGGCGTACCACTGCCCAGAGAACGTCGGGATGGGGCGGGTTAAACCAAGGCTTTCTTGCATTAGTCAAAGGATATGAGAAAGGTATGTATGCTTCCATGCCTGAGAATAACCTGCATAATGCGCAAGGCACACTTAGATGGCTCCCGGCCATGGAAGCAATAATCATTCCAGGGAAAATCAAAGAAGTACTGTCTGAGGGCCTCCCAATCCGCAGGTCCAAAGTGCCACAGATGACGTTTCTTTGGAGGGTCCACAGGCTGTACTGGAGCGGTAGGACAGGTTAAGGTGATAAGGTTGTGATTGGAGGAGCCCAACGGAGAGAAAAGATTAACAGTGTTGGCAGAAGGATCAGTTGTAAGGAAGAGGTCAATTAAGTTGGAACTCTCTCCAAGGCTGTCAGGGATATGGCTAGGATGCTGTACAAGCTGCTCTAGGTCATTAAAGATAGAAAAGGTGTAGGCTTGTTCACCAGGTGGATCAGTGAAAGGAGAGGAGAGTCAAAGGTGGTGGTGAACATTGAAATCTCCTAGAATGGAGATTTCAGAGAAAGGAGAAATGGATAAAATTTGTTCCATCGTAGAAGTCAGATAGTCGAAGAATTTTTGATAGTTGAATTTGGGGATAAGTAAACAGCGTAGATATATTTTGTCAGAGAATAACAGGAAAGCCGAAGCCAGAGTGTAGAGAATTCAGATGAATCAAGTTCAGGAACATGAGAGCAAGATAAGTTGTTGCATATATATACACAACACCCACCTTTGGCTTTGAAATGAGTATAGAGAAAGTAGAAGGATACAAAGAAGGGTTTGCTGTCAGCTACCTCAGACAGCTGAGTCTCAGTTAGAGAAAGAAGGTGAGGTTTAGAGAAGGAGAGGTGGTGCTCAACAGAGCGAAAGTTAGAAGGAAGGCCGCGAATGCTGCAGAAATGAGAAGTGAGTCAGACAGTGGTTCCAGGCAGCTCAAGTCGTCACCGGGAGAGGGGCGGAAGATGGGGGCATTTATGGTCTCCCCCCCTGGGGACTCTGAGGCTGTTGAGTAGCCATGATTTTTTTTTTTTTTTTAATTTTGGAAAAGAGAGTTTAGTGTGTACTGTGCATGTAGTTTGGTGTAGATAGTTAGAAAAACTTGTATTGAAGAGCATTCTGGCCTACTCTCTGTGTTACTGAGACACTGAAAAAGTTCAGCAAAGGAGGATGGTCAGGAACTAGTCCTGAGGGCTGATAAAACGGGAGCTCCAGCTCTCCCAGTCATCAGCTTTCCATCCACCTTGGAATACTGCTCGACTGGTGCTACAGTCTATGCCTCATATTGTTTAACGATTTACTTGAGATTTTTTGTCTAATTTTCTGTTTCACCACAGACACTGACGTAGTAGTTACAGAAAATTTGGTACTGTTTCTGAAACTACTAGGTGCCTTATTCTCAGTGACTAGGGAAGTATTGTAACCCATCTCCCTCATCCTCTAATTTGTTTGAGAGCATCATCTCTTTTATAATATTGATGAGTAATAATTAGCATGAATGAGAATATTAAGGAAGAAATATGCCAAATTAATGGCTAAGCGAAAGTGCTACAAAGTCTCCTGTGCCACCAACAATACAGATCTAGATAGCGGTATCAGCAACTCCCAAATTACCCCCTTCGAGGTGTAGAGGCCCGAGGCAGGGATACAATAGGCTACACCATTGGACGACAGGTGACCTGTGTATGCTCCTAGAGGTTTTACGTGATGTTATGTCACACGCAAAACAAGTGAATCCAAAGTCCGATGCAAATTAACGGGTATTTATTGCGACAAGACTGAATACTGTTGCGGCGTGCATGGTGCCCTGGTTTGAAAAGCACTGAACACCGCCGCGCGCCTTGCCCCATCTGCCAAAAGACGCAAACACAGCAATATCCAGGGTAGTGGCTAGACCTAAATCAGCGAATAAAGTCACGTAGTACTTCTGGCAGTTATTCAAAATGTATACTTTTAATGTCTCTCAGAATAATTAGTTAACAGTAGTATTCAGACCCGGATTACATCACATAGAGTGGTGGAAGAGTTACAGCCATCGCTCACATGTGAAGTGGATTATTATGATATAAAACCCATCATCTGGACGAAATTCCAAAGCCTTACTTATGTAAACTTCATACTAGCAATGAGAGACCAAAAGTTATATATTTTTAATTTCTTCAGCACGGTGGCCATTATTTGCCGCTTTGCTATCTTCAGACGATTTTATTCTGCTTAGGAGAGACTTGTCGCATTGGATGAGTTACATATAATCTCCACTTTCCCTTTCATGTTACATAAGCTTAATAAAAACATCAAATGGTAACAAGACATCAAATAAAACTAGACAATAACATAAATAAAGGATCTGATCAGTAATCTCGAGGCTATAAGAAACGTAACTATGGATAAACTGTGACAAAAATAATGTGTCATTCTACAAATTGGTTGTGGTAGGTGAGGGCGCTCACCATCCACTCACTTGTTATAGTACTGCTCTCGGGTGTCTGCCCTTTCCTCTTCTCCATCCTTCATTCCTTCCATCATCTTTCTTTTCTTCATTCTTTCCTCATCCTTCTGCTTATGAGTGACTTTAGATTCCCTCTTCTGTCTTTCTTTCCTTCATTCTTTCCTATTCCTTCTGTCTACGGGTGATTTTACACTGAGTGACAAGCCAAATGGTTTCCTGTACACCAGGAAACCATTTACTACGTTGGATGGTAACCATATAACCAAATTTTGGCACCTGGTGGTTTAGTGGGTAATTATGGTGCCTCAGTCGGATTAAGCTGGTGAAGGTTTATATCCAAGAGATGGTTGGGGTTTATTGCTCACGTTAATGCCACTCAGGGATGAGTGAGGCTGGTCACTTTCATCTTAAATGTCAGGACCAACTTGCCTAGCCCCGGGCTCCTACGCTCCTCATAGGGCAACGTAGGATTGGATGACGGATGGATGGATCTACAAATTGGTGTCTACACATTTCTAAGGTCAGGAATTATAAGGTGTGTGTGTGTGTGTGTGTGTGTGTGTGTGTGTGTGTGTGTGTGTGTGTGTGTGTGTGTGTGTGTTCGTTCGGTAGCTTTGTTCACCACGCACGCACTGTAATTAGTTTTCCCTGTCTCTCTTTCTCTCTCCCGTCCTTCATTCTTTCTCTTTTATTTTTTATCTCTATAATTGCCTTCTTTTTATTCGTCAAAATCAGTTCTATTGCTTCTAATGCTGTTATCATTCTTCTAATTCTACTTTCAACTACTGCCCTTAATTCTCTCTCACTCTCTCTCTCTCATTCCTTCTATTTCCTCTCTGCTATCCATATATCATCTACCTCCCTTCTTTTTTCATTTAATCTCCACTTATTTTATTCATTCTCATTTGTCTCTTATTCATTTTCTGATTGGGCAAATATGAACTGGAGAACATGGGGAACGTGGAAGGTGTCTGTAGGATATTCACAGAAGAAATATGTGCAGCATGTGATGTGATGTGTGGGATGAAGAGAAGACGGAGGGGGGTGCAAGGAACAGCGTGGTGGAATGAAGAGGTGAGACAGGCTGTGGCACAAAAGAAAGCATACAATGAATGGATGAGAAATAGGGGCGTGGAAGAAGTTGAGAGGCGGAAGAGAGAGTTATATGTAGAATGGAAGAGAGAGGTGAAAAGATTAGTAAGAGAGAGTAAGAAGAGAGTGGATGAGGAATTTGGAAGGAATTTGAGTGTAAAGTTGAGGGTTGTAAGAAAATGTTCTGGAATGAGGCGAAGAGAGTAAGACAGGGTGGAATTGATGTTAGCAGGGGAGTGAAAGATAAAAATTGTAGATTGCTAGTGGAGAAGGGAGAGAGAGTGAGCAGATGGAGAGAACACTTTAAGGAATTGTTGAACATAGAGGATGGAAGTAATGCGAGTATAAGTGGCTGGGGAATGGCTGGGAGAAGGAGGGAGGTGAGAAGACAGGAAGAAATCAGTAGGACAGAAGTTGTGGAAGCAATGAAGAAAGTTAAATTGGGGAAAGCCCCAGGAATTGATGGAGTGTGTGGTGAAATGCTGATGCATGGGGGAAATATAGTAGTAGAATGGATGTGGAAGATGTGCAGATTGGCCTGGGAGGAAGGTAGAGTCCCGGAGGATTGGAAGTCAGGTATAATAACCCTTGTACAGAGGAAAAAGGGAAAAAGAAGTGTGTGGTAATCATAGGGGCATTTGTCTTCTTAGTATAATAGGAAAAATGTATGGTAGGATACTCATTGACAGAGTTAGAGAAAGAACAGAGGAGTTAGTTGGAGAAGAACAGGGAGGCTTTAGGAAGGGAAGAGGTTGTGTAGATCAGATATTCATTCTTAGATCTTTAGTGGAAACGTTTCTAGAGAAGGGAAAGAAGTTGCATGCGGCTTTCATGGATTTGGAGAAAGCATATGACAGGGTGGATAGACAAGGATTGTGGAAAGTATTAAGAATATATAGAGTAGATGGGAAGTTGTTGAATGTTGTGAAGAGTATGTATGATGGTACTAAGGCTGCAGTGCGTGTGGATGGTGAACTGAGTGAATTTTTCTCTTTGAAGGTTGGGTTGAAACAGGGATGTGTCATGTCTCCATGGTTGTTCAATCTGTACATGGATGGGGTAATAAAAGAGGTACAAGGTAGGGTAGTGGATGTTGGAGTGGCCCTGGTGAGAGAGGGTAGTGTTTGGAAACTCCCTGCACTGTTGTTTGCAGATGATACTGTGTTGTTGAGTGAAGACAAAGGGGAGCTGCAAGGTGGATGAGTTTGGGAGAGTGTGTAAGAAACGGAATCTAAAGGTGAATGTAGGGAAGAGTAAAGTGATGGTCTTTGAGAGAGGTGAAGTCAGTGAATGTACAGTGAGGTTGGATGGTGAGGAATTGGAAAATGTGAGTGCGTTTAAGTACTTGGGTAGTGTGATGAGTAAGGATGGAGGTTTGGAGGGTGAAGTGCTTGAAAGGGTATAACAAGGAAGAAAAGTTGCTGGTTCCTTGAAAGCAGTGATAAGAAACAGGGAAGTGAGTATGGAAGTGAAAAAGTTGCTTCATGACAGTATTGTGATACCAACTCTAACGTATGGAAGTGAAGCTTGGACTTTGTTGGAAGGACACAAGTCAAGAGTGAGAGCAGTGGAAATGAGTTATTTAAGAGGAGTCTGTGGAGTCACATGGAGAGACAGGCTGATAAATGAGGATATAAAGGAGCGTTCTGGAGTGGATGTGGATGTGATAGGATGCGTTAGGAGGAATACACTGAGGTGGTTTGGCCATGTGGAGAGGATGGAGGGTGAAAGACTGACGTGGAGAGTGTATGTGAGTGAGGTGGAGGGGGGGAGAGGGAGGGGGAGGCCGAGGATGAGATGGAGGGATGGGGTGGAGAGGTATATGAGAGAGGGGGGTGTGAGTAGGGGGCAGGGCAGTGAAATGGCGGGGGACAGGGCGACGTGGAGGCGATTTGTTTGTGGCCACCCCAAACGGGATTGAGGCGTCTGGCAATAGATAGATAGATATGTCTTCTCTTCCTCTTCCTTTTCCTCTCTCTCCTTCCTCTCCTCCTTACTTTCATTTTCCTTCATTTTCCTCCTTTCCATTCTCTTTTTCGTTTCCCTGTCGTCCACTTTTCCTTCCCTCCTCGTATTCTTACATCTCTATCCTCTTCTTCATCTTCGTGTCTTCTTTCCTATCCCTTTTCTTTTCCTTTCTTCATTCCCATCATGTTCTCTTCCATTCTTTCCTTTCCCCCCTCTTTTCACTCTTTCCTTCCTTTCCCCCCTCTGTTTACACTTTCTTTCCTTTTCCCCCTCTCTTCACCCTTTCTTTCCTTTACCCCCCTCACTTCACTCTTTCTTTCCTTTTCCCCCTCTCTTCACCCTTTCTTTCCTTTTCCCCTTCACTTCACCCTTTCTTTCCTTTTCCCCCCTCTCTTCACCCTTTCTTTCCTTTTCCCCCTCTCTTCACCCTTTCTTTCCTTTTCCCCCTCCCTTCACCCTTTCTTTCCTTTTCTCCCTCTCTTCATCCTTTCTTTCCTTCTCCCTCTCTCTTCACCCTTTCCTTCATACCCGTCTCCTTCTTACCTCTCACTTCCTTTCGCCCTTCCTTCTTGTCCCGCTCCGTCCCAATCCAGTAAGCCAGTCACTCCAGCCCCTTCCTTTGCACCCCAGCATCTCATTCCAGTGCTCCCAACCATCCCCAGATTTTAATATTCCTACCCTTCACCTGTTCTCAGTACATCTTTTGCACACACACACACACACACACACACACACACACACACACACACACACACACACACACACACACACACACACACACACACACACACATTCCATCTTGCCGGGATGATTTCAAGCACCTATTCTTTTGCGATTTGTTTTGCATATAACAGTTTAAATGTTTCGCATAACACCGTTCACCTTATCATCTAAGCCTGTATTCTCGTGAGTCTGTCCTCACGCTTGGCAATATGTTGTGTATACTACACCTTGCTATTCTTTTGTACATGCCATATCGACGTATATATAATATTAACATACCATGCAGATATAAACTGACAAGGAAGACATATTAGTGAACATTATAAGCTGGCCAGAATAGGACCTCTGATCCTGCAGTCCACAGGAAAGTCCTGCATCTTTTTAAACTTTATGACCACGATGGGCTTCCAACAGCTGAATAAAACTGTAAGGCGTTAGCTGGAGAAAATACAAATTTCTTAACCCTTTCACTGTGACGGCATCTCATTCTTTTTTTTTTTTTCTAGCAGTAATGTCTTGATGGGCTTATTAGGCTCAGGAAAGACTTCTCGCATTGAAGAGGTAATTTTCATTAAAAAAAAATAAATAACGCATTTTACTTTAGGAAAAACCAAGGTATATTTTTCCGAGCTAAATTAACCTGTCTGATGTCAGCCAGAAAAGCAAGTTCACAGTTCTCGCCATCTCCCTTACCCAATGCGACTACCTCACCCCTGCCAGAATCATTGAACGTCCAACAACGGCGCCGGTTCTCCACACCCTCCCATTTCATTATACCGTGGGCTTTATTCTTAGTGGCTCTGGTGATGTCGTACTAACTCTTCCCTGGCGATTTAGTCTGCACACTGCGTCTCAATATTCTCTTGAATACTACTGATGTGCACTATGTAAACAATAACACGATCAAAGCATACAGATTGATGTCGGGTGTAACATGGAAAAAAATTGGTGAGGAAGAGGTGCTACTAACCGTCATATAGCCTGCTACTTACAACCTACGTCTGTGTTTAAACTGTCAAGTTGAAACTGTCTTGGGTTCTATCTATCTATCTATCTATTGCCAGATGCCTCAATCCCGTTTGGGGTGGCCACAAACAAATCGCCTCCAAGTCGCCCTGTCCCCCGCCATTTCACTGCCCTGCTCCCAACTCACCCCCCCCCCTCTCTCATACCTCTCCACCCCATCCCTCCATCTCATCCTCGGCCTTCCCCGCCCTCTCCCCCCCTCCACCTCACTCACATACAGAGCTTCGTCAGTCTTTCACCCTCCATCCTCTCCACATGGCCAAACCACCTCAGTGTGTTCCTCATAATGCTTCCTATCACATCCACATCCACACCACAACGCTCCTTTATATCCTCATTCTTCAGCCTGTCTCTCCATGTGACTCCACAGGCTCCTCTTAAATAACTCATTTCCACTGCTCTCACTCTTGACTTGTGTCCTTCCAACAACGTCCAAGCTTCACTTCCGTACGTTAGAGTTGGTATCACAATACTGTCATGTAGTAACTTTTTCACTTCCATGTTCACTTCCCTGTTTCTTATCACTGCTTTCAAATAACCAGCAACCTTTCTTTCCTGCTGTACCCTTTCAAGCACTTCACCCTCCAAACCTCCATCCTTACTCATCACACTACCCAAGTACTTAAACGTACTCACATTTTCCAGTTCCTCACCATTCAACCTCACTGTACATTCACTGACTTCACCTCTCTCAAAGACCATCACTTTACTCTTCCCTACATTCACCTTTAGATTCCGTTTCTTACACACTCTCCCAAACTCATCCACCAAGCCTTGCAGCTCCCCTTCATCTTCACTCAACAACACAGTATCATCTGCAAACAACAGTACCGGGAGTTTCCAAACACTATCCTCTCTCACCAGGGCCACTCCAACATCCACTACCCTACCTTGTACCTCTTTTATTACCCCATCCATGTACAGATTGAACAACCATGGAGACATGACACATCCCTGTTTCAACCCAACTTTCAAAGAGAAAAATTCACCTAGTTCTTGGGTTACATCCTGCTAAACAAATCAATAATCATCAGTCAGATTACAATCTCGGCTCTTTTGTTGGGAATCCTACTGATATCCAGGATCTCAGTGTTGAAATTTCCATCATTTAAGCCAGACCTCCATCATTATGATACCCCAATTATCTAGACTCGTATTCATGTCATCACTGGAATCTCTTTTTTCACAACTTCCTTCACCAGTAAAGTACAACAGTCTCTATATCCAAAATATCATTAATTAATGGAAATTTTTTCTAATCCATTCTCCCAATCAAAATAATATCACGGGATGGTAGCAATACTGAGAAATCAAGAGGTCATCGTGCTGAGGGGCTATAGAATGATTCTAACCACTTTGCTGCCAGACATTTAACCTGAAGAAAGCATAATCGTACGACGGTAATAAAAAAAAAAAATTAAAAAAAAAAGAAAAGTAGCCCAGACCCCACCCCCACAACCCCTCCCGAAACACCTCTCCTGTTTCCCTGCTGATCCCGGCAAGCCCTGTGATCATTACCTGTACCTCATACCAATTTATCTGGCCAGAAATGTATGGCAACACTATTCCCTCCGAGATTCTGATTGGCTGGAGGTGTTTATTCGATTTCGTTGTTGCTTAAACCGATAGTTTCTTTATAATCAAATGTGATACTAAGTTTTTCGACAATATGATCGTCTAAAGCAAAATGAAATCCGATATATACTTAACAACAATGAAATTTTTGTAGGAAGGTAGAGGTACGAGTCAACAATATATTATACAATAGTCCAAGCCAAGGTCAGCATTTGACCAATTCCATTACGTCACCAGCACACCGTAATATAACAGAAAATTAAGGAAATCTGCTTAATCTGAGCGTTGGTATAACACATTTAAATTATAGGATCAGTCCATAGTGTGATAATAGAGGAGATATAATGAAGTAATTTTCCTTTAGCCTACTTTGATTTTCGCGATTTTTTTCAAACCTCCGTCCCCACAGGATTCGTCTTTTCATTGGATTTTTTTTATTATTCGGAGTTGTGTCACGATTTAAGGGTGCGGACTGATCTTATAATTTAAATGTGTGTTATACCAATATTTAGATTAAGCAGGTTTCCTTAATGTTCTATTATATTATGGATTGCTGGAGACGTAAAGGAATTGTTCGAATGCTGACCTTGGCTTGGACTATTATATTTTGTTCACTCGTATCCCTATCTTCATACGAAAATTTCATTGTTGTTAAGTATATAACGGATTTCATATTGCTTTTGACGATTGTACTGTCGGAAAACTCAGTATCACATCGAATAATAAAGAGAGTACTGGTTTAAGCAACAACAAAATTGAACAAACACCTCCAGCCAATCAAAATCTAGGCGGGAACAGTGTTGCCATACATGCCTGGCCAGATTAATTGGTATGAGGTATAGGTCAGGGTACCCGTCTGCTCGAGAATGCTCCCCACTTCTACCCTCACTCCTCCCCCTCTTCACGCTTCCTCCATCCATCTGCATTTCCCACTCATTCTTCTTCAATTTCCTCTTCCTTTTCCTCCCCGGGCTCTGTATCCTCTGACCCTAAGCTCATCTTTTAAGTATTGACTGGCTCTACGCTTTCTTGCTACACCCTGTTTCACGTTGATTATCTACTGAAAAACTGTCGTCCTTATAACCAATCTCTCTCTCTCTCTCTCTCTCTCTCTCTCTCTCTCTCTCTCTCTCCTACTACTGGTACTACTACTACTTACTACTACTACTACTAATACGCATATACTATATATATGCTACAGGGACATTGTGTAACCAGTGACATCATGAAATCCTTAGGGAATTCGCGAAATGAATTTTGTGTAGGATGGGTTAGCTAAGGTTAGGTTAATTTAGGCTGCGGTTAAGTTAGGCTGGGAAAATTTAGGTTAAGTTTAGGTTAGGTCAGGATAGGTTAGTTTGGTTAGGTTAGGTTTGGTTAGGTTAAGAAAATGTTAAGCTTTGTTAAATGCTCATCTAAACCTCACCAAACCAAAGTAACCTAGGCTAACCTAACCAAACTGAACCTAGATTATCCCAGCCTAACCTAACTGCAGCCTAAATTATCCTAACCTTAAATAACCCATTCCAACTTACTCATTTTACTAATTCCCTAGGGATTTGATAAAATCATTGTCAGTTAGCCTGCTATTGTGAGCGTAGTTATTTCGTACGTTATGTATTAATTTTTGTGTTCTTTTTCTCAATAATGTTTTATTTAAGCGATTGCTTGTTAAATTATGTAATTTAAGTTCGTATGGTAAATGATTTAGAGTGTTATGTAATGTGGGACAGCTTTGGCTTGTTTTGGTTGTCTTTGAATTGGCAACTGTTGTCCGTCGAGAGTATACTCAAAGTTTCGCGTATAATGTAAGCTTATATGAAGATGAGGTAGAGATTATTTCAAGTTCAGTCGGGTTTCAAGTCAGTTTGAGTGAAGTGCAGTCGGTTTTGGTTCAGTTTGAGTGTAGTGCAGTGTCAGTGTCAGTGAAGATTGTATATTTTTGGTACTTATGAAAACAGTGGCAAACAGTGACGGGTTATTGAAGTTTGTATATCATTGGAACACTGAGAAAACAGTGAAGTGTCAAGCATTAAGTGTAATCACTGTGAAGTGTTATTAAGCATTAAGTGTAATAGCAGTTAGTAAAAAGTGTATAGCTCCAGTGCTTGTGAGAACAGTGAAGTTGGAAAGTATTAAGTGGAATTACTTGGAAAATAAAGACAGTGAACTTTAAGATGCCAATGTTTACTTTCGCCTCAGCTGATCTTGTGTACTGTACACCTAAAGGCTGACCATAAGAAGAACAACTCACTGGGCAACGTCCTTCCCATACTGGACTACTGCTGTTGGAGCCTGTGGCAGTGTGGGACAGGGATGTAACACTGGTGTCAGTAGTGTGGAATTATTAAGTGCTGCAGTGTGTGAAACCTTCGACATGGACGCAGGAGGTGTGAAGACAAGGTCTCAAACTGTGCAGGAGAAGGAAATTTCTCTGGCAACAATCATGAAGCTAATACAGGCACAGAGTGAACAACTAGAGGCACAATGTGAAGAACACAAAGAACAATTACAAGAACAGTGAAAAACTCCAAGAACAATTACAAGCACAAAGTGAAGGACAGAAAAAGCATGAAGAACAATTACAGGCACAGAAGAAAGAAATCAAATAATAATTGCAGGCACAGAACGAAGAACAGAGAGAACGATATGAACAGCTTCAGGAGGCAGTACAGGAGCAACAGAGGGAATTAAGGTTGAGAATGCAAGGACAGCTAGATGCTTTCATGGGGGAAACGAAGGAAGAACAGGAACAATTGAAGGAGGAGGTATACGCTGAGCTACGGCAGCAGAAGTATGAGGTATGAAATAATGTGATAGAGTGTAAACAGCATGTAGACGAACAGTTGAAGACAGTTAGTGAGGAAATAGTGACGGAGCGAAAACAGCATGTGGACAACCAGCTGAAGATTAGCAAGGGAATAGTGACAGAGTGCAGACAGAATGTAGACATCCAGCTAGAGATAAGTGAGGGAATTGTGATATAGTGCAGACAGCATGTAGATAGCCAGCTGAAGCATGTAGTCGACCATGTTAAGATAATCAGTGATAAAATTGTGGCTGTAGAGGAATATTGCACTGCTGAGCCTCAGGTTAGTGTACAGGGAGCATATGAAAGGAATGGACAGTGTATGGTGAATCTTAACGGATCCCAGGCAACTAAAGGTAGCATTACAGGGTTGAATAATCAGAATGTTGGAGAATTAAGTCCTGGCCTTAATTATGATGCCCCAGTTTTTAGGCCCGCAAACAGTAAAGTGCATGGCTATAATGGGGGTCCAGGTAAAAAGAAATCTCAGGAATTTGATGGTAGAGTATCTCGGGAAGCTTACTGTGCACAATTTGAGTTACTTGCGAATCAGAATGGTTGGGATGATAAGAAGAAGGCTGCAGAAGACCCACCACTGAAGAAATGCAGGAGAGCCTTGATGAATAGTGTGCGAGAAGACAGAAGAACAGACGGCAAGGAGTGTAGCAGGAATGGGAATCATAGGAAGAAATACTGCTGTACTGTAGTGACGGGGTCGGCATCAGATGTTGAGGACCTAGGGAGGATGCAGATTTGCAACCAGTGCTATAGTGGCTGCAGCAGAGTACAGTGCGACCATCTTGGGAAGAAGTTTCCAGGTTAAGCCCTGCAACCAAGAGTTACTGGAGTCAGTGGAACCTTCTTCGTCTGAACAACGGACTACTGGAGCATCAGTGGGAGACACCCAATGGCCTCAGCAAGTATTGGCAATTAGTGGTTCCGAAGAAGACAAGGTCCGAGATCTTGGATGAGTCCTATAACCAGATCATTAGTGGGCACCTGGGAGTGAAGAAAACTCTAAGCCGGCTGTGACAGAGGTTCTACTGGATTGGCATGCATAAGGATGCTGAAGAATGGTGTCGGGCCTGTTATGTGTGCTGTGCCAAGAAGGGACCCAAGAAATGTGGTTGTGCCCCTCTTCAGCTGTACCAAGTGTGTGCACCAATGGAAACAGTTGCGGTGGACATTGGTGGACCTTTGCCACTCACTGAGAGAGGAAACCAGTCTGTATGTGTTGCCATGGACTACTTCACAAAGTGGCCAGAAACCTATGCTATCCCTGGTCAGGAGGCTGCAACTGTTGCTCAGGTGTTGGTTGATCAGTTTTTCTGTCGTTTTGGGATGCCACAAGAGCTACATTCAGACCAGTGTAGAAACTTCGTGTCTGCTGTGTTTCGTGAGTGCTGCAAGTTGTTGGGGATCAAGAAGACCAGGATGATCCCACTGTGGCCACAGTCAGATGGGATGATGAAGAAATTCAACTGGACAAATTCAACTGGACCCTCGGACAAGAACTGGTCAAGTACTGCGTTGATGCACGAACAGACCGGGACCAGAAATTACTTGCTTTGCTGATGGCATATCGGTCTGCATCCCATTAGCCTACTGGCTACACTCCTGCAAAGCTGATGTTGGGCCACGAGTTACGTTTACCCATTGACTTGTTAATGGGAAGACCACCTGCTGAAGAGCAGCCCACAGACACCACCGGTTATGCAAAGCACCTTCAGGAGAGGCTAGCTGAAGTACATCATCAAGTGTGAGGAGCCCTCAAGTTTTCAGGAGAGGTGATGAGGTGCAAGTATGATGCCAAGGCAAGTGAGGTGAGCTTCAAGGAAGGTGACCAAGTTTGGTTATACAACCCTCAGCGTAAGAACGGACAGTCACCGAAGCTGCAAAGCCCATGGGAAGGGCCTTACACTGTGTTGGACCGCCTATCAGACGTAACGTGTCGGATTCGGGGAGGCAGGAAGTTTCGCCCAAAGATGGTACATGTGAATCGTCTGTGGCAGTACCATGGGCCAGAACAATTCAGCTGGGACGTCTCCGAGGAATAGTGTTCATCCGCAGCCGAGGATGTTAAGGAGGACCAAGTAGCTGAAGTTCAAGAGGGTGGTGACAGTTTCCCAAGAGAAGAAGTGGCTCAAGAAGAAGACTAAGACCTTCCAGGAGGAGTGGACTGTGTGGAAGAACAAGGACATCGTTGGAAGCGGCACAGAAGAAGACCTGATAAGGTGAAGGATTATTTTGTGTATAGTTAGATGTTTCACTAGGATTAATTATGTTTGTATATACTGTGTATTTTTGTCGGGACTGTCGGAACTGTTAAGAAGTGAGATTTGCCAGCTAGGTGCTCGAGAAGCTTCTCGGCGTTTCGTGTACGGTAGTTCCGGTTTCGGTACGAGTCAGAGTTGCCAGATAGCCTGCTATTGTGAGCGTAGTTACTTCGTAAGTTATGCATTAATTTTTGTGCTCTTTTTTTCAGTAATTGTTTTATTTAAGTGATTGCTTGTTAAATTATGTAATTTAAGTTCGTATGGTAAATGATTTAGAGTGTTATGTAATGTGGGACAGCTTTGGCTTGTTTTGGTTGTCTCTGAATTGGCAACTGTTGTCCGTCGAGAGTATACTCGAAGTTTCGCGTATAATGTAAGCTTATATAAAGATGGGGTAGAGATTATTTCAAGTTCAGTCGGGTGTCAAGTCAGTTTGAGTGAAGTGCAGTCGGTTTTGGTTCAGTTTGAGTGTAGTGCAGTGTCAGTGTCAGTGAAGATTGTATATTTTTGGTACTTGTGAAAACAGTGGCAAACAGTGACGGGTTATTGAAGTTTGTATATCATTGGAACTTGAGAAAACAGTGAAGTGTCAAGCATTAAGTGTAATAACTGTGAAGTGTTGTTAAGCATTAAGTGTAATAGCAGTTAGTAAAGTGTTTATAGCCCCAGTGCTTTTGAGAACAATGAAGCTGGAACGCATTAAGTGGAATTACTTGGAAAATAAAGGCAGTGAACTTTAAGGAGCCAGTGTTTATTTTCGCCTCAGCTGATCTTGTGTACTGTACACCTAAAGGCTGACCATAAGAACTCACTGGGCAACGTCCTTCCCATACTGGACTACTGCTGTTGGAGCCTGTGGCAGTGTGGGACAGGGGCGTAACTATATATACAGTGTATATATATATATATATATATATATATATATATATATATATATATATATATATATATATATATATATATATATATATATATATATACAGTGTATATATATATATATATATATATATATATATATATATATATATATATATATAAATCATCTCATCTCATCAGCCGTTTGAGTGTCCACTGTAGGACCGGCATATCCCAACCGAAGCAGGGATTTTTTTTTTTTTTTATGCGAGGAAGAAGGAACCAAAGGCCATGAGCCCACAATAACAGTTCCCTCCAAGAGAAAAACAAAATACAATAGAGAGCCAAATTCAAGATCCGATCATTTCGAGATGCCTGGACACACTGCGTTTAAAAGACTGGAGATCATAGGCAGCAGGAAATATAGACAGAGGAAGACAATTCCAGAGTTGACCTGTTGCATAAATGAAGGACTGAGAGTAACGGTTAACTCTTGCATTAGAGAGTTGAACAGAAAAGGGATGAGAGTTTGCTGCTAGACGGGTGCTACGCGCCGGTCATAGAGGTGGAGAAATGCATACAGACAGTTCAGAGGAGCAGTGACCATTAAAGTAGCAACAGAAAAGAGATAAAGATGCAACAGTGCGGCGAAGAGATAGATGTGAAGAGAGTCAGTAAGAGGAGGTTTTTTTTTTTTTTTTTTTATAAATAACAGAACGGAGGAAGGAAAAACAAATGAGTAAAAAAAAAAAAATAATCCATACACCAGATTACTGGTGTCCTCTGTTCATAAAATATCTGTAACAGTTAGACTTGAACAGTATGAGACTTGAACAGTATGAGACGAAAAGCCTTTGACTCCACCCTATTGAGAAAAGCTGTATGTGGGGAGCCTCCCCACACATGAGAGTTGTGCTCCACACAGGGGCGGATAAAACCCCTGTATAGAGTCAACAATTGTGCAGGGGTAAAGAAAGAACGGAGTAGGCTTAGCATACCTAATCTCTTGGAAACAGATTTTACAAGAGATGTAATATGATCTTTCCAAGATAAGTCCCGAGTAAATGAAACCCCAAACATGTTCAAGGATGATGCAGGATTAAGCTGAATATTATTAAACATTAGTGGGTATACCTGTGGAAGATTTTGTCGGGTTGATAGGTGTAAGAACTGAGTCTTTGATGCATTAAAACAACCACATTATTTTTACCCCAGTCAGAGATACGAGCCAAGTCAGACATCAGGTGTGCCATAGCCTCATCTCTTGTTTGTTGAAGTAACTGCTGAGATGAGCTGTCTGGTAGGGATTGTATGTAAGGTGAGAAGTGCTTGTAAGTGTAATGTAGTGTTGGAGTGGCTTTGGATGTGTGTGTAGCCTAGTCTGTGAACCAAGTGTAATCGGCCTGTGCAAGCCGACTGGGTGCAAGCATACTTTATAGCATGCGACACTGGTTCAGTCACAGCACCCCAGATGTCCGCCAATGCAGTACGTGGCCAGAAGTACGCTCCCAAAGTTTATTACTCTGGCGGGGCGCGAACCCTCGTTCTTCAGTGTACGAAAACGCACACTTTACCACTGTACCTCAGAGTCTCTCTCTCTCTCTCTCTCTCTCTCTCTCTCTCTCTCTCTCTCTCTCTCTCTATATATATATATATATATATATATATATATATATATATATCAGCCGTGGCACAGTGGGTTAGAGCGCTAGTGGGTAAGAGCGCTCCTCTCTGGTCGAAGGGTCGGAGGGTCGAGTCCACCCAAGGGTCACTAGTAGACTTCAGGAAGGGCATCCGGTCATAAAGTGCTACATGCTCCAAACCTGAGTCCTTTACCCATGGGCAACGCCTTAGCCTTTATAAAAAAAAAAAAAAAGTGGGACGGCATAAAACATATCTATTTCTCTCTCTCTCTCTCTCTCTCTCTCTCTCTCTCTCTCTCTATGTGCGTTTGTGTGTGTGTGTGTTTGGCTATCAAAGCTAGTCTACTGTCTGATTTTGGGCTCTCATACGGTCTGGTCAGATGGCTTGGCTTTAATGATTTGCTTAATGGCACACTCGAAAGTCTTGTTGGAAGGTAAATTGGAGGTTTCAAGCCTTTGGATTTTATTAAATCTGGCTCTACGCTCTAGTTCTACAACAGAGTTCTATGGTGAGACTGTACAGGTTGTGGTAAGAGTATTTCCATGGACTGTCTAGGATTTGATTCAGTGGGATGACTAGGTAATTTGGTGCTCTGGTTCTACGGTATGCCTCTGGTCCTTTTCAGTGGCCTGGGTCTGTGATCCACTGATGTGATCTTCTCTAGGATGCTTCTAAAGGCTAATCTTCGTGTCAACACTTTATTTAATTTCGGTGCTTGTAACGTACTGCTATGGACCATCTCGTGTTCTGCGGTCTGGCTCTACGGTACAGCACTACGATCAGAACTTGTGGTATGGATCTTTAATACTTTGCGATGTATTCTAGTCATTTTTGAAATCTAGTGAAGACTTTGACAGATGCCTAGCGCGAACCAACTAGCCTTTCATTGTTTTCTTTTGTTAGTGTCTTCTTATGCTTTAAGTAAAGAAAAGCAGTGATATTTCTTGCTATCTTAATGTTTACCCCAACGAACGTTTCCTAGTGGCAAATAAAACTGTCTGACATTAGCCAGAGTAAAGCGGATGTCATCAGCCGAGGCTGAAGGGTGAAATGAACGTTGTGACATACTTTTGTATCGAAATTATAACACAGTAATAAAGCAGAACATTTGTTTCTGTGAAGGAGATGATAGAGCAATTGCAGGTCCGAAACAGCACTCACTCTGCCTTGTGTGTTGGCCAGTTATCACCCCACGGATAAACCACACCAACATCGAAACACACGCACCTAGCTAACTGACTACGAGTTGCCTCTATGACGAAATATGCGCTATAAACACCAAAAGGGACTGTATTTTGTGCCTCCAACCGGTTCAACCGGTGGTGGTAGCGTCGGTAGAGGCGGCCTGCAATCCGAATGGACTCAGGTCCTAGCTGGGCAGCCAGGGCAGGGAACAGTTAAGGATTTGAATTTCGTTACTGCAGACTTTCCTGATCTACCATAAGACCCACCGACATGTAAATATACTGTACAATCACTGATACCAATACACTAGTCCTGTATAAGACAGTCCTACGGTAGTATGTATTCAATACGTACGGCTGGTGTTAGCGCCGAAGTGTTGTAATGGCGAGTTGTATTGTACGTAAGAAGACAGCTTAGCCTATGCCCAGAGTTGAACACATAAAGAAATAACTAACCATAACTTCCTCAATAATATTATCAATGTTCACTGTACGAGTAGTTTCAGTCAATGATGGATGACTATCAACACTTGTCTGTTCTAAGAGATGTGTATTTATTATTCATTCTGATATTATCTTGAACAAACAGACCAACTAACAGATACATGGATAATTAGAGAGACACACATAGATACAAACATACCCACAGAGAGACAGGCAGAAAAAAATAGGACATGGATAAGACTTCCAGGCAGAAGAGCCCCAGAAACTGACGGACATATATACAGGAAAAAAAAAAAAAAAAAAACACTATCAAGCAGAAAATCAGGAGGCATAGACAGACATACCGAAATATGAATATGCAGACACACATGAAGAAGTAAGAATAGCCAAAGGTGAACACATAAGCAGACAATGAACTCCAGGCTAAGAAAGGCAGGTGGATGAAAGGTATGTATGATGAGAACCAGACAGTTGGATAGAAGGTACAATCGCGCTCATGATTCCGTGAGACACCTGTGGTAGAGGGTGTTTGGCCCTCTCTACTCTTACTGAACGACAGGTAGCTGAGTCAGACTGCCCTATCAACACAGTGAAGCTGAAAATGGAACCGCTTCTTATAAACGAGAGATCATTAAAAAAGAGATGGTGGGATGTAAACAATGGTGATGGACAGTATCACTGCATATATGGTAATAGAACACGCAATAATTTTACTGAAATAATTCTACCTACTATTGATTACATATAGCTTGAAAGATGAAGAGATATGTTACGTGTTTTGTTGTCCGCCATTCACCTCCCCAGCAATTTCCTACGGACGTGTGATTAATGCATTAGTAAATTCCTCTACATATTGCGGGTTTGCCTATTAGTTTTTAATAGTAATAAACGTATTATAGAAATGTATGGATATTTCACAATATCATGGTTTTATGACCAAGTCCCTTTAAGTCGTCACGCTGAGTGGATCACGTAGTAACATTTCAATACTATATTTGTTAAACGTATCGGGTGTTCTACCCTTGTTATCAGTGATATTTGCATGACAAATAATGGTATCCAGGGGTGTTGAGACAATCAAAGCAAAGATATTTACTGCAGGGATAGAACACCATTTCTCACTTCATGCAATAACTCGAAACACATAATGAAACAGTAACATGATTGTGATTGCCTCCACGACTATCCTACAAGAGGATGAATAGAAATATAAAATATTCCCCACACTATATATATATATATATATATATATATATATATATATATATATATATATTAGCTGTATTCTTTTTACTACAGTGTGGGTGTATATAAATAAGTAAATGCATTGCTTAAATGCTGTACGTTTTACAGCATCAAAGTATTGGTATCTAATACTTCGTCCAGCCTCCCACTTCTCAATTACTGGATTTAACCTATCCGGCATGGAAGAGACAAAGTTTCGGATCATTTCCTGTCGGCCCCTGCAAAGATCCCACTATATGTAATCAATGGTAGGTGGAATTATTTCAGTAACATTATTATGTGTTCTGTTACCATATGTGCAATGATATTGTCCATCATTATTGTTTATATCCCACCCATCTCCTTTTTCATGATCTCTCGTTTATAAGAAGCGGTTCCATTTTCAGCTTCACTGTGTTGGGAGGGCAGATTTTCCACCACTGACCCCTCCCTCCTAATCCCAGCGGATTTTGGAAAAGATTTATTTGGCTCAAACCTCCGCTTTTGGCGAGAAACAATGGAAAATCACCAAGAAAGTGGTCACCAGGGTCTATAAGTGGCTTACACAGGTCTACCTTCCAACCTTCTGGTATGGTGTTCTATGGAGGTGCTCTGCGGCTGTCATGTTTTCTATGGTATGGCTTAGTACAGGAAACCATTTAGAATATGTAGATACTTATTTATTACAAAAAAAAAAAAAACATGTAATACAAGAGTATATTGGTTTTTATACAAAAATAAAGGTGAAATAAGCATTGTTCCATTGGACAAACCTAGCGAAATCGCCCCAATTGGTCAGTGATGATTCACTAACATTGTCGTTTCAACATTTAATTTTTTCAACTTGCATAATAAGTTTCCAATAACATTATACCAGTTTCCACTTTATATAACTGTTATCACATATTTATAGCCCTTACGATTATATTTAGCGTAATGTTAGCATATATTTACACAGTGAACGCACTCGCTATGACTGTTGTTTCAACATAATTTCATTTTTCAACTTACATAATACTTTTCCACTAACATTACACCGGTTTCCACTTTATATAGCTGTTATCACATATTTACAGGCTTTAATTTATGATTATATTTAGCGTAATGTTAGCGCATATTAACATAGTGAGCGCACCAGCTATGCCTATTGTTTCAACTTACATTCTATTTTTCCACTTACATTATATTTTTCCATTAATATTACACCCGTTTCCACTTTATATAACTATTATCACATATTTACAGGCCTTACTGTAATAGTGAGTGTCAGATTATCGTATATTTACACAGCGAGCGAACTCGCTATGACTACTGTTTCAACTTACATTATATTTTTTCACTTAAATTTTACTTTTCCACTTACACTATACCAGTTTTCACCTAATATTACTGTTATCACTTACAGACCTTACTATTATAGTGAGCGTCAGATTATCGCATATTTACAGCACTCAGTGCATCATATCGCAAGCACACACAGTATCAGTAATGCACTAACATGTGGTTTTCTTTGAAGCAAGGCTCAACGCACAAGCCAATGTTGCAGTCCACACACTCGTATCTCGTGTCTTTTCTTTGAGTGGTTTCTCTCACTCGGGAACTACTACAGACGTGACACTGCCGCTGGGGTCTAGGGCGGTTCAGTTGAAGAGGTATGGTGCTGGGGAAGTGGCATGCGGTGAGGCGCAGGGGAGTCTATGCGGCAGTGGCGGGGCGGTGACGGTGATGGGGCCTGTCCACTGCATATTTCGTGATGATTTCACGGGACAGCTCCCTCACAAACCCCTCGTAGGTCTCTGAATTTCCTGTTGTCATGGCGTGGAGGTAGTGGCAGTTCAGGACCGTGATATCAAGCAAGTGGAAGAAGAGCTTTTTGTACCACTTCATCGTGGTCCTGGCACACTCCACAGTGGAAATCATGGAGTCGAGCTGATCCACTTACCTCATATTGATACTGTAATCCAATATCGACTCAGGTTTCCAGACGCGGCGCCTCCTCTCGCTGTGGTAATCCACGGAGTCTGTGCTGTGGATGAGGGGGCGGTGTACCGTCGGTAGGAGGGAAACTTCCCTGTTGTGGTTCTACAGGGTGGCAAGGATGTTATTTGCCTTGAAAAAAAAAACACCTTATTCTTGTCAAGTTTCCTCCCAACCTTGACCATATGCCAACGGTTTCTCTTTACTGTACCAGACTCCGGTGTTGTGCAGGTGTAGGTACTGTGCGAGAAGGGGGCTAGTGTACCAGTTGTCCAGGTACAGCACATGACCACGAAGAAGGTACTCCTCTATCATTGTCTTTACCACAGCCCCTGAGAGTCCAATACTTCGATCTTCTGTTATGTCTGTCTGTGCGCCGGTGTACAAGACTATGTCTTGCACATAACCAGTCTTACAGTCACACATAACAAAGATCTTGAACCCAAAACGGTGTCTTTTGCTGGGTATTTACTGGCGAAAAGAAATATTGCCTCTGCACAACACGAGACTCTCGTCTATGACAAGGTCTCAATAAGGATAGAAGGATGAGCGGAACTTTTCCTGCAGGTGATCAAATACCAGCCTTATTCTCCTTATTCTGTCCGTGTTATTAGCATTAGCAGGATCGTCGGCATCATAAAAGTGGAGGCGGCTGAGAATTTGCTGAAATCGATTCTGGCCATTTACTTTCCCAAAGAAAAGTGTGCTGGTTATAGGGTCCGTACACCAGTATGCCGGCATTAGTCTATTCCATACAATATCCATCAAGAGAACCAGGGCTAGAAAGATAAACATCTCACTTATGGTTACTGGGTAATCATACTGGAGGGAGTGCCTGCTTCTCCTACCTTCATGCTCGCTTTCACGGCGCTGGCTGCTTCCAAAGGTGTTTGTCTGTTCCACAATCCGCTCCACGAACTCCTCCCCAAAGAACAGGTGGAAGAAATACACCCTGGTGGAGCCGGCGTGGATTCCTGGAGCCGTGCAGCCAGATCGCCACTCCTCAGTGAAGGGGTGAATGATAGGAGTGAAATTACTCCCATCTTCCCAGTCCCACGATGCACTACCGTCTCCAGCCTCGTCCCCATCGTCGCCTTCGTAGGGGTGGGGAGGAGAGGGTGTTGGGGGAGGGTGGGGAGGTGGAGAGCGGCGCCCTTCCTCACTCGCGCTCTTCTTCCCTCTCCCTTTTCCTTTCCCTTTTCCCTTCCCTTTCCTTCCTTTCCCCACATCACGGGCTGTGGGGAGGAAGCGCGGGAATATTGTGGGGTGAAAGACGTGCTAGGGAGTGGCTCCTCCTCGCCTCCCCGCTGCCTCACGCCACGTGCTCGTGCTGCCTTCCTCACACCATGACTTTCACTTTCACCGTTCACTCCCGCCACACCACTATCGCTTTCACCACTCACTACCGCCACACCACTCCTGCCTTCCCCATACAAAGCACTAGGCCCATACCTGATTTTCCTCCTCGCCGCCCCTTCAGCTCCCCGCAGCGAAATCCTTTCTCTCCTGAGATTCGAGGTAGCACCACATCCCATGGCTCCGTCCTCATCCTCATCCTCACCCTCCCTTTCCTCTCGGAGCTGGAGAGAGGTGTGTGCACGTGGTTGGGGTCCAGGCTGGCCTTCTCTAGCCTCACGATACGTCACGTATCGCCGCTGCCTTGAAGACGGTACTTCCTCATCACTGCTGCTTGTTTCGTCCTCAGGAAGCACGTAATCCTTGTCCGCCATGTTGTCATCAAGTGGCTAATCGCTGTTGCCTGTGAAGGCATCCAGGGCAGCTTGAATTTCAGCATCAGAAAGACCTTAGCGCACCATGTCTGTTCAGGGTCACTGCTAACTGGTGAGTGACCGAGACAAGGGAGCGCACGGGTCATGCGGGGTAGGGGAGTGTCCTCGCCTGGTGGCAGGTTGTGGAAGGTGTCCCATGCTTATGTACTAAAAATCACGCACGAGATTTGAAAAATGTGCAAATGACGGACCATGCAATTGCAAAAGGTATGGGTATGTCGTCGGGTGTCAGTGTGACAAAACGTGGTGATGTATCCATACGTCGTCGGGATCCCTCGGGATATACGTATTCCCTATGAGTAATGCTACAATACTACAAGATTATATGGAAGGAAGTTGGGAGCTGCGTGACTGACAAGGAAACCACCCCAACATTCCCGCAGACTATGACACGCAATCATCACTTTATAAGTCCAGGTCCCTGTTTCATTCCAGGTGCCAACATACTGGGATAAAAACACCCTGCCAGTGGTCGGCCTGGGTGTCGAACCCTCATCTTCAGTTATACTGACACGATGAGAACCTTCAGCAATCTAGGCCAGAGTTGTGACAACATTGTTTACACCAAACAAGCTCGACAGGTTCTTTGCTAGTTGACCAGGCATGCCCAGGATTTGACTAACAAAAAAATTCTATTGTCTTGCATATTGTCACTAATATCACCACAGTAGCTGACAATAACATTGGGTACATTGAATCTGCTCATGTGAAAATTATGTTCAGTGTTCCTTTTGTTTATAGCCCTTACCATTTCATCAGCCTATTCAAGGAATAATGTACAACCCAGCCATCTGTCAGTTTACGTGTGTTTTTCAAACAATGTTCTTGACGCCCTCCACATCCATATGGCCCAGTCAGGTCAGTCCCTGTCCATTCACACCAGGTTTACTCACATCCTTCACATCCATTCAGGTCAAGTCCAGTCCGTTCAGCTCAACACGGATTCTTCAAGTAATTTTGAGTCCATTTTGAACTAATCAGGACAAATTAGGCACATTCACGTGTCATTTCATGTTTACCTATGTCATTTTAGAAACATTGAGGCCGTTTGAGGCCATTTAGACCATTTCAATACAATCAGGTCATTTTAGTCCATTCAGGCCACTTCGGGACCATCACACCCATTGCCTCACCGGCCACCACCACCTCAGTCCATTGCCTTCACCCATTTCTCGTCCCTTTGATTGTCACGGGGAGAGGCAGAGATGATGGTGGATGATGGGACAGGTGGCAGTAGTGGTGGGTGATATGGCTGTGGCAACATCAATGCCAGGCTTACAGGCAAACAAGAATAGTTCTTCATTGTTATTTTGATTGGTGATCGAATTTGAGAGTAAAATGGGGCGATATCTTAGTAAGGTATCATGGTTTGTGAGGTACGATAATGGGTATGAAGAATAATGAGTGAATTTTACAGTTGTTGTAATCCCAGGCTCATTCGTTGTGAAATCACTGGACCGAAAGAAATCGGCGACTTCGCTGATCGCTTCCAGAGGTTCTGTGTTGAATGACTGCATGACTGGTTGCATTGTGATAGTGTGATGCATGTGGTGTGCAAATGTGATGTGGTGTGGTGGGCACCGTTGGAATGTGGGCAAAGTGGATTGTTTGTGAGCTGTATTTTATTTTGGAATTGTAGGAGGAAAGGATGATAGCAGCATTTCAGTCTGGCTTAGTATACTCGTGTTTCTCTGCATGGCGAAGATTCAGAGGGATTCATTTCTGACTGTGGTTCTTGAAAGAAGCTGTTTTGGTTTTGGATGACTGTAGTGATTCTGTGTTTGTGAACTGTAATGGTCATAGACCAGTCATAGATCAGCAAAGTTCCACCCAGATGGCCATAGATCAATCACAGGTCAGCAAAGTCCCATCCGATGGTCATAGGTCAATCACAGGTCAGCAAAGTCCCACCCAGATGGTCTTAGACCAGTCACAGGTCAGAAAAGTCCCACCCAGACTCATAGACCAGTCACAGGTCAGCAAAGTCCCACCAGGACGGTCATAGGCCACCCGCACGGCCAGATGGCCAATGACGGGTCAGCAAGTGCCACTATGGCACCAAAACTAAATACAATGGAAGTATATGTAAGCTTCTAATTCCGCAATCTTTTTATTATTAAATTAGAAACTGAGGATACGAACCAGCGTTGGTAAGTACGTTGATACAGCAGTATACCGACTGAGCTACAGAGGCATCCAATATCTAATACAACGAAAGTTGCATCAAATTCTGCATGATTTTTATTAATAAAGGTAATTATAAGTCTGGGATTCGATACAGGGTCTATAAATTTTCAGTCACGCACCTCACCCACCATGCCAGTGTAAATACGGTAAACAAAAATTTTAGAACTGTTTATAAACTATCTATTCACGCTCTCCTTTTTTCATATACTTACTGTATTATCATCGATACGGAACTAATGAAATCCCAGTGTCTGTGTGCGGTAAGATGTGTTAAATGTACTGGACAAGAAAGCGATAGTTGTTTTAAACTTGGCTGGAGACATTAAGATTAAGTTAAAGAACGCACGGCTTCCTATTAAGTAAATTGGTCTCTGAACGCATGTTAAACAGAGACTTTTACGTTCACTGCCAGGTAAAAAAAAAAATGGGTGCAACTGCTGTTACATGATATACAATGAATAAATGCATGTTACGTATTATTCTACAACATTTCTATTAATCAAAATAAACACAAACGTGAGCTTCGATTAGGCGACAATATAGTTTCAACATTTCACTGGCCATGCAAAATGGCCGATGCAAATATACAAAAAATTTATAACTATATTTATATATACTAAATTTCAACGTCCTTCTCTATAAACATCTATCTATCTATCTATATACCTAGGCTGCTTCCCCCAAGGAAAGGGAGGTAGCCGAGACAGGACGACTCACTCTCCATTTACTCATCCATTCAAACACATTCATTTGCATCTTAGCCCCAAAGTGGAGAACGGACAGATCCTCACCGCACCACACCGCACAAGGGTCAACTGGGCAATGCAATCAGTGACATCCGCAGCAGGGCCCGACAGCAGAACTGGTTTACCCCTGCCACATCATAACAGACCCATCCCCTTACCCGCACCTGACTTGACTAGCTGATCAGACCAAATGCGGGAGAATATCCCCTCAGGGCTGCGTCATCACTTATTCATTCACAATTTCTCTCCATTTATTTCTGTCACGCACAGCCACTCTTCCTTGCTCAACAGACATCCCTCTCGCATCCAGCGCTCTCTTCACACTGTCCATCCATCCTATTCGTGGTCTTCCTCTCAGCCTTACACCTCTCACATCAGATCTAGTTATCTTTTTCACCAATCGCTCATTATCCATTCTCTCCATATGTCCAAACCATTGCAACACCCTCTGCTCAACTCTACCAGCCATCTCCCGAACAACTCCAGTTCTCCTTCGCACTTCATCATTTCGCACCCGATCCATACGCGTCACTCCACACATACTCCTCAGACATCTCATCTCCATTAC
Source organism: Coenobita brevimanus (assembly GCF_032717465.1). Taxonomy (NCBI): domain Eukaryota; kingdom Metazoa; phylum Arthropoda; class Malacostraca; order Decapoda; family Coenobitidae; genus Coenobita; species Coenobita brevimanus. Next base: position 30,168,407 of record NC_137045.1, on the reverse strand, counting down.
ATTCAAACTTTTCCTCTCTGCTACACCCATATTCCATGTTTCAGCCCCATATAATGCAGTCGGTACCACAACACCCTCATACAGCCTTCTCTTTACATCCATTCTAAGCGAACGACATTTAAACACTTTTTCATTCCTCCCAGCACCTTTCCTACTTCATTTATTCTAAACTTCACTTCTGCATCTATTCTTCCATCCACAGCAACATGTGACCCTAGATATTTAAAACAATCTACCTCCTCAAGCAACTCACCATTCAAAATTATATTCATCCCCCTACCATCTATCAACCTCGTACACTTCATCACTTTACTCTTATTCTCATTTACTTTCAATTTCCTCCTTTCACACACCCTTCCAAACTCCTCTACCAACTGTCTCAATCTCTCCTCTGAATCAGTCACCAGTGCAGTATCATCTGCAAACAGCAGCTGCTTCAGATTCCACTCTCCTCCATCAACATTTACCAGACTCAGACCACCTAAAACTCTTGCATTCACCTCCCTTACAACACCATCCATGTAAATATTAAACAACCAAGGCGACATCACACATCCCTGTCGCAGCCCCACTCTCACGGGAAACCAATCACTCACAGCATTTCCCACTCTTACACACGCTCTACTATTTACATAAAAACTTTTCACCCCTTTTAGTAACCTACCATCAAGTCCATACAATCTTAAAACAGTCCACAAAGCCTCCCTATCAATTCTATCATACGCTTTCTCTAAATCCATAAATGCCCAAAACACATCCTTGCCTTTCGCTAAATACTTTTCACACACTTGTCTCACAGCAAACACCTGATCAACGCATCCCCTCCCTCTCCTAAAGCCACACTGCTCATCACTAATCACTCCCTCTATAAACATACATACAGTAATGTCGTGGATACTCATCTACGAAAATGTCAGGGTTTGTGGGCTGTCATGTCTACTAAAGTGAAGATGAGAGTAAACCGATGCTTGTTGAAAGACGTTCTGACTCACTGTGATATGTACTCCTGAATGGAAAGACGAAGTGGTGAAAGAGTATAAAGAACCTTGGTGCAGTGAAAGAAATGAGAGGTAAATATAGCGATTGAGTGGACAAAACACTTTAATTTTCAGTATGCGGGGAAAAAAAAAAAAAGTCGATACGTTCGGACCTTGAGTTCCCTGGTGGGTTGTTTCTCCCGTCCTGCCATGTGCGGGAGGGACGCCACGCAGGCCGATATTCTGGCTTCCATCAAACGGTTATATTTAGCTTAGCAGTAACTTGCTTGATTTGCTGGGGTCAGATGTGTCTTTCATTAAGCCCCCTCCCCCCTCAGTCTAAGAGGTCCCTCATAAGCTAAAGAAACTTGCCTGCCGACAGTTGGAATATATTATAAAAAGACGTCCTCTAATCAGATTTACTCTGGTGACGCTTGTAGGGCACGAGATATTTCATCGACTACCAAGCTGAAAAATGGGTGCAACTCCTATCAAGTGCAAAATAATATAAAATATAACATGTGTAAAAGGAACTGGTACAGTGAGTACAGATCCGGAGATTGTGTTGCGTGGCAGACCACCCTTCCCGCCCTGCCATGGGAGTGACAAAATAAACGGATGGAACGCACTGAGTGTGGGAATTAACTTTTTAGCTGCAAAAAATTAACACGTTCAAGCATCACATGAACCCGAAGGTGTAACAACAACAACAACAACAGCTACTACAACTGCCACTACTACTTCTTCGATAGGCCAACCTTAAGGTAAAGAAAATCGTTTGACGGCAGCAAAAATAAGAATGGCGACATCATACTGAAGAGGCTAAGGTTACGGCCATCATAGTACCTCATCATGGTGAATGAACAGTCTGGGACAAAAGTTTGCTTATTATTCCACTGAGTCTGCTTCACACTTAGGTTATATCCGTCACTTCTCTCCCTGAAGCATCGAATCAAAGAGCATCACCAATGGGCAGAGAAACACATCGCACCTATCTCAGTTTAGGAATACAGGTATTAGTCAGCACAGAAAGGAGACAGATGTATTGTAGAACTGTAGCAGATGTACAACTGTAAGAGAACTTTTGTTTCCTTCTGTACATTTAACCCCTTCATTAAGTGCAATCATTTCTAAGTTAAACAAAAACTATTTGATGATAGCAGGTACCAAAAATGTTAATAATTATGAATCAAAAATAAAGATAAAAGTCACTGTCCTCAGAGGGATGGTGAAAGTTTTCTCATTCGCTGCGAGCGGTCTCATCCAAGTAAAAAAAAAAAAAAACTACTTAATAATGAAATAAATTATGAAATAAAACCTGTGGCGGTAGAAAAAATGAAATGACAAAATTAACTGTAATAAAGGTCTTCATGTACCCAGAGAATAATGAATAAAAAGAACAACACCATTATATTAACACTCTCAGGCTCTTGGCACTCACTCTCAGGTGGATCAAAATTAATCGCCTGGTGTTACCTGGAATAGAGTACTATACTCATTTTTTTTTTTTTTCATCGAGGCGAAGATGCACTTGAGAGATTGGTGATTATTGGCTGAATGCAACATTACTTCATAATCTAGCATTATTAACTGACAACAAATATCTGAGGGGGAAATTTGGGTTAGTAAAATTTTTTGGACATGTCGCATTCAGCCAATCATTATCAACCCGTCAAGTGCATCTTCGCCTCAATAAAAAAAAAATGGAGTGTGCTGTCTCAGTCAAGTGAGGGATAGTGCTGCCAGGATCAACACTAAAGCCTTCGTGACTCTCTCTCTCTCTCTCTCTCTCTCTCATCAGTGGGTAAACATAACAAAGTCCACTAGTTCTCGTTATGCGTGAGGAGGGCGTCAGTTGGAGAGAGGATAGCCTGCTGGTGCATGGTGACAGGGAGGCGATTCGTTTGAGGCCACCCCTTCCTGGATGAAGTTGTCTGGCTATGAACAGAAAAATATTGATAGATAAATAGAGATAGTTAGCTAGACGGATGGACAGCTATATAGACAGATGCTTACATACATTCATAAACACATACATACATACATAACGGTAGACAGACAGATAGGCACAGAAAGACAGAAAGAGACATGTTGATCGATAGGCAGATACAGAGAGATAGATAGACAGACGGACAGCGGGACGGATAGATACTGTAGATATAGACAGATAAACTGTTTTGCTCTTACTTCAACAGACTTTACAGTGAAGTTGTTTACTAAATTTTCACTCCTGCCTATGAAGCTCATTTGTCACATTCCCCTAATCTGCAGCATTAAGTATATGGGAAAAAAGTGGTATTTTGGAAGACAAACAAGACTTAAAATGGGCAATACCATCCTAAGCTGAACGTGGCAGCAAAAGTGTTTAGAAGGTGATGAAAGAAAGAATAATAAGACAAGCCATTCATGTCATGATGTTATTAGGTGAAAGAAAGAGAAGAAGCTAAGACACCATTAGGTTGTGGTGTAAAAAAAAAAAAGTTATATCTTGGAAGACATCCATAATTTACAATTTAAACTCTCTACCAACTTCAAGTCAAACTTTGTAGCTAGAGATTAACTTGTTGAGAAAAAAAAAAAACACACAGAAAAGCAGAGGATAGATATAAAAACATCCAATAAAGCTGTTCTGTTGTAGATGTATAGATCTGTAACAATCTGTAATAATCTGTATCAGTCTGTAAGAATAGGCTGTATAAATCTGAAAGGTATCCCAGACTGGTAATAAATGTTAAGTAGGTGAGGGATACAAAATCAAACACGATAAAGAACCTGATGTGGGAAAATGGTTAAGTAGACGAGAGAAAAAACAAGACAATGGAACTGTTATATGGAAATGCTGTAATACTTTGGAACGTATCCCCGAACGATAATGAGAAACCGCTGGGAAGATGGCAAACAAAAATGAAATACGCCACACAAATGTGGAAAAAGTTGTTACCTTCTCTGACTCATCTCCGGCTTCGTTAAAACTGGTTACTCATGCTTAACTCCTTCATTCCCATGGCTTTTTCTTCTTATTTTTGCTTTCCTCAGACCACTTTATTCAACTTTGGAGAAACTTTTTAGACTGGAGGTCAGATTCAGCCTTCATTCACCCGTTTGCCAGAATCGGTCCACACAAGGCTGAATTAAATTGCTTTAAGACAACAACAATAAACAAAAAAACAACAAAAAAAGGCGTCACCGGATTGAAAGGGTTAAAAGAGGCAACTATAGTAAAAGGTTCAATAGGTGATGATAATGAAGGAAATAAAAAAGTCAATAAAGTCTGCAGCCAGGATACAACGACCTCAAACTACGGTAAGTAAAGTAGGGGAAAAAATCACAACATAAAACATAATAAAACACGAATGGGGCAATAGAGCTGATGGGCGGCTTACATTCCCAAATGATGTTATTAGTGGCGGTTCATGTGGGCGTTCTAACCCATTCATTACGAGGATGGAGGCAGGGAGGAGGGGTTCTCTTCTAAGATGAATAAAATCGTCTGGCCGTATTTACGTCTGGAGAGGGACACCTTCTCGCAGTGGCACAGATATAACCTGGCAGCCCCGATGCCCGGCTATGCAGATACACATCTCTCGAATCCCTCATCATCATCCATGAGGAATTTAGTGGACTGCAGAAAAGAGGAAGCTTCAGCCTGCAGTCCACCAGGTTTACGTTTAGATAAGCCTGAGGAAACAACAAAAATCAACATCAACAACAGCAACAAGCCCCTCATAACTTTTTTAAAGCTGAATAAAATCGTCCGGTGGTAGTTACTATTGGATTATTTCAATATTTTAACTCATTCACTACGAGATGAAGTTTCTTTTCACTGCAGTGTCAATTGGATGGAGAGTGTAGATAGACAATAAGGAACAGGACGAGCACAGAGGGAAGTGAGAAAGAAGAAAAAAAAAAAAAAAAGGAGAGAGAGAGAGAGAGAGAGAGAGAGAGAGAGAGAGAGAGAGAGGAAAGAAGAGTGACGAGGCTGAAGGGCCAATGAGAGAACAAATACAGAAGACGAGGAGACGCTGTAAATAGAGAATATCTCACAGGTAAATGGAAAAGAAAAGTACCTGAGAAGAGACTAAAATAAAGGTTAGAGAAGAGGAAGAATGATGATGATGAGGGAGGGAACGAAGGGAAGAGAGGGAAGGAAGGGAATGGAGCATAGGGAAGGAAGGAAAGGGATGGAGGATAGGGTAAAAGAAGGAGAGGAAACGTGTGAAAACAGTTCCCTCAGACACGAAAGCCCGCTGACGTCCACAGTCATGCCCTCACACATCGCTCCTGTAACTCAAAATCTCTATTTTCTCAACAATTTTTCTATGACAATAGAAAATACAATACAAACAAGACTCTTTTATCCAAAAATCTTGGCGCTGTCTGAACTGCTCTCTTAATAACTAACATAATAATCTCTTTATCAATCCGCAGCTTCACACCAATTTCCAACCCTATAAAGGAACGTCCACACGTGATAGAACAAGTGCTGGCAACATGTAAACAACACAGTAACGAACAAGATGCAAACATGCTGGGAACAGCAGCGTCCAGATCATGTTGGCAACATTATGATGAAGTCTCAGCTGCCTCGTATGGACACACTCATCCCATCACCTATGCTGCCAGCAGGTTTGACGATGCACTGTAACATGTTTGCATACATCTGTCCAAATACTGCTGCATACATGTATCCAAACATGTTGCCAGCTGTGTTGTCAACACATGTTCGAGTACACGTGTGGACGGCACTTAAGTACACAGCCATTCGTCAAACTACTCTTGTACCAACAAACCATTTCATCGCCAAAATTAGGCTACATTGCCAAGCAGGTCATTAATATTTCACCTTTGACCTAGAACACATCTTGAATCAGTTACGTAATACGCGTTGATGTATTCACATTAACCCCTTCAGTACGGGAGATTTTCCTAAACTGGAAGAAATGTCTGGGAGTAGCAAGAATGGGACTATCATAACTCGCCATCTTCACTATCACAACCACCAACACAAACATTACTACCATCACCATTCCCATCACCAACACTGCAGTCATCGCCATCATCACCAATACCACAACCATCATCAATATTATTTCCAATGCCACCTTCATCATCTCGACCGCATGAACCATCATCATCAACTCACCGCCACCATTACCACCATCATCATGCCGACTAATTATTGATACCGCCAGACGATTCCATGCACTTTAAGGGAGTCCTCTTGCACTGAAAAGGTTCAAGGATACGTCTGGAAACGGAGTAATCTTGAGGGAAAGTGGCTCTCCACGACACATAGTAATTCGTGGGGCAAATGACCAGTTTTCTACAACTCTCATTACAGAAAAGTCCAATGAACTAATGTCAGTATTCCTTGTTTATTGTGCAGCTTTTCTGTCGTTTACGTGTGTGTGTGTGTGTGTGTGTGTGTGTGTGTGTGTGTGTGTGTGTGTGTGTGTGTGTGTGTTATTGTGCAGTTGAAAGTACCATGAGTTTTTATGAAATCTTCATTCCATCTGAAAGAACCGTCCATTCCGTACGAGTATACAAGGTGTATGGTCATTGACTCTTCCTGAATGATGTATTTTGCGCGCTACGCTGTAATATTTTCTAATATTGTGTCCTTTATACTCCTTTAAATATCAATATAACGTAAACATCACAGGCGAGAATACTGACGCATCAAATGCAAACAACTTGGTATGGAAGAAGTGCTATGGAGCTTCATATACCCAGGAGAATATGGCTCTACGTCACTAGGCCTGTTTTTTTTATATA